>NC_035109.1:51715816-52049161 GCF_002204515.2 Aedes aegypti | reverse complement strand
TTTGATCGAATTTCTGCTAAAACTCGAAAATATGTTTGCATCTTTGATAAACTCCAATAACTACCGACTATTGCACACATTTTCGGCACAAATTCAACCACATTTTGAGGAAATTGACACGATTTTCCACCAGAAAATTACACTCACCAAAGCCGAGACAATTTGCTTGCTTCAGCGTACACGAACGTAATGAACGAGTGGAGGGTTTTCTCGGTGACATTTCGAGTTGGCGGCGGGCGGCGTCGCGACGCCAATTCTACACTGACTGACAACCGCGCTAGTTTGGAGACTGTTCGACTGGCCCCGATGGGAAATAGATGGATGAAGCAGTGAAAACAACTCAAGCACGCTCATTAAATTTTATTCAAATTTTGGGCGAAATCGACCAAAAGGGTCCTATAAGGGTTCATTCACAAATTTCATAACGCTGAAAATGGCCATTTTTGACACCAACACCCTCGTAACGCTTTTTGTATGACAATTTTACAAATTTTGTATGAGCTGTAACATCATAAGGACACCCAGTCACCCCCTGCAGCGTTTTGAAATTTGCGAATGGGCCCTAAACCCTTTTCTCAATATGGATCAATGCACGGGTTCACTATTTGATGTTTTAGCGGTGCCGTGTTATTTATGTGACCATGGAAACCAGTGAATTCGGCACCGCTCAAACGTCAAATTAGTGAACTCGTGCATCGGTCCATAGGCTGGAACGCTGATCATAAAGGGCTGATCACAAAATTCATAACGCTGAAGGGGGTGGGTGGGTGTCCTCATGATGTTACGGCTCATACAATCATCTATAAAATATTCATACAAAAAGCGTTACGAAGGGGTGGGTGGGTGTAAAAAATGTTCAATAGGGTCCTAAAATGTTTAATTAAATCTTGTTGTTATTTAATATTGTACATCCACTTGAATATTGGATTATCCCGGTTATTTATAAGACTGCTCGAAACAGTCGTCGGGAATCAAGGGGCATCTCAATGTATTTCATCCATATCGAACAATGTGGCCGATGTTGTTGAAACACATAATTACGATAACTATACATACCTTACGCACGCACAATAGTTTATTGCCATTTATTGTATTGTTTCAATAAACTTGTATTTTGAGCATTAGAAACATTTATCACAGGTTGAATTATGTTTAGTGAAACATTCTTTTATAAACATTCCATCAGACCACCCCTCAACTTCCAAGAGTGAAACCGGCAGCTGAGTGTCAACAACAGCTGTTTAGGAAATCTGACTCGACGCCCACTCTGCTGTCCTTGTTGCTTTACTTGAATGAGTAGGACTGCTTGTTTGCGCGCGAAAATCTTCTCGCTCGTTGTTGCTGCCAAATCTGACAGCGACTGTTTCACCGACCGTTTGAAACGACGACTGTTTCAAACGGTCGTGAACAGTTAGGAACTGAACGGTCAATAACACGAAAGAGCATATTACTGCAACTACTTTAGCAATTTTTCCCGCTCAAATAAGATTTATATAATATTTAAGCTTCAATTTAAAAATTGGGTCCATAAACGAACACTGACACTTTTGATCATGTTTGACGTTCGCTTAGTGGACAAAATCACCACAGGGGTTGTAGTTTTAACACTGGGGTTGTTCCTATCTGACATTTCGGAAGAGACACGGATAACAAAATACACCCAAAATTTGAGTTTAAGCCAAGGGATGTGACCAAATCTAAAATATTGTCACACCGCCACCAAACCGGATCGCGCCAGCGAGACTCGCGAGGCGCCTCAACTCGCCACATTTCGAAATCAGTTTTTTAGTGTGGCGCTGCATTCTTACGATTTTTATGAACACAGCGCACTATTCACATATTAGCTGCGACGCACGGGGCCCGACAATAATTATAAATAAATGTTGGTCTTGATTTCTACCGGATACATAATAACATAAAAAAAATGTTTTTCGGACTTAAACAAACAAAAAAACATTAAAAAGTTAAGTAAACATGTGGTTTTGGCGTAAGCTTAAGCGTTTGGCACTAAAATTGGGACAGGTTTATACTAAAATAGGGTCCTTTTAGTATATACCATACATTTAAGTTTACACTCAGGCAAATGGACTATCGATAAACATAGGAACCCCTTATGAAAATTCGCCACAAGGAATCAGGTTGCAATTCATAAATTTGCCTTATGAAACAGAAACTTTAAAACAAAAATAGTATTCGCGGCAACTTGGAATCGAACCAAGGACCTTGCGATCGATAGGCTCGTGCGTACACCCCGCGCCTATCGACGCCTTGATGTGGAGTGATGCTAAAACGATACATAAAGCGTTCGTATTGCAATAATCGTTCCATCTTTCATAAGGCAAAATGTATGAATTTCGATAGTCCAGTTCGCTGCGTGTAGGCCAGAAACACATGTTTACTCAATTTTTAATGCTTTTCGTTGGTTTAAGCGATGTATGCACTTCAACAGAAAAGTAATCGCCTATCTCGATGCGTGGGAAATTTCTTGCAAGAAGGGTTTGTTCACAAACTTCATAACACCAAATATGACCATTTTTGACAACCAACCACCCACCCCCTCGTAACGCTTTTTGTATGAACATCCTGATATATTTGTATGAACCGTAACAACTCCTGGACACCCACCCACCCCCTTCTGCGTTATGAAATTTGTGAATGGGCCCGAAATGGCCCCACCCACCCCCTATAGCGTTATGAAATTTGTGAATGAGCCCTAATTTTGATATAGTGAATGATTAAAAAAGATTTCATTCCGTCGACTCAATGACATTTCAATTTGCATAATGACAGCTCGTCCCGAAATAAAATTTGCCAAGGGATGATTCAAACGCGATTTCCATACTAAGTTCAAACGTGTTTCAAAAATAGTTCCAGGGCACGGAAAATTATGAAACTTTGAATTCTGGCAAAGTTTTTAAAGTAGAATCAGAATATGTGAAAAACAGGATACCCCTAAACAAGCCAATTACCATACATACAGCGGGTGGGTGGTTTAAACCTAAATTTCGGATTTATTTTGTTTTCCGTGTCCCTTTCGAAATATCAGATAGGAACAACCCCATACTGACCATAACTGCATATTTGTAACATTCGACAAAAGTAGGCATTGAGTAAATGGGATACCAAGTTTGCATTTCACTGCAATATGGGAGGAAACTAAAATTTCAAAAAATCATTAAGAATTCAAAAGAGCTTATTTGAGGCTGAAATTTTGTACAACTCATATTGCATATTGGGCGAATAGTCAGAAAATAATTCTGATAGTAATTTCGTTGCTACTACATTATGAGGCTCATGTATAATCTCAATGTGACTGTTATGCGGTTACAATTGCCAATGTGACAACTTGGTATTTTTTTCGAATTTTCTAGAACAATCTCACAAATTTTAGTAAGTTGATCGAAAGTATTTATCATTTGATGACTCTCCATGGTATTAACTCCAATTTGTCAAAAATGTCGAATGTGACTGTTATGCAGTTATGGGCAGCCCAGTGTTGAAACTAAAAGCCCAGTGGCATTTTTGTCGACAAAGTGAACGTCAAACATGGTCACATGCAACCATTTTTCAAATTAAAACTCAAATTTATCCGTGGTTTAAATAAGTTATAACCGCTATTTTAGCTGGAAAAAATGCTAAAATAGTTGCAAGAACATGCTCTTTCGTATTATGAAATAAAAACAAGAATTCATTAAAATTTTAGGACCTGATTATGTCACGCTAAATTTTACCTTTCTCGACCCTCTTTGTTACGTTGTTTATATAAGTCCTCCGAAAATTGTGTAAGGCTTGTAACCAGGGCTGTTAAATGTCATGGATTTCACGTGACTTGGACATTTGAAAATTGCTAATATCATCGCTCCTTGTGGAAAAAGTCATCGGAAAATGTTTTTCCCAATAACCTTTTCCGAATTACTATCGGTTGCTAATATTTGCTGATGCGATATTTTGCATTCAAGGTAGCTAAAGCATTTTATTTTTTTCCAAAATTTTGACATTTAACAGCACTGCTTGTAACACTTGGCTTGAACGCCGTAACGCTCTGTCCAAAATGCATAGAACGCCCTAATCTCGATCAAACGGATCAAACAACAATGTTAAACTCATTTGAATCTTATTAGCATGTTCGACAAACTTTAACAAAATAAAACTAGCTTTCAAACACGCAAACAAATTTTGTTGTATAATGTACCGAATCCGTGGTAGAATTTAAAACTGCACCAACGATTTTCAATCGACGACAAAATTCTGTTAAGTTTACTACAATCTTGTGGAAATCACTGAGCTGTGCAGTAAATTTGACTATGTCCATAGTAGCATCCACTACAAAGCATTGCGACGGGGTTGGTGGTCTGATGGCTACCGCTTCTGCTTCATATGCAGAAGGTCACGGGTTCAATCCCAGGCCCGTCCCTTTCCTCGTACTTTGTAGTTGTATATCTCTCACTTGCTTCTATCTTCCATTCTAAATATATCACACTCAAACTATTCGTTCATAGCAAAACGCTAGAACCAGAGACGGACAAGAAACCGTTTCCCTAACGCTTCCTACTTCCACGCGCACGCCTTTCTTACGCCTGATACATAGGCAGTCTGCTAACCATAAAAGCATACCTCTCTGCCATGCCTTCCCCCAATCCATACACTCCCGCATGAACTGGCGTGGATGCAGTGGAATATACGGTCTACGTGGGAGCCAGTTCAATGCAACATCAATTCCTCCCCCTTCCCCTCATTGGTCTGCATTCTGACGTGGCAGGTGCCATTGTTGCCTAAAAATAGAGAAGATCACCAGCACTTATACACTGAGGATGCCTGTTAGTCCCAAGCAGTCATTCGGTTGGTTCCTTGTATAAGTGCAGCTGATCTGGCGATACTGGAGTGCATCCACGGGCAGCCAATCAAGCTCAAGCTCAAGCATCCACTACAAAGCATTGTATTTCGATCCGTGACACCCACCGTACAACACAGTGTGGTCAAAAGTATGATGCTAAACTTCTCAAATCAAGAATGTTTCTAGTCAAAAATACTACAACTCTGGTTAAATCAACAGAAGAAATTTTCTTGTGTAGTGTTTCTACCAGGGTTGTTATTAGTCGCCGGATTCGACAGACTATCAGTGACGGTGATGAAAAATAAAAAGTTTTCGTCACTACCTCAGCTCAGCGCAACGAACTACGCCCAACTACCAGCTACCAAGCACCTCGTCGCGACGAAAAATCTTTGCCGTTTCTCTCTGTCTGTGTTTTCGTTGAACATGTTCAGCTTGAATAGAAAGGCAGACAAATAATCGGTGCCAAATGAAAGGCCGACCAAAAAGGAACTCGCAAAAAAATAAATTAGCGTGCTTCCGGAGTTGAACAAAAAACCTTTAGATTATCGGTAGCACGCGCCTACTGACAGGGCTAACACAGCTGCTTAAATTGTGCTTGCCCAATTGCTAGCACAAGACACCTTGTTGACTAGTAGTTCGTAGCTCAGATTCTCTTTGTCTGCAATTGTGTGCTCGGTGACGATTAGAAGCTTATGTTGGTTCAGTGCGGAGGGGTGACGGGAAGAGTGACGAAACATATTACTCGTGGACATTTTGCGGCTTTGTTTCGTCGTGGTCTCCTTGTCAGTCATTGAAGACAGAGAAAATGACGATCTTTTACGCACTGAATATTCATTTAAATTTTTCGTCAGCGTTCAGTGACGAAACCGATGGTTACCAACCCTGGTTTCTACAATAAAATTCATTTCAGTCAATAGTGGTAACAGCAAATGGTTTTGATTTTTCACATGTTAGGTATGATTCCTTGAAATAAGCCCAAAAACACATTTTTAACTTAAATCATACTGTCGGCTTAACTAAATAAGCTAAAAATTTGACCAGACTTTGATTTTAGCATGAGGATCGAGAATACTGCTACTACTTTGACAAATTTTTCCGCCAGATAGCCGTAGCGGTTGTCTTCTATTGTAGTTTTGCTGGAGTAGCTTAATTTTTTTGCGGCATTCTTTTGGTCTTTTCTGCCCGTTTTATGATTCTAAAGTTTTTTTTCTATCTTTTCGTGATTTTCCTTGGCCAAATCACAGTCATTTACAGCTCAAATGTTTAAAATACACGCCATCCTGATGTTCATTAAAATCCTGCTTTCACCTTTCAATCATTTTCAAGAAGCCTCCATCTTTATCTCGCCACCTTTAAAGCCTTTGCGAGATGCATTGAACTTACTGTAAAATGTATGCGTCTACTTAAGGGGGCAGGATCCGTTACAGATTTCGGAATTTTCAAAAGCAGTTTTTTCGTTCAAAATCAAGAAAATTTACAGGAATTCTATAACAGAAACACAGTGAACACATTTTCATCGAATAGTTTTTAGTTTTGAACAGAAAAACCACCTTTTGAAGTTTCGATGATGACGATGATTACGATGACGGATCGTTGAACGTTAAGGAGATACAGCTGTTCCGTTTCTTCAAGGAGCGGCGCTACTTTTTATCAAGAAGGATGTTTCTTTTAACTTATAGAAAAGTCATGGACATGGATGTTCAAGCTGGTCGGTGGATTCGAGGATGTGATGCCCCACAAAGGATTTCGGCCTTGATCGACAAAGTGTTGCTCACCAGTTCTAAGATGCCAGTAGCGGCAATACTCGATAGAGAATATATGTGATGACTTGGAATACCTTACTAGCCAATTACGCTCGTTGCTATTTCGTGTCGGGCAGAACCACTACCAATATGCTCCACCGCAGGAATTTAATCGAGTTCCAGCGTCGATATCTGAAACCGTTCTTCCTCGGAAGCACATCGGCCGTGGCAACCGAATAAGTTAATGTGCGGAAGGCTTCGCTTTAAATGCAACGCTTGAGTTAAGCCATCCGCTAGTTGAGTGTAAGGAGATATAGAATTACGTAGTCACAATTACTTTCTAAGCTTATTAGGAGAATAAATACACAATCGTCCGAATGGGACTTATTGCGATGCCAGCGTGTACCGTTCGTACTTCCGCTCCTCGAAGTGTCCGGACGTGCGCTGATGTGCCCGCAAGGCCGTACCCTGGATGAACCGCTCGTTGCAGATGCCGCAGACGTAGGGCTTTTCGCCCGTGTGCCGCCGGATGTGCAGCGTAAGATCGTTTGGTTGAGCAAATGCCCGCTCGCAGTAGGTGCATTTGTATGGCCTGTTAGGGGAGAGAAAAGCGTCAGTTATCAAGAGGGTTAATTGGGATAAGGTACCTAACAAGGTGGTTCAAAATTGGGTTTATTCTACGAGTGGCGTGACGTGAGAACAGTCGATCTTGTATGGCGACATGCAATGCTCGACTCGAGTGAAGTGCCTCTACATTTGGTTTGGGTTCATTCAAATATTACGTAACGCAAAATTTGCCAATTTTAGACCCCCTCCCTCCCCCACGTAACAGCTTTTGTATGGAAAATTTTAAATTTTTGTATGAACCGTAACACTATACTAGACCCCCTCCCTCCCCCTGTTGCGTTACGTAATATTTGAACAATCCCTTTACACGGCGAGTCACTTCACTTGAGTCGAGAACTGTCACCTAACGCCGCTTGTAGAATGAGTCCCAATCGTTTTTTGTGCTTATCATGTGCGGCGTGTGAGGTGAGACAGACCGCTTATTCGATTCTGAGTCACACTCAGAGTGTCTTCCCAAAGTTTGAGCCTACCCTGGGTGAAAACTGAGCCTGCACATGACCTTCAAAATTTATACTCAAACCTATACTTGGAGCTACACTGTGACATATAAATAGTATTGATCGACTCAATAGTTATTTCATAATAAACATTTGATCACGATACTTCCCTTAAATGAACGGAATCTGGTGAACTGATGGTATCTGGTCAATGATATCTATCAGGACGAAAAATCTTTCTATGAATGGTAACTTGCAACACTTAATTTCCAAGCAATTTAGGCAATTTCATAGAAATGATAGTGAAACACTTTTGGGGTACGTCTACTTTATAATCAAAATCAGACATTGCAACTGAATAATAGAAGTTTTTCTACAGTAGCATTTTGCAGAATACGTTTTTATTTGATTTCGAAGCACGATCAAAGTAAGTGAAGAAAAACATGTTTAGTTTTTTTGTAATTGTGGCAAACAAATGAAATAATTTGTGGGGTCGGGGGAATGCCAAATGCTTTAGAGCGAACACTGGGTTGTAGTGTACTGCTTAAAGCTACAAATACATTTTATTGTAAAGTAGAATCTATTTAGTTAAATCTATTGTCACTTACATATTTTGGTGATAACCTCCGAAACTTGCAATTCGTTTCGTCGACTGCTGATGGTTCCATTGAAATTTCTTTTTAGGATCATTTTCTATTACTTACTGCTTGTAGCCAAACTCAAGCCAAAGACTAAGCTGTGATCTAGTATTAAGTTGAATTTAGATTTTAAGTCAACAATATCGATACCAATTAAAATAGAAATTTAGAAGTATTAATTCACAATTTTGCACAGAGGCATTTCTCCTTAGGTTTAAAAACACTAGCTGCATGAATTCTACACTAGATTAACTTGATAATTTAAAATTTAGCTAAGAAATTTTAGTTGTAAATCACTGATGATAACTTGATTGTTCTAATTCATTTGATTTAGCATGATATGCAAATCGCTTATCGCTATGACAGTCCACGACATCGACCGTTGACATAACTTCTTTTCTTTCATCTACGGCGTCGCTGCAACGAAGGGTTTGCCGTCACATAATTTATATTTATTTCATTTATTTAGTTAACATCTACACGGATAACACTGAATCAACAATTTCACGCCACAATACTCGGTTCGTGGCCGCATCTCTCCATCCTCGGTTCTGCCCCACGGTCGCCAAATCGATACGCACTTGATCCGCCCACCTAGCTCGCTGCGCTCCACGCCTTCTTGTACCAACTGGATCCGAAGCGAACACCATCTTTGCAGGGTTGCTGTCCGGCATTCTTGCAGGGCATGTTGCCCATCGTATCCTTCCAGCTTTGGCCACCTTCTGGATACTGGGTTCGCCGTAGAGTTGGGCGAGCTCGTGGTTCATCCTTCGCCGCCACACACCATTCTCCTGTACACCGCCGAAAATCGTCCTAAGCACCCGACGTTCGTAGACTCCAAGTGCTTGCAGGTCCTCCTCGAGCATCGTCCACGTTTTATGCCCGTAGAGGACTACCGGCCTTATGAGCGTTTTGTACATGGTACATTTGGTGCGGGCGTGAATCTTTTTTGACCGCAGCTTCTTCTGGAGGCCATAGTAGGCCCGACTTCCACTGATGATGCGCCTTCGTATTTCACGGCTAACGTTATTGTCAGCCGTCAGCAAGGATCCAAGATAGACGAACTCGTCGACCACCTCGAAAGTATCCCCGTCTATCGTAACACTGCTACCTAGGCGAGCCCTGTCGCGCTCGGCTCCACCAGCCACCTTTTCAAATGTTCGGCCGACGATGCCCATATCATCCGCGAAGCAAACAAATTGACTGGATCTCGTAAAAATCGTACTCCGGCTGTTAAGCCCGGCTCTCCGCATAACACCTTCTAGCGCAATATTGAAAAACAGGCATGAAAATCCATCATCTTGTCGTAGTCCCCGGTGGGATCCAAACGAACTGGAGTGTTCGCCTGAAACCTTCACGCAATTTTGCACACCTTCCATCGTCGCTCTTATCAGTCTCGTGAGCTTCCCGGAAAAGCTGTTCTCGTCCATGATTTTTCATAGCTCTATGCGTTGGGACCTGGTATTCACGACATTTTTGGAGGATTTGCCGTACAGTAAAGATCTGGTCCGTTTTCGATCGGCCGTCAACGAAGCCGGTTTGATAACTTCCCACGAACTCGTTTACTACATGTGACAGACGACGGAAGATGATCTGGGATAATACTATGGTGATCGCTCGAAAGTTCTCACAATCTAACTTGTCGCCTTTCTTGTAGGTGGGGCATATTACCCCTTCCTTCCACTCCTCCGGTAGCTGTTCTGTTTCCCAGATTGTGCCTATCAGTCGGTAGAGACAAATGGCCAGTCTCTCCGCACCCATATTTATGAGTTCAGCTCCGATACCATCCTTACCAGCAGCTTTATTGTTCTTGAGCTGGTGAATGACATCCTTAACCTCCCTCAAAGTGGGGGCTGGTTGATTTCCAGTACTGCGGAACTGACGAAGGCATTTCCTCCGTTGTCCCGTCCTTCATTGCCTGTACTCTCAGCGCCATTCAGGGGCTCGTCGAAGTGCTGCTTCCACCTTTCGATAACCTCACGCTCGTCCGTCAGAATGCTCCCATCCTTATCCCTGCACACCTCGGCTCGCGGCACGAAGCCGTTGCGGGATGCGTTGAGCTTCTGATAGAACTTACGCGTTTCTTGAGACCAGCACAGCTGTTCCATCTCCTCACACTCCGTCTCCTCCAGACGGCGTTTTTTCTCCCGAAAGAGGGGGGTCTGCTGTTGCCGTTTCCGTTTATAGCGTTCCACGTTCTGCCGGGTCCCTTGCTGCAGCATGACCGCCCGCGTTGCATTCTTTTCCTCCAAAACCTCCTGGCACTCCTCGTCGAACCAATCGTTCCGTCGACTCCGTCCCACGTACCCGACGTTGCTCTCAGCTGCATCGTTGATGGCTGCTTTTACTATTCTCCAGCAGTCCTCAAGAGAGGCTTCGTCCAGCTCACCCTCTTCCGGTAATGCAGCCTCTAGGTGCTGCGCGTATGCCGCTGCGACATCCGGTTGCTTGAGCCGCTCTAGGTCATACCGGGGCGGCCGTCGGTACCGTACGTTGTTAACGACGGAGAGTTTTGGGCGCAGTTTGACCATCACCAGATAGTGGTCAGAGTCGATGTTAGCGCCACGATAGGTTCTGACGTCGATAATGTCGGAGAAGTGCCGACCATCAATCAGAACGTGGTCGATTTGCGATTCTGTCTGCTGTGGTGATCTCCAGGTGTATCGGTATGGAAGGCTGTGCTGGAAGTAGGTGCTACAAATGGCCATATTCTTGGAGGCGGCGAAATCAATTAGTCGTAGGCCGTTTTCGTTCGTCAGCCGGTGGGCGCTGAACTTTCCCATCGTCGGTCTGAATTCCTCCTCCTGGCCAACCTGAGCGTTTACATCTCCTATGATGATTTTGACGTCGTGGCTTGGGCAGCTGTCGTACTCGCGTTAGAGCTGCGCGTAAAAAGCGTCTTTATCATCATCAGTGCTTCCGGAGTGAGGGTTGTGCACGTTTATTATGCTGAAGTTGAAGAACCGGCCTTTGATCCTCAACTTGCACATTCTCTCATTGATCGGCCACCACCCGATCACGCGCCTCTGCATATCACCCATAACTATAAAAGCTGTTCCCAGAGATTTCCGGAGGACCACATTATTGATACCTATATGTATCTCAAAGTTTTATAAAACAGAAATAAGGTGCCGGTGCCGTTTTGCGATATACTCAGCTAGACTCCAGCGGTGGACTCGGCCTACTCCCACTCGACGTTGGTCGGCCAAGTGCCAGGTCCGTTCTGCAATTCCGGTTGGAAGATGACTTCCGGTTTGCAGGCGCCCAGATGACTTATTACCGATACTACGCTCTACTCGATCTAGTCTCCGAAGGAGGATCTAGCCTACTCCGATCGCGACCCGGAGCTCTCTGGTCTTCATGCCATCTCCTTTGCAGCGTAGATATTAGCTGCGTTATCCCACTGTTCACCGTATTCCAAGTGTTTTCATGCTGGCACAGGTTCTGCACGATGTTGTTCGGATTTAGGACGCTTGCGGTTTCTGACATCATCTTGCTTCGTACATCCCTGAATCGAGGGCAATCGAATATAACATGCTCCGGGGTTTTCTGGTCGTCCACTCCGACACGTTAGGAATGAGCCTGTGAGTCTACCTTTCTTTCTCCGAGTTATTCCACTTTTGCTGCCACTTGACCATTGTATTCAATCTGATGATATTCCTTACATTGCTTATGTCCTTTTGCTGGTAGCATGCTATGTCCTCAGCCAGAGTGATGCAGCGGCGATAACCCACGCTGCTTCTGACGGTATAGTCCTGTAGACACTCGCCACCCGTATAGCCATGAGCCTTCTCTCGATTGCGTTTGGTTGTCAACGCTGTAGCCCAAGCCGGGACTCCGTAACTCAATATAAACGGTGATACGGTCACCAGAAGACGCCTCGTACTGCTTCTTGGTCCTCCAATGTTAGGCATGATCCTAGCTACAGTGTTAATTGCTTTCGCTGCCTTCTCGAAGGCAATTTTCTTTTTTTTTTTGAAGAAAATACGCGCCGGAATTCGCCTACTGGAGAACCAAACACCCTTAGTTAAGGCCTTTCTTAGCCGAGTGGTTAGAGTCCGCAGCTACAAAGCAAAGCCATGCTGAAGGTGTCTGGGTTCAATTCCCGGTCGGTCCAGGATCTTTTCGTAATTGGAATTTTCTTGACTTCCCTGGGCATATAGTATCATCGTACCTGCCACACGATATACGAATGCGAAAATGGCAACTTTGGCAAAGAAAGCTCTCAGTTAATAACTGTGGAAGTGCTCATAAGAACACTAACCTGAGAAGCAGGCTCTGTCCCAGTGAGGACGTAAAGCCAAGAAGAAGAAGAAGAACCAAACACCCGTTTGAGCTGAAAACTTAATTGATTGGTCACCACCAGCTAGTGATCAATCGATTAAGTTTTAAGCTTAAACGGATGTTTGGTTCTCCAGATTGGTGCTCTAGAAAATTTGAGGTTTGGCCGATACATCTTCACCTTAAGGTGAATATGCATCGAAGCCAAATCTCAAATTTTCAAGAGCACAAATCTAGAGAACCAGACAGCGGTACGAGCCGAAAACTGAATCGATTGGTCACGACACACGCTAGATGTGACCAATCGATTAAGTTTTCAGCTTAAACGGATGTTTAGTTCTCTAGATTTGTGCTCTTGAAAATTTGGGGTTTGGCTTCGACGCATCTTCACCTTAAACGGAATCCGAACTGCCTTTTCGGCAATCCGTTCTCGCCTTCCATGTAGATCGTCAGCCTGCCGAGGATGACCTTCTCCAGAAGTTTACCAAGAGTGTACAGCAAGCATATTGGTCTATATGAAGCAGGATCTCCTGGCGGTTTTCCTGGTTTTGGCAGCAACACCAGTTTCTGGACCGTCCATCTGTCTGGGAACGACGAGATTGCTGCCCTTAGCGCTACGTTAGGGATACCATCTGAACCGGAAGAATTGTTTGTGTAACTGTTACAATACGTTATATTATTTTTGTATTGCATTTTTTATCCGGAAATCTTTTAATGGGACTTGTACAATCTTAGTTTTCCTCCAAACAAGCTGACATTTTAAGAGGACACTCCCAAATTTGACCCAATAACGAATGGGAATGCAGTGTGGAGCAAACACGATATTTTGAACCCCCCTAGTAAAAGGTAAGGTTTACTTACTTTTCTCCGGTGTGTACTCTTCGATGAAGAACCAGTCGACAGGATCTAGAGAAGCCTAGAAAAAAAGAGAAGATTATGAAAAGGTTGGGTTGGTGATGGTTCAAATTGGTCTTACTTTTCCCACAAACTTCGCAGCTGAAAGGTTTTTCTCCGGTGTGGGTCCTTCGATGGCTTTGCATATCCAGTGTCCGAGGGAATCCCTGAAATTTAGAAAAGGTTTAAACAGTCGGTACATTTCGGGAACCATCGATTTCGTACCTTCCCGCAAATATCGCATTTATATGGCCGCTCTCCGGTGTGTCGCCGCATGTGCACCGTATAGTTGAAGGACGTCGTGAAGCTTTTGCCACAGAGCACACACAGATGGGTCGGTTCTTTGACCTCGTTTGGTCCCCGGGTGTGAATTTTGATGTGCGACCGGAGATTGTCCTTTCGGTTAAACTTCTTCTGGCAGTGGGGACATTCGAATTTCTTCTCCGACGGATCATGCACCCGGTAGTGCCGCAGTAGGTGTTCGTTCCGGGCGAACCCTCGATGGCACACTTCGCAGAAGAACTTGTTCTCCTTCTGGTCGTGCTTTTGTCGCGTGTGTCTGCTGAGACTGATTTGCCACATGAATCTCTCACCACAGAAGCTGCAGAAGAACTTTTTGTGCTGATTTTCACACTGGAGCTTACAATGGCGCACCAGCAGCTCGTTGCTCGGGAATGTCCTTGAACAATGCATGCAGTTCAACAGTTGTTCCGTTTTGTGCAAACTTTGAGCATGCTCCATGATCTGTTTGATTCGTGGGAAGCTCTGCTGGCACACCAGACATTTGTGCTCCCGACGAATGATACCATCCAGTGGTGGATCGCCTTCTTCCGCTTCTGAATCCGAATCGCTGAGACACAGTTCCTCCCCGTCCGGTTCGATTATCATGTACAGTCTGCTGACGTTCCAAGCGCAAATCTTCTGCACCAAATAGTCGACGTAATTTTCGACGATGAACCCTTCCTCGAAGAGGTACGGCTTCGATCGGATGTTCAGATCACTGAAGCTCTCCGGATTCATGTGGATGCGCAGGTGGTTCCGGAGCAGCGTTATCTTATCGAAAGTGGCATCACAGATGCGACAGACGGCTTTCATTTTGTCATCTATCTCGTCGATGTCTTCCTTGGCCTTTTCGTTTGGACTGAATAGAGATCAAAGTCAATCAATCGTTTGAACATTGAAGAAATACCCTGTATAAGGACTGGTAGCAGATGTCTTTTTAGAGACGCGAAAAGCTGAAATCGTCTTTTGGTACATAATTACTATTTTTGTATGGAAAGCTTAGTTACATTAAAAATTTGGACACACATTTTAACATTTAGCAAGCGAAACAATATCAATCAAATAATCTCAAATAACTTTAGAGTTTTATTTCAATATATAAAAGTTTGAAGTATACCTGAAATCTGAAAAACTCGTCTACCTGCTACCAGCCCTAGCAATTTTACTTACTCCACTCCGATTCCGTGCAGCTTCATGTGCCGCTTCAGATGGTAGAACCGATTGAACGTCCGGCTGCAGAACGGACACTGCTTCCGCTTCATCGATTCCGCCAGTTCCGGCTTCTTGAAGATGTCATCCAGACCGTCGTCGTTGTCGTCATCCTCCTCCTCGTCGCCGCGTTCTTTCTTGATCTTTTCGCCCCGAGCGGCTGCCTCTTTCACTTCCCGGTCCTTTTCCTCTACGATTTGCTGCACTTGCTCCTCCATCAGCACTCCGTCCTTGACGTGCATCCGCAAATGGGTCTGGAGGTTGTCCTTCCGGTTGAATCCCTTATTGCAAACGCTGCACTCGAACTGCCGGTTCGCTTCGTGCATGGTCATGTGCCGGGTCATGTGCGTTTTCCGGTGGAACGCTCGGTCGCACAGATCACATTTGTACGGACGATCCGAGCCATCGTCTTCCACTATCCTGCTCGAAAGGAAAAATGACACATTTAGTCAAGTAACTACTTCAGTTCTAGTCTACAAAACATAGAATCACGAAATCAAATCTTGCCCTATTCAGTGCCTAGTGCATAATAATTCACTGAAGATTTTGAATCACTTGGACAACATACTACATCTACAAACTTTGAACATTTATCCCCAAGGTATCCATTCAAGATACCTTGCTTAATTGATTGCGACCCAATTTTATGGATATTCTCCGTGTCTCCGTCCATCGAACGCCAAATGACTTGGAAAGCTCGTCCTCTATTGTCTACCAACACTATAAGAGAGACAGCATACTGGAATTCCGATCTGATTAGTCTCAGGGAAACGATGCAAAAGAAGTTGGAAAAGAAGAGTTCAATTGGTTCGGAGAGATTCAAGTCGACTCGTAAGGCTTACAAGAAGACTCTTCGATCTGTTGAACAGTAGTACTGAGAGAGAACCCTAACAAGTACAGACGGACAGGTTCGGTCCGCAACAGTGAGGACGTTGAGTGGAATCTACGATCGCCCAGGGATGAAGTTGGCAGTTCTGGACGTACGGTGCTGTAGTAGATATGAGTAAGTGTGGATATAAATGAGTGATTATCAGTGTATATCTTTCTGCAGAGTTTGTTCTCAGAGTGTTTCATTTTCAACCCAAATTTGAATGAGGGATGATGATGGCAAAGATTAGTGGAAAAGGCTATGAATGTGTGCGTATCTGTGAACGCACTATTCACTTCTACTCTGATAGAGTGGATCATTTAACATGGAGAACAATGCGTGTTAGTGAAAAAAGTGATAGTCCAGAAATTCGCATGATGGTATCTGTCGTGTCCGAAGAAAACTGTAATACTAGCATATTTCGATATTCGCATGTCTTCTTCATTCTTCTTTCTGGCATTACGTCCCCACTGGGACACACCCTGCTTCTCAGCTTAGTGTTCAATGAGCACTTCCACAGTTATTAACTGAGAGCTTACTGTGCCAATGACCATTTTTGCATGCGTATATCGTGTTTTTTTTTTGTTTTTTACAAGGGGGAAATCTGCAAACAGATCCCCTGAGAAGATAACTCAGGGAATGCGGGGATGACGCACCAACGACGACCCGCTAAAACCAGCCTATGCACTGTGCATGAGCAATTCATTTAGAATTGCTCAAGTGGTGAACAGTGCATCGACATGACCCTTGGACTCAGACCCTCATCTCCCCGGAACCACCTTACGGTATTTCTTCGGGAAGGGACCAGTGCATATAGCACAACACGTGTAGCAGAAGTAGCCTAGGCAAACTGCTTCTCCTAGCCGACTTAAACAATGTTACAAGGGACCAGCCTCGGCAGGGCTAATCCTCTGCAGCCAACTCTTGGTCGGCGCGCCATAGACGCTGCAATTCTAACATAATGTGAGTGACAGCCGTAGTTACTGCATTCCAGCACTCGGCATCCGCACACATTCTCTCTATAATATTGTCGGGGGACGTGTCCCCTCCGCATGTAGTGAGCATGCGACCTCTCACAACAATGAAACGGGGGCAATCGAACACGACATGCTCCGCTGTTTCCTCTACACCAGCACAATTGGGGCACGCAGGAGATTCTGAGTGCCCGAACCTATGCAGGTACTGTCTATAGCAACCATGTCCTGACAGAAACTGCGTCAGGTGGAAGTTCACTTCCCCATGGCTTCTACCATACCAATCTGACACATTTGGTATTAGTCGATGGGTCCATCTACCCTTAGTGGAGTTATCCCATTCCTGCTGCCAGCTTCTGAGCGTTTCCTCTTTACACGTGTCGCGGACTCCTCTGGTACCCCTTTGGTTGAAGCATTGAACATCTTCCTTGATGATGAGCCCGATGGGCGTCATCCCGGCTATGATGCACACGGCCTCTTTAGATACCGTCCGGTATGCACTTGCTACTCTTAAGCACATTATCCTGTACGTGCTTTCCAACCGCTTTAGGTTTCTGTTCGTTCTAAGCGCTTTTGACCAGATTGGTCCTCCATACCTTAGTATGGATAGCGCCACGCTTGCCAGCAGCTTGCGTTTGCTGGCAATTACAGCAGAGCTGTTAGACATCATCCTCGAAAGCGCCGCTATAGCCGTAGATGCCCTTTTACAGGCATATTCAACGTGGCTAGCGAAGCTCAGCTTGTCATCGATCATTACCCCAAGATGCCTAAGGGATCGCTTGGACTCTATGGTGCAATCACCTATCGAGATAAGCGCCCGTTGCTCGGACTTGCGGTTGTTGACCACCACCACCTCAGTCTTGTGACGGGCCAGTCCTAGTTTCCTAGACTTCATCCATTCCTCAACCAGGGAAATAGAGTGCGCTGCTGTCAACTCTACTTCCTCCATCGATTCACCATAGACCACTAGGGTGATATCGTCGGCGAAGCCAACAATCTTAACACCCGTCGGAAGGGGCAGCCTCAGTACGTCATCGTACATCGCATTCCATAACAGCGGGCCCAGGATTGAACCTTGAGGTACTCCCGCGGTAATTCGAACGCTTTTCTGCCCCTCCTCTGTGTCATACAGTAGAATCCTACCATCAAAATAGCTTTCTAGAAGCTTACACAACTGCACCGGTACCTTGAGGCGGTGAAGCGCGTGTGCTATTGCTTCCCAGCTTGCGCTGTTGAACGCATTCTTCACATCCAGAGTGACAACCGCGCAGTAACGGATGCCGCTCCTTTTATGCTCGATTGCCACCTCAGCTGTTTGAACGACCGACTGGATGGCGTCCAGAGTAGATTTACCTTTTCTGAATCCAAACTGGTTGTTGGACAGGCCGTCCGCACTCTCCGTATACGGTACTAGTCTGTTGAGAATCAACCTCTCCAATAACTTGCCCGTCGTATCTAGTAGACAGATAGGTCTATACGCCGACGGGTCACCTGGTGGTTTCCCCGCCTTTGGTAGTAGCACCAATTTCTGTCGCTTCCATACATCCGGGAAGATTCCTTGATCAATGCAGCGTTGCATCGTGGTTCTGAACATGTCCGGATCCGTGTTCACTGCCGCTTTTAAGGCAACATTCGGGATACCATCGGGTCCCGGTGCCTTGTTTGACGCGAATGATTTCACGACTTCTGCCAGCTCTTCGTTCGTCACTCTCGCCACTTCTTCTCCTTCATCTGCCGCATACGGCGCTGGGGGCCATGGGCTTATGGGATGGTGCGGGAAGAGTACATCGATTATCGATCGCAGCAACTCGGGCGATTTCTCTTGGGGCGCTATGGCTCCTTTGGTCTTAGCCATTACCACTCTGTAGGCGTCACCCCATGGACTAGAATTGGCACTCTCGCATAGACTTTCAAAGCATGCCCGTTTTCGACTCTTGATTTCCTTTTTGAGAGCCAACTTTGCCTCTCTGAATGCTGCACCGCGTTCCTCTCTTTGTGCTTCTGTGCGTGCGCGTTGCATTCTTCGTCTAGCCCGAAGGCAGATTGCTCGAAGATTTGCAATTGATTCGCACCACCAATACACTGGCGGCCTGTTCTCTCTAGGAGGGACTTTTCTCGGCATGGAAGCATCACACGCTCGTGATATCATAGCAACTAGCTCTTCACCGTTTAGGTCCAGAGTGTTTCGTTCGCGCCTCAGGGCTTCAGTGAATACTTCGACGTCGAAGCGCGCTGTTTTCCATCCTCGGGCTTGGGTCGAGTTACATCGCGCTGCCTTCTGCCCGCCTGGTATTATACTATAGCGAATCGATTGATGATCGCTATGAGTATAACCGTCATCAACGCGCCAGTTCATGGTACCTAAAAGGTTAGGACTACAAAACGTCACGTCGATGATCGATTCTGCACCATTTCTGCGGAAGGTACTCACTGTACCCACATTTGCCAACTCTACATTTAATGCGGCCAGGGATTCCAACAATAGCTGGCCTCTTTGATTGGTGCAGCGGCTACCCCACTCCACTGCCCATGCATTAAAGTCGCCAGCTATCACTACTGGCTGCCGATTAGCTAGTTCGGCCATCATCCTGTCAACCATGTGGGAAAATTCCTCAATCGACCACCTTGGGGGCGCGTAACAACTGAAATAGAACACGCCGTTGATTTTTGCTATCGCAAAACCGTCATTTGAGCTAGAGACTACTTCTTGGATTGGGTATCGTCCTGTCGTCCCTATAGCTGCCAGCTGTTGAGACCTATCCGCCACCCAGTTCCCGTTGTTGGCTGGTATGCGGTATGGGTCCGATAATAACACCACGTCAGTCTTGGTTTCCGAGACTGACTGCCAAAGCAGCTGCTGGGCTGCATCACAGTGGTTTAAATTTAACTGTGTTACTTCCGTTTTGGCTGCTTTGATACTCCGCTTGTGCCCGGACATTTGGGTCCGCCCGTTAAGTGTCCGTTGTCTGCTCTGTCGACACATATTAGGCACTTAGCGATTTGCTTACAATCGCTTGCCCTATGGCCTTCCGCGCCGCATATATCGTGTGGCAGGTACGAAGATGCTCTATGCCCTGGGAAGTCGAGAAAATTTCCAACCCGAAAAGATCCTCGACCGGTGGGATTCGAACCCACGACCCTCAGCTTGTTCTTGCTGAATAGCTGCGCGTTTACCGCTACGGCTATCTGGCCCCTCATATCCGCATATAACCGATTTGGTTTGACGTGCTAAAATATTTTAATTCGGGAGACGCATTATGGTATAAAAACTACCGTCTCAAACATGTCGAGCGATGGTTGGAGGCGACATTTGTTAAGAGACTATCATTGAATGTTTTCCAAACTTCGGTGAATGGTCATGTGTTATCAGCACATCGAGATCAGATAAGATTACGGAATAATATAAAACCAACTGGGTTTACACAAATCAATATAAATTCCAAACGGTTTCGTGAAGACGAACCAGATTTCTTAGGATTTCCTGAAGAACCCTTTCCGTGTCAATCGATTTTTGAAAATAAGTAACAACAATTCTACACCTATCATTTCAGGAGTTAGAAGATCTGACCGTTTGAAAAAAAACGACAAGAAGTAGATAGAGATACCGAGTCTCGCCGAAGATCGAATCAGTGATTATATTAAAAATGAATTAAAACTACAGTGGGATTCCGTTTTTGGCACGCTCCGTTTTTGGCACCCCCGATTTTGGCAACAAAATGGATCCGTTTTTGGCAACATTTTTCAATATCATTTTCTGTAAATATTTTTGTGTCGTTTGTTTTAGTCATTTGAAAAGCAATCCAGCTACACGCTTACCGCATTCCAGAGTTCAATTTTCGTCGATATTTCTCAAAATGTCACGAGCTCCTAGGAGCACCGTATGCGCTTATTTTATTCTAGATGGCCGTATAGCCGCAACATTTCATGACGTCATTAATATCTGAGTATCTACTAGTATCAACTAGAGTTCCAACATCGTTTATCTTTTCTCAGGCATTCACGCTTTACGACCAGCCCATTTGAGTATGCCGGTAGACAATTGTAATTGGTAAAGTCAGTTTTCTTCAGACATAAGAGGAACAAAAAGTCTAAAAATCACACAGAGTATTCATCTACAATTTCGTTTCGCCATTTCAGCTCACTATTCTTTTTATTGTAGAATTACATGTATTGCTTATGTAGAACATACCATGGCAAAAGAAACAAATTACTTTTTTAGGAAACTATTCAACATTATATTCCAGTATTACTCAAGCTAGAGTATACTACGTGCCATAATAAGATTTAATTCAAGTGTTTTAATTCAAGCATGAAATTATCAAAATGTTCCTTACGAGATCCTGGTGACCTGGCTGGGTCTAGGGGTTGTCTAACTGGATTCTGGAGAATCCTTACGTTTTTTGACTCCTAGATTTTTAATATGAGAATTTTCAGCGAATTCTTGGAAATACTGAGCGAAATTTGGGAATTCCTATTGGATATTACTTAGGGGTTTCTTGCGGGAACCTGAGAATGTATATTGTGGATGCTGTGCAAAAGCTGTCGATTCCTTGTAAACTCCTAAGATTTCTAAGGCAGCCTGTGAATTTTTAGAGGAATACTACGGATTCTTAATCGAATTTTGAATATTTTTGGTAAGATCTTGCGGAATCTGAATAGGTTTCAAGCAGAATGTGGGAATTGCTAGTGGCACTCTGGAAAGTCCTTCTGAACTTTTGAAAATTCCGATCGGAAACTTGAGAATTTTCAACAATATCGAATCTTGAAAATTTAAGCGCTATCTTCAAAATTATTAGCAAGCTCTTGGGTAGATGTGAATTCATATCTAGCTTCTAAGTTCTCAAAAAAAATTCTAAGCAAGATTCTGTGAATTCCTAGCAAGCTAGTTTAGAACACAAACGGGTTATATACCATTTTGTAATCATTTTTAGAGGATTTTTTTTTCATCCATATTTAAAAGACAATATACACCGTCTTAAACCAAAGGCTGCACTTATATTATACAACGGACACACGGAACAACCATTCATTGAAGATAAAGAATTTTTGTTTGACGAAAAGATTCCTCCGACAGGGGCGAACCTCCACGAAACCCAGGGTGGGTGTACGGCTGTCAACTACAAACAAAGCTCGCCTAACAATCATCTCTCGGGCGGGCCGTCCCAAACAGCATCATCTCTCACGTGGGCCGACCCAAACAGCACAGGTCGAAACGCGGGCCATGCCAGACAGCAAATGCTGATGCATTTCAACACTCAAACAGCGGGATGCCTAGCAGCGTTGTGAGCCAAACGAATACACCCACAAAGCATGAACGGTAGGCGAACCTCGTTGCGTATACCCCCCCTGACGAAACCGAACCTACACTCCGTAGTACACTACGCTTAAGGGGGCAGGATCCGTCATTGTTTTCAGAATTTTCAAAAGCAGTTTTTTCGTTCAGAGTTAAGAAAATTTACAGGAAAATGTGTTCATAGTGTTTTGTTCTCCAATCGAAAAACAGAGAACACATTTTCATCGAATATTGTTTAGTTTTGAACATAAAAACTGCTTTTGAAGTTTCGATGATGACGATGATTACGATGACGGAGCGTTGATCGTTAAACGATTGACGCCGCTAACCTCACGGCTACGAAGCCCACATTTCTATGGAAAATACTATTGAAAGCTTAGTCAATATTATGTTCCAACAAATATGATAGTTTTTCATTGGTACAGCAAATAATTTCAGCAGTTTTTGTGTGCTCTTTGTCTGTAATCAACCATTTGATATCAGATGCCTTAATATGCAAGAAATTTAATTTAATATAATCGTCAAATTTGACGCTTGGGATTAAAATAAAAAACAGTTTTATCTTTAAGTTTATTTAACTAGAATCATTCAGTTTTGTAACACCTAGAACTTTTTTTGTAAATACGTTTTCAATGAAATTTCTGTATTCTTACACTACTTTGAGGAATTGTTCTGTTCTTGAACAAAGGTCACTTATGCGATTATTGCTTTTACATGACCTAGGTATACAAATAGTATACATAAAGTTTATAAAACATCATTGAAGATATTTCAGCTATAAAAGTGTGTAGAACGCCTGTCAAAATAAATATGACGGATCTTCAGATTCATAACATAGTCCTATCCTACGGAAATCTACTTCGAAATTGATCGTTCCGAAGTCTGCCCGAGCAAAGTTCAACATCAAAATGAAAGCAAGTTGAAAACATTTATTGTTTTCAGCATCAAGTTGATATCATAATTTGTATCAATTTATCAATGAAATATTCGATATCATATTTGGTTTTCTTTCTGCTATCATTTTAAATTTTTACTTATATTTTCTTTTTATTTAATTATAAATTTATTCGTGCTACATGTTTAAATACTACGAGAATATAAAAATAAAGCATTTATCTAGTCGCAGCCATGTTTCAATATCAATCGAAAATATGTATATCTCAGCGAGTTCTCAATTTACTTTCAATGACAGCAGAAACTGTTTTCAATTTGCTTTCACTGACAGCAAAAAGAGTTTTCAATTTGATTTCATGGGAACATTTTTCTGCTCTCAGTTTTGATATTTTAACCGTTAAAACGACCAAAATGACAACAAACTGAGTTATCAAATTCCGCGACAGCACAACATCAAAATTAGTTTTCAATATGATCTCAAGCTTTGCTCGGGTGGCCATCATTTGGTTTCATAATTATGATGGAACAACATCAAAATGATATTTTTGAAATAAAAAAATGGGTTCCGATTTTGGCAACTGAAAATTTAGACTTTGTTGCCAAAAACGGAATCCCACTGTAACTATATAGCCTTGAAGTGTTAAATAGCTATTGTGTAGAATTGCATGTACGTTAGAATTTCAGAAATTTTATAAATGGTATCATAGAATCACATTTATTTAATTCCTATAAGGGAATGGAGGACTGTTGTGTCCGAAGATAACTGTAATACTAGCAGATTTCGCTATCCGAATGTAACCGAGATCGAATAGCGAAGCTTATCGCGATACGAATATAGACCAATAAAGCAGTTAGACTTTTACATCCAAGTGAACTAGTTGTTTCATATAATTTCCCTTATCACAGAACACTTTAGTATCGTGCATGTGTTGGTGCATTTGAAGAATGGCATGAGGCTTAGCTTTCCGAAGTGTTGAAAAGCCAGATTATTCTGTTTGCTATTTTAGGATCGGATGGATGCGTGTTGCGCGTCGTCTGATTGATTTTGGCTGGCAGCTCCTTTGGTTACGACAGGTGCGACGGTGAGTAAGGAATCGTTCAAATATTACGTAACGCAACAGGGGGAGGGAGGGGGTCTCACATAGTGTTACGGTCCATACAAAAGATTAAAATTTGCCATACAAAAGCTGCTACGTGGGGGAGGGAGGGGGTCTAAAATTGCCAAATTTTGCGTTACATAATATTTGAATGAACCCTAAGCCAATCTTTAGTTGGCGTACTCGGGGGGACTGTTGTTATTCGACAACAGTGGCGATTCCCTAACCTCAAATCTACCTGTTCCACGATTACAAATTCTGGATTTTCAGCAACAAATTAGCATCTAACGAATAGAGCTTTGTTAGAAAGGAAGATTACAACCATTTACTTTGTGTTTTATAAACTAAATTTGCCGAATTATCCATTTTTAGATTCGTAGAACAGGTAAAAAGTGAGGTTACGACTCGCCTCTGTTCGACAAGAATAATGCAACATTCTTTGGTCATTTTGACCCACTATCTCCCATACATCAACGAGGGACTACTCCGGTTGGCATAATGCCATTTGGCATAATGCCGTTTGGCATACAGTCGTTTGGCATACAGTCGTTTGGCATAATAGTCGTTTGGCATAATGGTAGTTTGGGATAATTTAAAAAAGGAAGATACTGCAGTGATAAAGTAATATGCGGGACCATAAGATGCGTCATAAAATACTATGTTCCTTTTTTTTCAAATGACATGGAATAACTTTTTGTTAAAAATGCGCCATAATATCCCGGACATAATGACCCCGTAAGTCATGTATGATGCAATACCAAAAGAGCTTTATTGGATATTGGTTTTCTTGGAAAATTAAGCTTAGAAGTATGTCCTATCAATAATTGACAACGGAATGTACGATCGTGAGCAGTTTATCCACACTACGCTTAATGAAAAGAATTTGATCAAATTCAATGTTTTTCACGATTATGCCAAACGGCTATTATGCCAAATGGCGATTATGCCAAACGACCGTTATGCCAAATGGCATTATGCCAAATGGCATTATGCCAAACAGCTGTTATGCCAAACGACTGTATGCCAAACGGCATTATGCCAAACGGGGTAGACCCCATCAACTGATTACGTGCGTCTCTTTGGGTTCATTCAAATATTACGTAACGCAAAATTTGTGAATTTTAGACCCCCTCCCACCCCTACGTAACATCTTTTGTATGACACATTTTAATGTTTTGTATGAACCGTAACACTATGTTAGACCCTCTCCCTCCCCCTGTTGCGTTACGTAATATTTGAACGGTCCCTTTCCGTGACGGAGAATCATACACTGAGGCAAAAAACTTAAAAATTTCTTAAGGAATAATTATGATTTGGCGCCACAACGATTATTATTGAAATTTTTAAGTTTTACCTATGATTTTGGTGAAGAATTTCAGTAATAAATTTCATAAGTCTATCAATGAAATTCGGAAATAAACGTAATGATAATATCTCAATTCGAATTATCAATCGACAATATTATTCGCCTTTTATTTCAGACGCGCTCAAAAATTGACATTTTTTGATAACATGTGATCTGTTTTCGATTAACTTGGAGCCAACATCGAAAGCGGAGTAGTTCTTCTAGCGATTGCTATGATAATTATTTCAAGTAATTCTTGTTAAAGAATTCAAAGCTCTCACTTATGAAACTTATGATCGCATTTGAAATGTTTAAGCGTGCAATGAAACCATAATTTGTCTGGTTCATAAGTCTTGATTTATGGAAAACTTAAGTATTTTTTCTCAGTGTAGTTTCGGAACTTCTGCACGCTAAAAAATTGTGCGGTAAAAAATACCATTTTAGGGAGTTAACTTAAGCGCTCGCCCCGGCAATTTTCAGCAGACCAGAAATGCGCTTGATTTTACCATGTCTGTAGTCGAAATCAGATTGTTGTAAATTATTTCTGTCAAATGTACCAGTAATGTGGTGGGATGTACCGTAAACATAGTAAATAGGTCTGAAATTGCATGGTTGTTTCAAGAATGGGCGTAGTCAGCTAAAATAGTAATTTTTACCACATTTTTTTTTCCCGTTTGTAGAACCAATTCTCCTCCTAGGAATTTTTGTACGGACTTCTCATATATTTTATCCAGAATTTTGCATTAATTTCTTCAGAGATTCCAACACCTTTCAAATGTTAAATAATCAAAAACTATGCACATTTCTAAATAAAATTGCTAATTACTGAATTTTAGTTCGTGCAAAGATACCTGAAAGATCTTCTTTGGGTATTTCTCTTAAATTTTCTCTACGAATTCTTTCAACGATTTCACCATAAGATTTTTTAAGAAGTGATCCTTTTGGAATTTTTGGATCTTCTCGGAAGAGATTCCTTTGAGGATAAATTAGGATACAATCTAGAAAAGAAAATATTTCCTACCAGACTTCATAAAGCCACTTCAGAAACCGATGTTAACAATTCAGGAAAATTCTTGGCAAAATTCATTTAGATATCTCTCAATGAATTCCTGCTGTTGTTTCTGGAGGTTTGCTTAAAGGAATTCCAAAAGGAGCTTTTGTAACAAACTTTTGAAGGAACTTTTATTATTTGAAAGAAATATCTAGAATGCTAGAGCAGTTCCTGATGTTAATTCTAAGAAAATCCTGAGAAATTATTTAGCAAAAGGATATCTCAGACAAGATTTTGATTATTTTGGACGATTTTCTCGGAATCGATCCCTGAAAAGTATTAAGCAGTATAGCAGGAAAAATCTGTGGAGGAATTCGGGGTGTAATTCCATGAAACATTCATAAAAAAATGCCAGAAAGTCCACTGAGAAATTTTTAGAGGAGTCATTAGTGGAATTGTATAACGAATATTTTGCGAAATGGTGGCAAATTTTTGGATAAATTCTTCAATTGATTCATGCTGAATATCCGCTACATTCCATGAAAAAATCGTAAAATAATTGTGTATGCTTTGAAAAGCAATACATTCAACGCAATGCTTTTACGATTTTGGAAAAAAAATTACAGTGATTAAAATACTGAAAACTCCTGGAGAATTCATTCTAAGAGTGCTAAAGAAACTTTGTATTTAATACTAAAAGAACACTGGAGGAATTTTTCATTGAATTTTCTTTATGTTAATTTTGTCTTATAGGCAAGAAACGGAGACATGTTTAAAATGGATGGCATTCCACCTGAAAAGACTTGCCTGAATAATGTTTTGCCTCAAAGGAGGGAAAAGTTATCAGTTCACGATCGACTCCGTACATTTGGTCAAGCGTCTACTTTTCCCATACTAACTTTGGATCATTTGAGAACGCACTTCTCATTGATCAAATGCGCAAATAGTCAGATAGTAGTTATTAGGAATCCAAGATATCGTTTGAAGGTGCAAGGTTTGAACTTCCTGATTTTTCAAATTTCCCTTACAAGATTTGAAAGGATCCACTTACTTCTCCGGTTGCAGCGGCAGTCCCGGGTGGTCCGCCTCCATGTGGCTCTTGTAGTCCTGATAGGACACCGCTGCGAACTTCCTGTCGCAATGGCCACACTCGATGTCGGCCTCGTGAGTCAGCAGGTGCCGCTTCAAGCGGAAGTCCCGCAGGAACTTCTTCCCGCAAACGTGGCATTCCTTGGGAGATTTAGATTCCGCATCCTCGTCCTTATCGCCCTTCTTCCGGTCCGGTGTTTCTACCGGAAGCGACTGCATCACATCTTCGAGCGCCTCCGGAGTCATGTTGTGCGTCTTCAAATGTGCCCGGATGTGATCCCTCCGGATGAACCGTTTGTGACACTGAGGACACTCGAGCTTCTTCTCCGAGGGATTGTGGGTCTTCATATGACGATAGAGATGCTCCCGTCGGGTAAACCCGGTATTGCACAGCTCACAAACGAACTGCGGACTACTGAGATGGCATCGCATGTGACGATTCAAGTGGTATTTTTTCGGGAATTCCTTGGAACAGATCGGACAGGTCGTGGAGTTGGCATCCATTGTGACACCCGCTTCCGCAACAACGGTCGCTATCAACTTTTCCATCTCGGCCTTACTCTCATCGGTTATCAACGACATCAACGGTTTACTGTCCTCTTCGTCATCTGAACTATCCTTTCCATCGCTGTTGTTATCCATATCGCTGTACTGGTCGAACCCACTGGGATCTACGTCCGCTTCCATGTACTCCCCTTCGTCGATATTCAACTCGGTGATTGGTTCCACCATTGGAGCTTGAGCTTGAGCTTTGGCTTGCTCTTCTCGCTCGTTCTGTTCCTGAAGAGGATCCAGCTCCCCGAAGGGAAACTCCTGCTTGATGTCTACCATCTCGAGCTTCACCGACACATTACCACTGCCGGAATCGTCCTGTTTGTCCGTAGGTTTGATCTTTCGCCGCACAAGGCATTCCCGTAGCAGGGAGTCACTTTCCGTGAAACGCTTCTGGAAGTCGTACGCCGCCGTGACGTCCCACACACACTTTCTGCACAAGCGATCCGGCATTCCATCATTTTTGGGAATCTGAAAATCGAAACATTCCGGTTAATTTGACCCTCTCGGAAACCCTTACGGGGCTGATAACAAGTCTCTTTTCGGAGACTTGGTCTCTACTTCAATGCAAGTGCAAGTCCCTATTTTCAACGGAAGGTCTCCATAGACTCTTCTTTCAACAAAATGGCCTCATAAGCCACGGGTTTCCTTCCTTGCAGTGTATAGTTCTAGAGTCTCCAGAGAAATCTTGGGAGACTCTCACGCGATTACTTTCAGATTCCTCGACAAAAGAGCTCTCAGAGTACTTCAGGAGAAATCTGTGGAAAAATCACTAGAAAATCCAGAGATTTCTTCTAGAATTATTCTGGATTCTTCAGAAATTCATTGAAAGATTTCCCACGAACCATTCTGGGAATTCGTCCAGGAGTCACTCTACGGATTAATTAACGAATAATTAAAGAATTCATAATTATTTCCAAGAAACACAACGTAACTAGCTTCAGTAAGTCGTGATGAAATTATTGGAGGTAGAAGTGATGGAATACTCAAGGATTTGGGCAAATTATGAAGGACCTGTTTTAAGCTTTCCTTGAAACCAATGGCGCGTCCACGTTTAAACCCATGGGTAGGACAAACGGTAAATCTTTTGTGTACATGAAGCTAAATTTTTTTTTTAACCCTGGCCTGGAAATTGAAAGTTACTGAATATGAGGAGCTCAAACGTAACGGAGTGTAAATGACAATAAGGTTGGTTTTGAGTTGAGGAAATTTTACTATTTCCAAGCGTTCTAACAATATTATCAGTTGATTTTACTGTTCAACAGATTAATTATTAGAAGACTAGCTTTTTTTTTGTTTCCCATACAATTAGTATAGAATGATAAATTACTGAAAAAACTACAAAGTACATTTTCTTAAAACTAGGTGTTGTCACTAATACCTCTTTGCTTCTAACCCCATCATTTTCATGCCAGTCGTTACCTCAAAACTAAGAAAACTTTTCGTCTTTGTAGAATTGGTAACGACTGAAATATAGGAACTTAGAGGCCTCTTCCTGAAAAAGAGACCAAAATCAGACCTAAGAGCCATAAACAAAAAAAAAAAACAAAACGAAACCTAATAGGAACTAGGATATAAGAATTCAATTATGCATAATTTCAGAGCAGATATCAGCTTCCTTGTGATATTACGACAAGTGTTTCTGTGTGTGCTTTCCCTCACCTTGGTTATGCGACCTTGCTGCGATGGGAGGGCATAATCCATTAGCCCATATGATGGAAACCAAAGGCGTAACCTGTAGTGGTGGTATCACATGTTGGCATTTTTTGCTTAAAGCCGCGTCATAATTCATATGGCATAGACGCAATAATATCTCGGATGTGATCCAACGGACATTCTGCGTCATAGATAGAATTGATGCCCATTTCAAATAATGAATCTATTCGAAGTGGACATTAATACTATTGGTGACGTTCAGTTTGTATTTTGCTAACCAGAATGATCCGTAGCCACTCTTACTATTAGCTAGCTAGATACATCGTTATCATATACGACGTAGGAAATACTTAGGAACTCTTAGGAAAATGACTAGTAGATTCACTGAGTAGAAATAAGTGGCGACAATATTATTTTAATGTGGTTTTTACATTGCCATAATAAGAAATACCTCTTTTGTAACAGCGGTATAAATAATCTAATTCCAGCTTCATTTTCGCAAAATTTACAAGTAGAAAGTAGGCGTTGTGAAGCATTGCATTTGCCACCGAAAAGAGAATCTTGTAGGAGACTGTAATAGAAGCCTAGGGTAACTTTACTTTTCAATATTCACTATAAAAATGAGATTCTATAACATTCCCCAGAAAACCATTCCCCCGAAACCCATTCCCCAGAATTCCATTCCCCAGAATCTCATTCCCCAGAATGTACCATTCCCCAGAATTTCACTCCCCAGAATGAACCATTCCCCAGAAAACCAATCCCCAGAATGGACCATTCCCCAGAAAATTATATACCTACTTTAAAGTTTTGAAATAATCTATTTAAAAAACTTGAAAATTAAACTCCATACAAAGTTGTTTACAAGTACATGAGAAGATTAGCATTGGTGCTACTAATTATGAACACTTAACGCATAATTCAAATTTCATTTGCAAATGAACTATCACAGTAGTTTCACTTTTATTGGCACTTATAAAAACTGATAGATCAGTCTATGGGGAAACACAATATCCAATATTTATTTAAAAGAATATACAACTCATCACTTAAGGGGCCCAGATAGCCGTAGCGGTAAACACGCAGCTATTCAGCAAGACCAAGCTGAGGGTCGTGGGTTCGAATCCCACTAGTCGAGGATCTTTTCGGGTTGGAAATTTTCTCGACTTCCCAGGGCATAGAGTATCTTCGTACCTGCCACACGATATACGCATGCAAAAATGGTCATTGGCATAGTAAGCTCTCAGTTAATAACTGTGGAAGTGCTCATAAGAACACTAAGCTGAGAAGCAGGCTCTGTCCCAGTGGGGACGTAACGCCAGAAAGAAGAAGAAGAACAACTCATCACTACTCTGCACAAAATAGAGCTACACCCTTCTTTCGGTATAGTAGATTCCAAATGTATAATTTCACATGTATGTCCAATTTTTATCAAATGTAGTGATGTATGCAGCTTTTCATCAATGTTTTAAGAAGGTGCATCACCTCTTACTTTTTAGGGCTACACCGATTAGAATAAAGACGTTCGTAGTATCATATTATACGTTTCCGATATAATGATTACGTAAACTCGGCAGAATAAAAACTTACTATTCTGCACATTAAAATGATACGCCCTTCTTTGCGTCAAGTCTAAATTACAAATGACTTGTTTAATTTTGCACAAAATAGTGATACACCCTTCTTTCAGTCTTATCCTGTTGACGATATAGACAAAATTTTCCGTAAGAATACCAAATGGAAAGAAGGCATTTGGCATGATTGATTAAATGATCAAGGACCATTTGGTATAATGGTTATTTGACCAATGACCATTTGGCATGACATGAAGAACATCCTTTTTGAAAAGAAGGAGCATAAGTATGGCTGGATGGCAAATGGTTTTATACCAAATTATTTTATGCCAAGTGACCTTTTGCTATATGGGCTCTCCATCGATATATTTTGCCTATATCATTAATGAGATAACACTGAAATAAGGGTGCATCACTATATATGCAAAAATAAACATATAGTCTGTATATTTTATGGGAATGTATTAAAAAAAAGGGTGTATTATAATAATATGCAAAATACTCATGAATAGGGGGATTATGGGCATATTGGACACATTAGGTAAATGCTTATTTTACATAGAATGGAAATATGTTTCTTTGCTCTAAAATAAATCCACCGCTTCCTCTGCTTTGCTTATAAACTAATTTGAAGCTGAGAAAAAAATATAGTAGAATTTCAAAGGACAAATGAAGCAAAGCGTAAACTTTTATACCGTCAAAACGTTCATATACAATACAGATTTCGTACAGTTTATAAAGTTTTGCTGAAATATGCATATTCCCAGAGAGTAAGGGGGTGTCCATTTCGCCCCGTGTGTTCATTATGTCCCTAACCCTCCTACCTACATATTTGTTTTGTCACATCAGACCTTAGCCTGTCACATAAGTGACTCTTCTTCCTCTTTTCTGACGTTACGTTCCTACTGGGACAGAGCCTGCTTCTCAGCTTAGTGTTCTTATGAGCACTTCCACAGTTATTAACTGAGAGCTTACTATGCCAATGACCATTTTTGCATGCGTATATCGTGTGGCAGGTACGAAGATACTCTATGCCCTGGGAAGTCGAGAAAATTTCCAACCCGAAAAGATCCTCGACCGGTGGGATACGAGCTCACGACCCTCATCTTGGTCTTGCTGAATAGCTGCGCGTTTACCGCTACGACAATCTGCGTCCCCACATAAGGTGACTCACGCAAAGCAATAATTAAAAAAAGAAAAAAAAATGGATATTCATATAGCTTTCTGGGGAATGGTGCATTCTGGGGAATGGAATTCTGGGGAATGTTACATTCTGGGGAACGATTTTCTGGGGAATGGTTCATTCTGGGGAACGGAATTCTGGGGAATGGTTTTCGGGGGAATGGTTTTCTGGGGAATGTTATAGAATCTAAAAATGACTATGGAAAGTAAGACGCTGAGATCGATCATTAGGGTACACTTGCTAGTTTCGAAAAATTGTTGAACAGACAAGGAAAGCGACTTTTTTCTTTAAGGATATATGAACGTAATGACCAATAAATACTTTTAACAATAAAAAATGAAATTAACTAGAACTCTTACTAAACAGCCTAACTTTGTTAAGACTTGACAACAATTGACATTTAAGACTCTAATCTTACGTAAAAGACAGGAGTAATCAGAATAGCACTTGAATGACAAATTATTCAAAACCGTTTCGACTAGACAGTATTAGTAATGACACTACTACACTACTATTTCAAACAAGTTCTGATGGAGCTGCTGATTTTCACAATGCTTCCTTCTCTCAGAAGCAAGAGAATGTGGGTACTTTTCAAAAACTACCACGTCACAATACTAATAAAAAAGCAGTGTTCATGTGGGCGCCATTGCCTAGTCCGTCTGAGTATTGGTCCTGGTAGAGGGGAAACTTGGCAAAAGCCAGACCGAGGGTTCAGCCTTGACAAGTTAAGCTGTCAGGCAGCTCCAACTAAACAAAAAAACATACAAAAAAAAAAACCAAAAAAAAAAAGTATTTCTGTATGTGCTTTCCATGATTTTCTGTTGTTCAGATATTAGTTCGAAAATTTCTAAAGGAGTTCATTTAGTGATTATTGCTCAAAAACTGCCTCCATGAGCTTCCCTAGGGAATTTTTCCAAGAATTTTGTTTAGTGTACCTCAAGAATTCAACCTTAATTTTCCCAAGGATAACCACAGACATTAATTTATCCAAAGATTATTGCAGATATCATCTGAAATCCTCAGAAATTTTTCAAGAAAGTTTTATCTAGTGATCGATTTTCTTGAGACATCCACCAAGAAATCCGGTCAAAACGTTTTCTGAAAGCCAATCAATAACTTCTCCAGAAACTTCTAGGGATTTCCTTCAAGATTCTTCCAGATTTCCTCAAGTAAGCCTTGAAACTTTTTTTTAAGGAATTATTCCAGGAATGTCGCCGCTACAAGATTTTTTCGAAAAACATTGGACAGAATTCCTATTGAAATTTATATAGGAATGATCGGAGGAATTATTGAAAAAAATGCTATAGTATTAACCAATGGAAAAATATAGTACACTTTTGTAGATTGCATGGGAATTGTTTGAGATACTTTTTAAAGAATGCTTAATAAAACTGCAGGAGTAATACTTGGATGATTTGCTAGAAAAAATAATAGAAGTTCGAAGAACCCCTCAAGAAATTTGAATTCCTGGAAGGAAACGAGGATGCATTCTTGAAAAAATCCACATGAACAATCGGAGGAATTCTTGAAGCGTTTCTTAAAAAGAAACAACCCTCATGCTATTTTTTAGAACAATCTGGAATAACCCTGTGAGGGTTTCTTTGGAAGAAATTCTTATGATATCTTTGGAAGATCTCCTAGAAAACAACTGCCGAAATCGGTTGAAGGATAAGTGAAAAAATATCTGGAGGAAATTCTAGGATAGTTGTAGGAAAAAATATCAAAGTAATACCTGTGAAAATTACTGGAGGTAGTAGCTTTAGAGTTGTCAAGGATTTCCTGGAGCAAATTCTGGGGCTACTCTTCTATAAAAATTTCGGAGGATTCATACAAAAAGCGTGAGGGGGGATTTCAAAAAAGTTGAAATTTAGCGTGACATAATTTGTGTACCATCCCAGAGATCCCTGTAGGAGACTCTGAAGGTATTCTAAACAAAATAACTATGATAATTCCTGAAGTTTTTCCTCGGGGAATCTAAGACGAATTTCTTGAAGAGCCTGTTGAACCCGTTAAAGTCTCTGGAAGTTTCTTTGGAGCCTGTACACATTTGCATCAGGATTCAAGGCAAGCAACATATTGATTAAAATAAATACTTTAGAGACTTTACATTAAAAATACAGATTTGCATTAAAATAAAGACCAAGTTTATAAAATAGGGTATAGGTCTTTTTGAAGCAATTTTATTAACCAAATTTAACCAAAAGTAGATCAAAATACTTGTCTTTGCAACCAGTGAGATTGTTCTAATTTCTTCATCTATTTCTAGATAACAAATGTATGAATCGTGGGTAGGACAAAATACTTTGACTGTCCTACCCAGGTGTTTTTGTGCGTAGTACATGTCCTACCTGTCCTACCCACTTCCCACGCCACTGCTTGAAACAACGCTATAAGAATTTATGGGATAATTGGTGGAGGATTCGGAAAATTCCCTAAACTTTTCCTCGAGGAACCTGAGAAAAAATTCGTGAAGAACCTGTGAAACAGATTACGCGACTTGTAATAAATACATAATAGGGTGCCGGTACCAATGGTTGTAATGTACCGTAATTCGGGGGTAAATTGATCCCTATTTTATAACTTTTTGTTTTGTTATCCTTCAGAATTCAAATATTGTCAATCAAATTTCGGCAAAACCAGTACTCCATTGAAATAATGTTTAACATATCCTCAAAATAGTTTTTATATCAAAACATCAAAATGACACATTGGGGCGAAATTGATCATCACATCACAAAGATTTTAGAATTAAAAATTTCTCTGTCTACTAAATTTTGGTCTCCTAAATCTGAAAATGATGTCAAAATTCGTATAAATCGAGCATTTGATCCGTTTATTGCAAAATTAAACTTTGAAAATCTACCGAATACGCCTAAATGTAGGCAATTTACCTTGAAAAAAGCACATTATTCGAAATCAAACGGGTTTATATGCAAAAAAAAACTATATTTGCTATACTGTATGATATCAAAAATAAGTTCAGAAGCTCATACTTAATCTTACACAACATTTCAAACACTCAATGTTAACATGTAGGCATTGCACAAGTGAATTGTTTGGCACAGACATTTCCAACTGTATTGCTTCACCTTAAAAAACTGTGAATATTCCTATGCAAAACTTACCCTAATAAAAACGAAATAGTTCAAAATTATAATAAGACATCTTTAAACTAGAGAACACAGAATGTCTTTTGTGCCAATGAAACCTTCAGCATCCTTGGAAGGAAATGTTTTTTGATACCGACCTGATCAAATTCGCCTCAGTGATCAATTTGCCCCCGGATTACGGTACCAGTAGATTGGACTATGGAATAAAAAGTTTACTTTTCGATAAAAACGGCATGTGTTATTTTTGGCGGAAAGATCGCCTCTAGTTTAGTCGATTTGCCAAATGTCAGCTTTTTATTCTATCAAAAAGTCATATAAATAATTAAGTTTACGCAAAAAATTTGCTTCCTTGCACCAATAGTTGCCGTCGTGTACCAGTAGTGGATCAACGGATGGAAGCAGTTTTTAAAATGAAGAAAAGTCCCAGAGAAGATCTTTACGCTTCATTCGAAAGATATTAGTTGCTGTTCCGAGGGAAAAATGTTAAACCTATGCAAAAATTTACCATTTTGTTTAAAAATCCTTGTACCATTCCCGAACGTTTAATACTAGCGCAACTACTGGAACGCGTGTACCAATAGTGGCTCAAGCGATTTTATGCTAAAAATAATAGTTTTATCACTCTTTTTTATATTTTTCCCATACAGTAGAGGTTGAAATCTTTCTGTTGACGCCAAAAGATCTCTGTTAAGGCTTTTCATTATTTTGTTATGATTTTTTATAGCTTAGGTAGTCCACTAATGGCACTGGCACCCTAGTACTAAATTCGGTTTTACATCTTCTTATGTATGTAGGGTCAAAATCTGTTAACGAATTTATTCGAAAACTTCGAGAATTTCCTTGTAAGAACTGTAGAAATCTTTGAAGGAGCTGTTAAAGTAACAAAAGAAATTATTTGAGATGGTTTTGTTGGATTTCCTGGATAAAATTCTGAATATATATTTCATTAATTATTCCTTGACAAATTTCTGGAGGAATTCCTAGAAGAGTTTTTGGGAAGTCCCTAGACGAATTTCTGGAAAGATTTCTGAAGAAGCACCTGAAGAGTTCCTGAAGCTTTTTTTCTCGAGGAATCTGAAAAGGAGTTCCTGGAGAATAATCGCGTAAAAGCCTTCGAAGGTTTCTCTGGAGCCTCCACTAGGTTCCAATGCAAGCATAATAAGAAAAAAAGAAACTTATGAGATGTTTTTGATCTAGACCTAGGAGACCTTCCGTTAACATACTTTTTAGAGACTTGCATAAAAATAGAGATCAAATCTCTAGAGGTCCGCTACCAGTCCTGCCAAACCCCCACGAAACCCACCTGCTTGTGGATGCAGCTTGCCAGCATATCGTGCAGCATGACTCCGTTGCTGCCGACGGAGTCGAAAATGGTCTGCGAGAACTGGTCCTCCTTGCGGCAGGAGCGGCAAATCCTGCTGAAATCGTAATCGCTGCCGGGATCCATTTTGTTTTAAGGGGGGCGCCGCCACCAGTCAACCAACAAAGATCCAGGAACAATATTTTCACTACCCTTTGGTTGTACCGTTCGTTCACGTTAAATCCATACTTTAAACTCAGATCTCGCAGTGGTTGAACTTTAGAGCACTTTTCCGCTGCAGAATGGCTTCATAATTTGCACAATTTCTGAAGGAAAAACTATTTGCAAACACTTTCCACTTTACAGACGGATTTTCACCACAGTTTCAGCTCGGAAAGTTTTGACGTTTTTGACGCGGCTTGGTTTTTGCCAAGATTTCTTTAAGGGAGGTTCAGCAATCTAAGCAGTCAGTGGGTGCGAGGTGAGGTCAGCTGTGGGGGAGATGGAAGTGACAGGTGGCGAGAGCTGGCTAGCTGGCGGGTTTGTGTACACTGTTTTTCACTCTATGGTTTCTATGGCGTTGTTAAGGATTGTTTACTGCAAGAAACATAAATACAGTGGAGCGAAAATTTTCTCCTGCATCCATGAAGTTTTTGATCACGACTCGAACTGTCGTCATTAATGTAATGTTCCAGTATTATGAATCGCAGAAGAAGATGTTCTGATAAAGAACCATTTATTTTCAGATTCGGAAAGACAAAGCATGGACTGTTCAGTGCTACCACAAACTTGAAAAGATGATGAGGAAATACCTGTGATGTGTACCCCGTGAGAGTGGAAAAAAACATTCTATTCCTGCTTTGTGACGCCCTGCACCTGATATCCCTAAATCACAAAAACGAAATCGGTGAAATTAAACCAATATCAAGACAAATAAGTCAAAGTAAGTGCTTGAACAGCGATCTTTGTCGAAGAATATGTTTATGGTATGTTTTTGTTTGCGGTATGTTGTTTCTACGTACCGTTAGTTCACAATCAAAACAAACTTGCCTGCTGTCATTTGGTATTTCAAAATGGCGGAACGGGAAATCTGACACATTGGGGTACCTCCCTTCTAGATACCTTGGTTTTTGCTTTGTCGCACCCCCAGTGGAAAATCGATGCGCACGGAAAGAGGGCCATGCACAGTAAAAAATATTGAGGCTTATAATATTCCCACACACTGAGAACAGCGTTGCAGTTGAAAATACTATATACTGCTTCGCGACTAAAAATGGGTGAACCAACGTGCGAAGTTCGATTTTTGACCAACTTCGCCGCGTCGCAACTCGATTCTCAATAGTGCGCATAATGAACACGGCGGAGGGCATAGATGCGCTCTATAGCAAAGCGACTCGCGACGCGGCGAAGTTGGTCAAAAATCGAACTTCGAACGTTGGTTTACCCATTTTTAGTCGCGAAGCAGTATATTTATTAGAAGGTTAAATTAAATACACAACGCCACTTGATTTGTGCAGACTAAATTTGCACTTATTTCAAATATTTTATGCATTCAATTTTACCATAGCACCATTTCGACAGTAAAAATTACTATATCATGGTTAAAAACTCGCAGCAGGCTAGAATCGAACCGAGGATCTTGCGATTGTCAAGCGCGAACGCTTACCGCTCGATGCGGTTGGATCAAGAGGGAACAAAACGCAAATAAAAAGCCTTCTTGATAGCTCAATCATGATTGGAATACTAAATTTAAAAACTTGTTCATATTTCTCATTACTTCAACTCTTGTTTCAGTGCATAAATCAAAAGCTCTCGCATAACTTGTGATCTCGCCCTAAAAGCCATTGGTAACCGAGTGTGAAATTAAAGCTGCGGCCACAATGGTCCGTTGGCGTCGACTTCACCGTCAGCTTTAACTGACAGCTAAGTTTAAAGTAATGATATTCAATGCAGCACCCCACAATGATGCGTTGCGTCTAACGCACGCATGTACTAAAAACGCTGACGCTGTGCTAAACTTTGAAAATCTTCAAAGTTGACGCAGCAGCCAACGCGTGACGGAAGATTCAAAACAAAAAAAATGGCAAAACTTTGGATTCCGCTAGAAATGCAGTCAACATCACACAAAAGTTCAACTCCGAGGAAAAATTGATCACAACTTGATGTAGATAAACAAGACTACGATGAGAATGACGCAATTCAACAATAATAACAACGCACGGCGCAACGCAGTATTGTGCGCATGTGTTGCATTAACGCATCCGTCAACGTTTTTAGTACATTGACGGATGCGTTAACGCTGAAGTCGAAGTCGAAGTTGACGGACCATTGTGGCCCCCGCTTAACCTGTAAATTAATAGACCAGGATGAAAAATATCACCACAGGAAGATAGAGCAAGATCTTCTCTTCATCGTAGCATTGTTATATTAACTTTAAATTCATTCGTTTGCTCGGTAACAACCAGGGTGGGTGTACGGCTGTCAACTACGAACAAAGCTCGCCTAACTATAATCGCTCACGCGGGTCGGCCCAAACAGCACAGGTTGAAAACGCGGGCCAAGCCAAGCAGCAAACACTAATGCTTATCAGCACTCAGCCACCAGGATATCTAGCAGCGTTGTGAGCTACACTAACACCACATGTACATCCTTCGCAACCACACATCGTTTTCCCAGGTCCGTCCCACTTGAGCTCAGATTGGGTACCACTTCTAGTTCTGCATTTGGTCCCTCGATAGTGCAAAAGGTACCCAAGTTTGACAGATCGCAGTACACTTTTCACGGCATTCTAGATTATCTTATGAGCCATAAAATTTTAAGCAACTGCAATGGACATGGAGGTCTTTAATGTGTCTTTGGTGTAGCTCTTTGTTTCTAAACAAATGGATGGTCCAGGATGAAAACTATCTCCACTGTTAAATAACGTGTAAATCTATTCGTTTGCTTGGTAACAACACTCGGTTATCCATGGCTTTTAGAGCGAGATCACAGGTTATGTAAGTAGAGCGGTCAAGTACAATTTGTTGCTTATTACCAAAGTAATTTTGACAGCTGATTCAGAATAATTGCGGAATAATGGAGCAACACATTTTTCCGTACGGAATAGTGACAGCTCCATTTGATTTGTACGGCAGGCGTTACCAACACACTTAAATTATTTCACCGACCTCAGTAAAACTTTTCGCCGAGAACCCAACAGCTGAGAATTCGGTAATTTTCAACGCCGAATCTCGGTACTTATTTTACCGAGATTTCGGCAATCAGATTTTTTTGCCGAGATCTCGGCGAACGTTACCGAGATTCGGTAAACGTTTACCGATATTTCGGTAAAATTATTATCGAGAATCGTCAAATTATTACCGAGATATCAGCTGTTGGGTTCTCGACGAAACCGTTTAAGTGTGAATGTTACGAAATCAGCTCTACTTGTCAACTGGATACAGCTCAAGTAGTTTCGATAGCTGAAGTATTTCTTGGTCATTACTTGTCCTATCCTTTTGCACAGTACACGGAGAAATATTTTAACCTAATTTTTGAGTTTACTTTACCCAAAATTAAGTATATCGATTATAGTTTCAACCCAAAATCTCTCGGTTTTCTCTTTCTCCCACACGAATGTTGTCAAAAATAGAGAGAGCTGCATCTACCCAATGGGAGTACTTTGGCCCAATAAGCCAAATTTGGGTAAATGCCACTTTTCTTATGTTTGGGTCGAAAGAACTCAATTTTGCGTTAAATCAACCCAAAATTGAGTATATTTTTCTAATGGAATTAAAGCCAAACTACCTAGTGGGGACCTTGGAAATTTAGCCAAAATTGAGTTATTGGGCTAAACTACGGAATTGCGTGGAAACAACCCAAAATTGAGTTGAATTCCGTCTCCGTGTGTGTTTTTGCCCTAAACTTAAGCGTTTGATACTGAAATTGGGACGGGGCTTTAGGACCCTATTCGCGAACCACCGTGTGGTGCAAATCGAAATCGCGGATAGGATATTTTCGTGGACGCTATTCGAAACTGTACGGTACTTCCATATTATTTTCAATGGTTGTTCCGCATGAAAAAATGCGAATGAGTGTAAACGTCAAAATCAGAAAACAAACTCTCAAAAGTGGATGCAAAAATTTCAATTCGTGTTAATTTATATTTTTTTCCTATTAAAACAATCAAATTTAGCCTAATTAAAGTTCTAAAGTAAATGTGAATGTGTTGTGATTATGAAAAAGTTAAATCCATTGATTGGTGCTACCGTTTGCTCGTGAAAAATCGATAGACGCCACCGCAGTGCAGTTTTCCAGACGCCACCCTCGCCCCGCAGCACCTACTCCGGATCATCCTTCAAACATGGAAGTGATGGACATGAGCTGCGACTACGATCTGAGCGTAATCTGCCGATCCTGCCGGAAGGAGCACCCCCATCTGCAGCCCATCTTCGACAACATGCAGGGGAATGGTGTTCTGCTGCAGGAAATGATGTCCAACTGTACGCAGCTGCAGATCTACTGCAACGACGGGATGCCCCAGAATTTGTGTCCTCCGTGCGTCACGGACATCCATACGGCTTATGGGCTGCTCAAGCGGTCCGAGCAGAGCGACCGGCTGCTCCGGGAGTACCTGTCTCGGAGGAAAATGGATGGTTCCGGCATGGAGAGTGTCGTCAAGGTGGAAGTGTTCGAAATTAAGCCGGAAATATCGCTAGTGGACGCGGATCCACTGATAGGGGAGAAGTGCTTTGCCGTGGCGCTGGGCGATGGCATCCGGGATGCGGGATCCGACGATGGCGAGGGGTTGATTGAAGCCCTGGACGATGATGGGGATGATGATGATGATGCCATTCAGACGGAGCTCGGAGATAACAATGATCGCGACAGCGACGTCGATTACGAGGTGGGTTTCAATTAATAAATAAGTATATAACATACGTACACGAATTACGGAACACATCGTTTGTAACATTCCCACTGGTTCTTCCGTGAGAAAACCTCACATGAGTCCTACAGGATGACAGAGCTTGGTCCTTAAGTCAATACCGTTATTAAAATGATAATTTAATGCACGTGTTATTAAGCTCATGGCTGGTAGCAACTGAGTTTCTTAAAATATGAACATTAGACCTCATGTTTGAAAAAAGACCGAAAAACTGAGTTTCTTAAAATATGAACATTAGACCTCATGTTTGAAAAAAGACCGAAAAGAGACCAAACAGAAGCCAAGACCAGAAGATATAAGTTTTCGAGTTTTTTTCTGCCGTGAATCGCAGAAGTTAGTCCCATCTGCATTTTCGTCAAAATTGAGTTAAGGTCGGTTGTCAACATGTCTTCGAATGCTCTTTCAGCTGCACTAATGAGATGTTATGATTTGTTCGGAAAAATTAGGAAAAAAAAGCAAGTCAAATTGTCCCATAATGAAAAGTAACCGCATATCAGTCCCACTACAGATTTCGTGTCACAAAAAAAAATGAATGGTATTTTGATCATCTTTATATTTTTCTCGGAAGGACATCGTAGTAAAAAGCAAACTCTGAAAGTTTCATTATGATTTGAACATGATCAAATCCTCTGGAAAATTTTGAATATTCGTATGGAAAACTGTTGTAGTGGAAACGGAAATGGTCAGAGTAGGCTGCTAATGTTTAATGTCAGTAATTTTATTAGGAAATATATCTCATTCATGTTTGTTCGTTCATTCTAACCAGACGTGTTTTAATCACTGCTAGTCACTCTTTACAAGAGGTTATAGGCCCAGAGTAACGGTTAGAAATGGCGAATTAGAACTTCGGAATCGAGCCATTGATCGGCAGAGAAAATTGGACAACTTGGAAATTTGCCGTCAAAACTTATCTCCAAGTGGAAGACCTGTGGCAAGCCGTTGAACCAAATAAGAAAGCGGATGGAACGTTGGAAGCGGTTGACCCTGTGAAGGATCTGAAGGCAAAAGGGAAGATTGTTCTGTTCTTAAAACCGGAGAATTATTACCATGTCCGTGAAGCCAAGACAGCTCGGGAAGCTTGGACGAAGCTCAACGACGCGTTCGAGGAAACTGGCCTGACGCGAGAAGTTGCTCTGCTTTACAAGCTCATTCGGACCGATCTGGAATCTTGCGGAACTATGGAAGCCTACGCCAACAAGATGATTTCAACGTGCCATCAATTGAACGAGATTGGATTTCCGATCCCGGAACGTTTCGTAGGGGTTCTTCTGCTGGCTGGCCTACCCGAGAGGTATCAACCAATGGTGATGGCTCTAAAGAACTCGGGAGCGGCTATAACTGGAGATTCCGTCAAGACGATTTTACTGCAAGAAGAATCAATGCCAAGTGAAAAAACGGCGTTCGTAGCGAAGGGAAAATTCAAGCCGAGGCCGGAAGTTTTCCATAGTAACGTGAAAAACAAGAAAAATTCGTCGCAGTCCAAGGGTCCACAGTGTCGGAAGTGCAGCAAGTTCGGCCACATAGCGAAGTTTTGTCCGGATAATCAAGCCAATAAGAAAGCAGATGCCTTCTGCACTGTTTTGTCGACGATTCAAGGTCAGGGCAAGAACCAGTGGTATTTGGACTCAGGTGCAACCAGACACATGACCCGGGACCTGGAGTTGCTGCAAGACGTGCGAACAAGGAAACGATGAAAATCAAAGCGTGTGGTACTGCTACCCTTCATCCAGTATGTCAGGATAGTGACGATGGAATTTCAGTTCATGACGTGCAGTACATTCCGGATCTGTCCACAAACCTTCTGTCGGTGGTTGAGATTGTCAAAAAAGGCTACAAGGTGGTGTTCCAATCGAGTGGATGTGAAATCTTCAACATGGAAGGTAAGCTAGTGGCAACCGGAATAATCGAGAATGACTTGTTCAAGCTGGCGCAGTCGGAAGCAGCTGGTAAAGTAATGTTGAGTTCCGCTTGTGCATCGCTAGAAACTTGGCATAAGCGGATGGGGCATCTCAACTACAACAGTGTGAAGAAACTGGCTGACGGTGTGGCGTGTGGAATGCGAATTTCAAATGAGAACCATGGCGATTGTACCGTGTGTCCAATGGGGAAGCAGACACGAATTCCATTCAGCAAGAGCGGATCAAGAGCAGAAGAGCTACTAGAAGTGATCCATTCGGACGTAGCGGGACCAATGGAGGTACCATCACCGTCAGGAAGCCGTTATTATGTGTCCTTTATTGATGATCGATCCCGCCGGATGTTCGTGTATTTTTTGAAGACCAAATCTGAAGAAGAGATCCTTGCTCGGTTCAAGGAATTCCACGCTCAGGCGGAGCGTCAGTGCAGTCGGGAGATCAAGATCTTGAGGACAGATAATGGTAAGGAGTATATGAATAAAGGATTTCAAAGCTTCTTGAGACAGATGGGAATACGACATCAAACCACCAACGATTATACCCCGGAACAAAATGGTCTGGCGGAGCGTGCAAATAGGACGATTGCTGAGCGGGCACGCTGTATGTTATTTGAAGCTAACCTTCCAAAATCGTTCTGGGCGGAGGCAACGGCAGCTGCGGTGTACCTCGTTAACCGCTCTCCCACTCGCGGTCATGGATTGACTCCAGAAGAGGTCTGGAGCGGAAGGAAGCCCGATATCTCTCATGTCAGGGTATTTGGAACGAAGGCTATGGTGCAAGTGCCCAAACAAAAGCGACGGAAGTGGGATCCGAAATCAAAACCTTGTGTATTGACCGGATTTGAGGAGGAGACGAAAGGCTACCGTTTATACGATCCAAATACGAAGTGCTTCCTGAAGAGTCGAGAAGTGTGTTTCATCGACGAGTGCACAAGTAAGTGTGCTCTACCAACCAGACAGCCACGAACGGTGATTCCAGTGGACTTCGAAAGCGTTCCAACCACAGTTTCAAGTGATCCTTTAGTTCCAGAAGTTGAGGAAGCTGTGCACGAATCCGACGAAGAGGTCACTGAAGATGAAGACATCAGCAATACCTCTACAGACACCGTAGTTGACGTGACAGAACTCCCATCGCGACATTTTTCAAATCTACCCCGGCGGAGCGAAAGAAAGCGTACAGTTCCGAAGAAGTACTTGGATTTTCATCTAGCAAGCAAGAGTCTTCCCGTAAGTATTAATTCCCAGGACAGACCAGATCAAGAGTCAGACGAATCAAGTGACTTCGAAGGCTTCAATAATGAAGGCAGCGATCTCGATCCTGACCAGTGCTTGGCTTTGAACTCCAATCGTTGGAAAACAGCAAATGATGGGAACAATGATCCGAAAAATTACAGGGAGGCGATGGCTTCGCCTTACGCCGAAAACTGGAGAGAAGCGATGGCTGAAGAAATGGAGTCGATTCACACCAATAAAACATGGACATTGGTTGATCTCCCTCCAGGGCGGAAGGCTGTTGGAAGCAAGTGGGTGTACAAAATCAAGCGACACATCAACGGTGAGATTGTACGATTCAAGGCCCGCTTAGTTGCCCAAGGATATAGTCAACAATACGGAGCAGACTACGACGAAGTATTTGCTCCAGTGGGACAGCAAACCACTTTTCGGACGCTAATGGCAGTCGCTGCGAAGAAAAACATGACTGTGAAGCAATATGATATCAAGACCGCATTTCTGTATGGCGAACTTGAGGAGGAGATATATATGCGGCAGCCATGTGGATTTGAACAGAAGGGAAGCGAAAACAAGGTGTGTCGGTTACGTCGGAGCTTGTATGGTCTGAAGCAAGCGGCTAGAGCGTGGAATCAGAGACTACACGAAGAACTAGAACGGCAGCAATTTCAGCGATGTCTGTCCGATCCGTGCTTGTACCGGAAGCAGCTCAAAGACCGATGGTGTTACGTGCTTGTATATGTTGACGACCTGGTTGTGGTGAGCGAAGATCCGAAGATGATCGAAGCGCTTGTCATAAACCTGAAGAAATCATTTCACATCAGCGAACTGGGTGATATCCGATATTACCTTGGAATGGAAATCGAAAAGGATCGTCATGGTGATTACTTCTTGAGTCAGCGAAAGTACATTCGAGAGGTGATCGAAACAAGTGGTTTGATAGATGCCAAAGTTTCGAAGACTCCCTTGGATCCCGGATATGTCAAGAACGTAAGCGACGGAACCCCTTTAGCAAGCAACAGCGAATATCAGAAGTTAATCGGCAAAGTTTTGTACATAGCTGTGAACACTAGGCCCGACATTTCGACAGCTGTATCCATCCTGAGCAGGAAAACAAATCGTCCAACGCAAGAGGATTGGAATGAGCTTAAACGTGTAGTACGGTATCTGAAGGGGACAATCAACTATCGACTTCGACTGAGCAAAATAGGGGAGACCGGGACCATCATCGGTTATTCGGATGCAGACTGGGCAGAAAATCGAGATGACCGGAAATCGCATAGTGGGTTCGCGTTCAAGGTGAATGGAGGAACGGTAGGCTGGGCATGCCGCAAACAAACTTGTGTAGCTTTATCAACAGCGGAGGCAGAGTTTATCGCATTAGCTGAGGCGGCACAGGAAGCTGTATGGTTGAAACTCCTACTGCAAGAGCTGAATGATGGACAGCGAGTAGTCATTAATGAAGATAACCAAAGTTGTCTGAAAATTATAGAAGGAGAGAAACTAAAGAGGAAAATGAAGCACATTGCAACAAAGTTCCACTTTACAAAAGATCTAATTCAAAAACAAGAAATGGAGTGTGTCTACTGCTCATCTGAAGACATGGTAGCGGATTTATTGACAAAACCATTGCAGCGCGTTAGATTGGAGAAATTGGTCAAGATGATAGGACTAGCTAATGCCGTTTAGGAGGAGTGTTGTAGTGGAAACGGAAATGGTCAGAGTAGGCTGCTAATGTTTAATGTCAGTAATTTTATTAGGAAATATACCTCATTCACGTTTGTTCGTTCATTCTAACCAGACGTGTTTTAATCACTGCTAGTCACTCTTTACAAGAAAAACGAATTTGGAAACTTCACAGCCCATTGTCTCAATGCCTACTTTTTACAGATGGGACTGACTTGCGATTCACGGCATTTTTTTTCTTCAAATAATTCGTCCCTACATTTCTCTTATGCCTAACTTTCTAACTGTATTGAAAATTCCTCGTAATATAACGACAAAAATTACTGTTCAAAGTACTGTATGCATGGTCTTCTCAAGCAATGTAGAAAAAATATAATCCAGGTATTTGTCCAAAGTTTTTTTTTAGATATTGCTCTGAAGATTTCTTCAGGAGTTCATATAATGTTTTTCACGGATTCCCTAAGGAATTTCTCCAAAAAATCGGATTTTTTTTTTAAAGGTTCTCCCAGCAATTACTCCAAAGAATGCATCACTAATATCGTTAACAAATCCTCCAAAGATTCTTTCGAAAATTTCTCAACGAAGTTTATTTATAGGAAAGAAGTAATCGGATCTCCTAGAATTTCCTCCGACATTTTTTTGTTTTTGAATCAATTTTTATAAGAGTTTATTATAATTAATTCAAAAATTACTTACACATTACATTCCTAGAAATTCCTACTACATTTTCGCACAAGTTTTCGTAATAGTGCATTTGTATGAAACCTTACCTCATTGCTCTAGGGGTCTTCCATGTATTATTTGGTTGTTAGACATAAATAAGTAAACAATTAACATTTATTTTGTAACAAAATAATCCTAACAGGTGGAAAACCTGGAAGAACTGATCGAAGAGGCCGAACTGGAAGAGGAAAAGCCCCGGAAAAATCAAACGCGTGGCCGGAAAGGACATGGTTACACGAGGATAGCGGGCGGGAAGTATGCATGCGATTACTGTGAGAGGGAATTTGTGGACAGACGCGGAATTACGAATCACGTCAAGCTGCACGAGCCCAAAGAGCCAAAGCTGAAGGAGTGTCCGACGTGTGGCAAGATGTTCACTACCGCTTACCATCTGTCGAGACACGTCAAGATTCACGACGAGGATGTTCAGTGCGAGCACTGCGAGAGGAAATTTCCCATCGATGGCTATGGCGAGTATGTGCAGCATATGGAACAGGAACACCCGGGGAAGGAACCGATTCCGCAAAAGTAAGTACTAGATAGGCTTCTGATTCTAGTGTCGACTTGTTCTGGGGGAGTAATATGTGAAAAGGTGCGGCAGTGGTTCTCAAACGCATGGAACGCGGTATTGGTCAATTTGCTGGATCATCAGTTCGTTATACAAGTGGGTTATACAACGTCAGCCGATTACATAGAATGGGTATTATCCTGGGACACGATTATATGAAAAATTCATGGTTTCATTGCTACACATTTCCTTTTAATTACAGAACTTATGATTTGTGAGGTGATCAGCATACTAGCCTTGTTGAAAATGCATGATTAACGTTTTAAAGCTGACTCGAAAGGAATTTCGCGATAACTTTTGGAAAAAAAAACTTGAAAAGCAATGAGAAGGAATTAATAAAGAAATTGCGTGAACTTTCAGGGAGGTAATCTTTGCAGAAGTTTTATGATTCTTTAGATGGATTTCTAAGATAAATTTCAATAGGAAGAATTCAGCAAGAATTCTTGAAGCAATCCATCAAGTAATTGCTCAATAATCCGGATATTTGAATCAACTTTTAGAATTCTGCAAATAGAATTTTTTGTGGCAACAAGAATACAGAACAGCATACACCAAAACATTCAGAATTTGCTTCTCAGCTTAAAACTCTTCCACAGTACCATAACATTCATTACAATAAAATAATTCAATTTAATAAAAATTGAAGTTGTCTTTCTTAAGATACCCATTAGTGTGGGACACTTTTTGGACTGCATTTAGGTCCCATAACAACTGTGCAAAATTTCAGCTCGATCGGAGAAACTATATTGTAGCGCCAGTCGTTCAAAGATTGTATGGGATTTACTATGGGAAAACTTACTTTTGCAAAGAAAAATCGCCAGAGGTCGCCCATTGACCTTTATAAAAATTCTGAACACAGATCTCGATAGGTATTTCTACGATGAACAAAATTGCCGAAGATCGCAAAGCAATCCGAAAAGTGGACTGGAGCGAGAATCTAAATTTTGTCCCACACTAAAGGGTATCTTAAGAAAGACAACTTTAATTTTTATTAAATTGAATTATTTTATTGTAATGAATGTTATGGTACTGTGGAAGAGTTTCAAGCTGAGAAGCAAATTCTGAATTTTTTGGTGTTTGCTGTTCTGTATTCTTGTTGCCACAAAAAAAAATTCCCATTTGCAGAATTCTAAAAGTTGATTCAAATATCCGGATGTTTGAGCAATTACTTGATGGATTGCTTCAAGAATTCTTGCTGAATTCTTCCTATCGAAATTTATCTTAGAAATCCATCTAAAGAATCATAAAACGTCTGCAAAGATTACCTCCCTGAAGGTTCACGCAATTTCTTTATTAATTCCTTCTAATTGCTTTTCAAGTTTTTTTTTCCTAAAGTTATCGCGAAATTCCTTTCGAGTCAGCTTTACAACGTTAATCATGCATTTTCAACAAGGATAGTATGCTGATCATCTCACAAATCATAAGTTCTGTAATTAAAAGGAAATGTGTAGCAATGAAACCAGATAATTTGAATTTCTGCAATTAAAATTGCTGGGATACTAAGTATACAAAAAATATCAAAAAATCCTCTAGAAATTCCATTAGGAGTCGTCCATAGATTACGTCACGGTTTTCGGGACCTCATCAAACCCTTTATACATTTTTGCCCAGAATCTTCAGTTTTTTTTCTATTTCTTTATTTGGCAGGCTCAAGCGCACTAGGCATAACGGAGCCGAATAATCAAATCAATTTAATAAAAATTATAATTAAATTGTATATCCTTGCCTATATAATTCCTCTATCCTTTGATTTTCCTCCTCGATGTATTGCTGCCGAAGAACAGGGTCATCAATATGCGAGTATGAACCACGTCGCAAGCCAGTTCGTCGGGCAGCGGGGGGAACATCAGAAACAGCTTCGTTGCTATCACTTTCGCTGGAGAGGGTGATAGGCGGCGCGACACGTTTCGGGGCATTGGTGCTGATTGTATCCGAGTCAACTGATCTCTGTCGTTTTGGCTCCTGCTTATTGTTGATCTGTTTCGTACTACTTTTACCTACAGTCTCCGGCTTGGATAGAGATGGCCATTGTTTTTCGGTAAGCGGTGGCTGGCTTTGACGATTGTTCATTTTATTAGACTGCTGTTTGTGACTATTAGATGTTGCCGCTTCAGAACACCGTAGCTTTGGATGTTCTTTAGTTCCACAGTTTCGGCAGGTGCGTGTCTGCGAAAAATACGACACATGTGTCGTTTCTTCGCACACAGTGATGTACGACGGAATTGGTACGGTTAGTTTCATGCGTACTATACGCACGCCGTTGCTGAGGCCCGGGAAGTAGCTTCTCCAGACGTCGTTTCGTATAGATATCACTTCACCATACTGTTGCATAAAACTGACAATGAGATGGTTTTCGATATCCTCCGGGAGATCATGCAGACAGACATCGACAGCGCAGCTATCGATGTAAATCGGCAACGGGATTGCGAGCCGTTTCCCCTCGCAACTCATGAAACGTTTCAAGTGGTGATTTGAAGCGATGTTGGCGGCTGCCTCCTCACTTTGCATGGCCAAATAAACTACGTGCTTCACGTTGTGCATTTGGATGCTTTTCACCACCGTCATGTCCAGTTTCAACTCGCAGTCTAAAAACTGCTTTATGTCGGCGACGCTAGGTCGTTTTGGTAGAACCGAAGTGTCCAGCACAAACTTTCTAGCAACATCTTCAATGAATCGCCTAGGAATCACGTTTGAAATTCGTGTAAAGATTTCGTTATGATTATTTGAAGTAGTCTAGTGAGACTTACAACAATATTCTACCAAACATCTTTTTAATTTAACTTAGTCCACTGATGCCACATACACAGATTTATCTGTAATTACACAGATTTTTTCCTGCTCTTGCCTACAGATATCTGTGACCACAGATCACAGATTTTTGAGATAAATAAGATTTTTAAGCTTTTATGATATTTCACGAGTTTAGGACACAGTTCTGGAAGATATAAATCAGAAATGCCATTTATCTGTTTAGTTTTTCTCAAATACATCAATATTTCAATATTTTAGAAACTTTTACGTACCTTTAACTTTTTTTAGAAAAATAATTACAAAATTAGAAATTTTTGACATGCCAAAAACAGTCATAATACGTTCGCCATTTTTTTTTTGACCTTAAAAATGAAAATTTTACATGTTTTTGCGTCACAGATTTTTACCAAGATTTTTGGAGGTTGACTTAAGATAAAAAAGATTTTTTTAGTCGAAAACACAGATGAGAGTCGGAAAAAATGTGGCAACACTGACTTAGTCTATGTTTACTATAAGTATTGAGATGCACTGAGTACTGAGATAAATACTTGTAACGAAATGGACCATTGAATGTAACTCTTTCGGTCCATCGCTATAATGGGAGCGATGCGAAGCACTCCGTTTAAAAGCATTAGATGTTATTCTTCATCTGTTACCGTTGTATGCATTTGTACAATTAGAAGCGGAGAAGAGTTTTCTAAAGCTTAATAGATTAAATAAGTTTAAATCAAGTTAGCTCTGCAGTCCATTTGGATAAAGAAGTACTTGGGCACCTTCTTGGTCGAATTATTTGAAATTTTGCCATAGAAAGTACATCTATACGACGCATCTTGGGGCCAAACATAAGCCCAATAGCTTCCGAAAAATTTCCCTGCCGAAGTGAATCAAAAGTGCCATCAATCCGGCTCCCTATGTTGTGCATGTAAAATTGCATCGCGCAGTGGGAGATAAGGTGCAAATGCGTTGAAGGCACTAAGTAATATCGATTGATGACCGCTGCTTATTCTAATGTTGGTAAGGATTTTTGCATTACGTACTGTACACGAAGTCTGGGAAACAACATGCTTGCCGCAGCACCTGGCTCTGCTGAAGGTGGCAGAGACCACGACTGTTCTAGAGTTGAGCTTGTTAATGACACTTGTTAATGACACTGCTGGTAAGCAATAGCACACGCACTTCACCGCCTCAAGGTACCGGTGCAGTTGTGTAAGCTTCTAGAAAGCTATTTTGATGGTAGGATTCTACTGTATGACACAGAGGAGGGGCAGAAAAGCGTTCGAATTACCGCGGGAATACCTCAAGGTTCAATCCTGGGCCCGCGGTTATGGAATGCGATGTACGATGACGTACTGAGACTGCTCTTACCGACGGGTGTTAAGATTGTTGGCTTCGCCGACGATATCACCCTAGGGGTCTATGGAGAATCGATGGAGCAAGTAGAGTTGACAGCAGCGCACTCTATTTCCATAGTTGAGGAATGGATTAAACTAGGACTGGCCCGTCACAAGACTGAGGTGGTGGTGGTCAACGACCGCAAGTCCGAGCAACGGGCGCTTATCTCGGTAGGTGATTGCACCATAGAGTCCAAGCGATCCCTTAGGCATCTTGGGGTAATGATCGATGACAAGCTCAGTTTCGCTAGCCACGTTGAATATGCCTGTAAAAGGGCATCTACGGCTATATGCGGCGCTTTCGAGAATGATGTCTAACTGTCAGCAAACGCAAGCTACTGGCAAGCGTGGCGCTATCCATACTAAGGTATGAAGGACCAATCTGGTCAAAAGCGCTTAGAACGAGCAGAGACCTAAGGCGTTTGGAAAGCACGCACAGAATAATGTGCTTAAGAGTAGCAAGTGCTACCGGGCGGTATCTAAAGAGGCCATTAGCATCATAGCCAGGATGACGCCCATCGGGCTCATCATCAAGGAAGATATTAGATGTTTCAACCAAAGAGGTACCAGAGGAGTCCGCGACACGTGTAAAGAGAAAACGCTCAGAAGTTGGCAGCAGGAATGGGATAACTCCACCCATCGCCTAATATCAAATGAATCAGATTGGTATGGAAGAAACCATGGGGAAGTGAACTTCCACCTGACGCAGTTTCTGTCAGGACATGGTTGCTGTAGACAGTACCTGCATGGGTTCGGGCACTCAGAATCTCCTGCGTGCCCTAATTCGGTGTACAGTGCCTCGACATTACCCTTAGCCTCAGAAGCTTATCTCCCGGAACCACCTTACGGTATTTCTACGGGGAGGGGCCAGTGCATATAGCACAACACGTGTAGCAGAAGTAGCCTAGGCAAACTGCTTCTCCTAGCCGACTTAAACAATGTTGCAAGGGAACAGCCTCGGCAGGGCTAATCCTCTGCAGCCAACTCTTGGTTGGCGCGCTATATGCGATAAGGGTCTGAGGCCAAGGGTAATGTCGATGCACTGTACACCACTTGAGCAATTCTAAAAGAATTGAAAAAGAAAAAAAACAAAAAAAAAGCTATACGGCACTTGAGCCTAGAATACTTTAGAATCGTTATGTTAGTATCTTATTGAATTATTTTGAAACAAATATGCCGTTTTATGTGCTCCCAAACAGAAGTATTTATTACTTACTCAGTATTGTCGTATCCAATCCTGTTAGTCAGACGACAGAAAACCTATGTTGCACAAGATGAGGTTGAGATTTACCGAAACTTGACAGAAAAATCTTTCATTTCCATTTTTTCATTTTGCAGCGTTTGGTGGGGCAATGAGAGCGCTAGTCAGTCCAAAGCCGGGGAAGGGATAGGTAATGGCCGTAATAGTCTATGCGGACCACTTGAACACCATCGGAAAGGATGAGAAGGGTTGGGGTAGGGTATAGGGAATTGGGGAAGACTTGACACAGTAATGCGATTAATGCTGCAAAATGTAAATGTGCTGAAAGCAATTTAATTTGAGTTTTGAAGTTTGATTTGACTTATTAAAATTCTAAATAGATCGGCCATTGCACAAGTAAGAAAGAATATGCTGATCGCTTTTTAGAAATTTTATAAACAACAAAATAATAACAATATGAGAGGGATGCTAAGGGCTGCTGATGGCACAATGCGACGCTTTAGGAGATTTTGATACTGATTGAACATTACTATACAGAGCGCAATTCAATCCATAGTGATAACTTTACAAATTTTATCTATTTTTGCACTGATTGACGATGCTGATTTAAACAAACATATTTTAAAAATATTTGATATTATTAGTTCATTTGTTTGTGTGATCTAGGTGTTAATAATGGAAAAAATTACATACCCTTGATGATAATACTTCCCTGACCAGAAATATTATATTTTGAGCACCCTTTTCGAAGCTATTCTATCCAGGTATCATGCATTATATTAGTGATGCTCATGATCATGCAACAGATAAGAAGGAGAGAAAAAGAGAATATAGGAACAGTGATTAGTAATGAGTTAATTATGTAGTTTTGTTAGAATTATAAACAATTAAATAGTAGTAATGAATAGCTTATAAAATGACTTTGCAGCATAGCTGAGCCTTTCGGATCGTAAGACCGATGTATAAAAATAATTTGTTTCAAAATTGTCCGCGTGGTCTTCTAGTGCTTCTATTAGATAAGAATCAGTCATAGACATACATACCGAATGCTCGCCATGACCCTATGTCCAACATTTGTATATGTATAGCCTTAGCTGATGTAGCTTTTTTTTTCAAAACCTTGTCAAGTATAGAAAATTGATTTTATTTCATTTATTACTACATTGAAGCTACATTGTACTTATTAAGTATTAGGTATTGTTTTAAGTTTTTATCACTATTGATATTATCAAGGCCAGAATTCCCAGTGAGTGAAGAATTTAATAGTACTATAACACCATAGAAGATCGCTAAACATTACCTAATCATGGAACGGCTTTTTGGTCTATTATTTTAGGTAGATGCTATTGATCTCCCTTTGCTCCTATCCGCAACCCGGTGCACGTGCCCTGTTGGTTTTCGAAAACCTCATAGAAGATTACAAACCGTCAATGGCATTCCCAATTACTATCCCACATTGCACATTCAAGGGTCTAATCGTGCTCCTCACCCACCCTCAGTTCGTAATCTTCTCGCCAGCTTGAAATTATATTTTCCCGAAGTGAAAGTAATTTTGATGAGTGATAGCCTAGTGCAGCCCAACTGCATAGTACAGTAGTTTAACCAGAATCTTAAGGTCAGAAGATAAAATCTAAATTTTGTAATAAAAAGATTGCCATTGCTTTGAAATTCACCCAACATCTAATCAAAACTACTAACAACAGCGATCAATTATCAAAATTCATCGCTCCCTGGAAAATATAATCCCAAACCCAGGGATTTTTTTTATTGACTGAAGCGGGAATCGAACCCACACCCCATGATACGATGCGCTAAAATGCCTGACGACACTAACCGCACGGCCACGAGGCCCTTTCGAAACTTGACAGAAAAATCTTTTAACTAAAACTATTGTGATATGCGTTCAGGTATGTGCTCACATTTTAAAACTAACTTGAATTTAATTTGGTTTTCCCCATTATATGATGGTCTTCAGAGCTTCACTTGTTGAACACTGATATTTGGATAACTTTGAAAATAACCACTTATAACATTCTGATATCGCTAACAATCATATGCGTCCAAGATATTACAATGAAACTGCAAAAATTGAATGTATTGATGGTATATTTTCATGTTTGGGAAGCGTTGACCAGCTATGACCATATTGCCCCGCTCCTACATGTTTTAAGTTCTGTAGTTAATGAAAAATTATTCTAGAATGTGTATACAATTTTTTGCATAAAATGCTCATCGATAGTAGAAGTACGTACTGATGTGAAAAAATCACAATAAAATTAACAATACTTTATGCATTATTTATTTATTTATTTTTTATTTAATTGAGGCATTACCCATATCCTCCAACAATTCGTAGAATCTTACATAATTTTTCCTTGAGAAAATTTCTAATCGCTATAAATCTTTTGTTTCCATAAATTTTGATTTGTGAGCTTTCATTTTTCAGAGGTCTGCGGCTTCGAAAAGATTGGGATTTACTGCTCTAGTTATATAGAAAATAAGTAAAATGTTTGTTTCATTGAGTATTCAGAAATTGATCTTCCGTGATATTTTTCAAATCTTTATTCCACTCTTTTGAAATCATGTGGTTTACGAACGACCCATTTGTAACGCTATTTGGTTCTTCTTCTTCTTTTTGGCAATACGTCATCACTAGGACAGAACCTGCTTCTCAGCTAAGAGCATTTTCACAGCTATTAACTGAGAGCTTCCTTTACCAAAGTGGCAGGAACGATGATACTCTATGCCCAGGGAAGTCAAGGAAGGAAACCTTTTTGATTCTATGGTTCATTAAACGTGGGTGCCCTCACTAAGTAGATCAAAATTGTATTTTTTCAATAATTGATGCTTATCAGCTTTCTGACAATCACTCAACTATCGATCCACCAAGCTTACCCCAATGGTTCGCGTACCCCCAATGTTTGAGAACTGCTGCCAGTGCCAGAGAATCCCGCACAGCTGTAGCGTTTTCACAGCCATACCTATTCTCTTAATTCCGGACAGAACACCAGTTGCAAATGATGACAGGCAAGATCCGGCTAGGCCGTTCCGGTGTGGAATATGTTCCATGAGGTTCACTCGGCGAACGCATCTGAATCGTCACGTGATCGGCCACAGCTCGGTCAGACAGTACGAATGTGACCTTTGCCACCGGAAGTTCCACCGAAAGGACAACCTGAGGATGCACTTGGAGAGACATGGCGTAGTCACTAAAAAACCGGAACCTGCTGTGAGGAATCCCATGCTTCCAAGGTTAAAGATAGAAGAAGGAACGGAGGTGGTTGCTCCGGTGGCGGAGAAACAGGGGCCACGGACAAAGCTTTGTCCAATTTGCGGGAAGAATTTCGGTAGGGCTTATCATTTGAATCGTCACTTGCGTTTGCACGCTACGAAGCCGGAGTACTTCGCGAGGCAGAGCAGGATGGTGGACCATGTTACCGATCTAGTTACTGGTGCTGATGGTTGTTCGAAGAAGATCGTGCGATGTACAATCTGCGACAGAGGTTTCGGTAGATCCTATCACCTGAAAAGGCACATGAAGCAGCATGGCATCGACGCTTTTCGACCGGCCCCATCGAAGGCTGACAAGATTGAGTAGGTATTAGAATGTGAATGAGTTGCTAGATATGATCCTCCCCCAATAAGTCGACACAAGCTTTTGAGTTTCTGGTTTGTGAATTTCTCACCTCACAATTGATTTCGTTTCCTTTGCAGGAAGTATGACAAGACCGAGCGAGAGCTGGCCGACTTAGGACTATCTCTCACGGCAGAGCTGGTGGCCGAACGAGGGAAGATGGAAGCCATCTGTCGGATTTGCGATACCACTTTCGATAGGATCGCCGAGCTTCGAAATCATCTGCGGACCCATGCGGATCCGAAATCCTTTGCCGACATCAATATCCACACCAAACCGTATCTGTTCGAGGATGGTTACGTTCAGGAGAACTACCTGGACTACTTGGTACAGCAGGTGTGCAGGTGGGACGTACTTCGGTTCCACCAAATCGTGGACCCCGATGGCGAGGAGCTGGAACTGAGTGACTCCGATTCGGAACCGGAGGACATGGAACATCCCATAGAAGGAATCATCCACAGGGAACACATCTGTGGACTGTGCAGTCAGAGCTTCCTACGGAGGAAGCATATTATGGACCACGCCAGAGAACAGCACAACCCGGAAGAACTGTTTGCTTGCAGACACTGTTCACGTGGCTTCCCGAGCACCGAACTCCTTTTGCGCCACATGAAACAGCAATGTCAAAATCAACACAAGAAGTTCCTGTGCACGTTCTGCAACGAGAAGTTCATGTGGCAGACCAGTTTGAACAAGCATGCCAAAGTGAAGCACAAACCCGCCCGGCCACTGTGGATCAAAACGGAACCGAGCGGCGAGGAGGAGAAGAAGTACGTTTGTCAGGTTTGCTGCAAGGGCTTCCAACGTTTGGAGCACCTCGAGCGCCACATCAAGATCCACATCCCGTCGGAGAAGAAGTTCGAATGTACCCAGTGCCATAAGAAGTTCAACCGAAAGGACAACCTGCGGTCGCACATGAAGATCCACAAGAAGAAGACGACGGACGAGGCGGACGCCGCCGAGAAGCAGAACCAGCTGTGCGTGTACTGCGGTCGGGCGTTCTCCAACTCGTCCAATTTGATTGTGCACTTGAGGCGGCATACCGGCGAGCGGCCGTACAAGTGCGACATTTGCGATAAGGTAAGGATTCGAAACATCTGAAAGTTTTAACTTATGTGGTATACGGGAAGTGTCCCTGCAAATTATTTGTACGGAAAAAGTTGACCAAACGTATGACGAAAGGAGTTGGTTCCATATCGTTATCTCTAGAGGCGCTGTAGTTGAAGACTTTTTTCTCCAACCTTTTTGTATCGCAGGCCCAAACTCAGAAACAATATTGTGTGTCAGTTCTAATTTTGACTTACAAAACTGAAATTTCGTGAAGTCTCATGATAGTCAGTCAATGAAGAGAGATCTGTTATTGCAGACCATCTGACTCAGGATCTGCGAGACTCCTTACTGATAATCTTGCCCTGGATTCTGTATTTCACAGATACGCGTATTTCGACCTCAACTGTAAAATTTCGAGATAATGCATTTAATCCTCAAAAAACTTTTATATTTACATTCATGAGATTCTGATTACTCCCGAATATCCAACGCTTTTAGGATTTGAACACCCCTAAAGACCACATAAGGCAATCTCTATGATGAACTATAACTCGGACATTTCTGGATGGATTTACAGTGGTAACACTATCATGGGTCACCCACTATTATGGGTCATTTCCATTTGAAATGCGTGTGGAACAGAGTGACTAATAATCGTGACAAGGTGACCCATAATAGTGTATGCAGTGTACTTCTAAATCAATCACAGATTCTTTTGGTCAACCTTCCTGTTCAAACTTTAATTCATTGGCGGAAGCACTTCCCGTAGAATTGATTTTCGCGAGGTCATATAGACGGATTTCACGCCAACTCGACACGCGATTGGCAGCACCCCTTCAGAATTCAATGAAACTTTCTGGATGTCAAAAGTATGTGAAACTAAGATACACTGCATACACTATTATGGGTCACCTTGTCACGATTATTAGTCACTCTGTTCCACACGCATTTCAAATGGAAATGACCCATAATAGTGGGTGACCCATGATAGTGTTACCACTGTACTTTGCATATTTTGTATTTTCAAAATCGATCTAGACTAACATTTGAACAGGGTCAAAGTTTTTTTTTTACTTTTTTTATAAACCCGTATAACTCGAAAACGGTAAGACCTACAAAAAAGTGTTGTATGGGGGACTGTCGTGAAATTTCCTGACGTTTTAGAAAAAATCTCGATTACTTTTTCAAATCGACGTAAGTAACTTTCATACGGTTTTGAGAAAACAAATTCAGAAGAATCACAACCTGTCTTTTAAAACTGTTTTAAAATTAATCAACTTTTTAACATTTTTTCGCCGAGTACATCGCTTAAATTTTGCATACATTAAGCTCGCGTTCAAAAACTAGGGAGTTCCTGTTATATCCCACAAAAAAAATATTACAAAATGATAAGCCGATTTATTCAGTTACTTTCGACGTTTTTCTATCAGTGTAAAATCGGCTCAAGTAGTGTTTTGTTTTGATTCGTGGTTAAGTCACTTTGTCTCTCCATACAGCGGAGCGGCGAAAGTAGGGGTTAGGTTGCGAAAGTTGAAAATCTTACTTTCGTCGTTTTGTAAATCCGGAAATTACACGTTCTAAAAGTGAAAAATCGAGTTGGTTTAGAGCGCCACGTGTAGGATTTCGTCTGCGAAACACGTAGAATCGATAAAGTAAGTTTATATATTTTTTTGATTTGAGTCTGTTTGAATAAGTTTTCGAGAAATATTGAAAAAATAAAAAAACATTTTCTACACCGAAAAAACAATGATTCAAAACTTTAAAGTCGATTTAAAAAAAACGGCCATTTCAGATTTTGATCATCCTTAAGCAAAAAGTTTCGTAATTAAATTTACTAAAAGTCGTCCATACATTGCAAATTGGGCATATTTTAGGGAAAAAAGTTTTTCTAACAACGAATTTTTTAAGTCCAAAATTTTTTTTTCAGAAAAGTCGCTAATTACCAGTATTTCACCTTGTTTTAAGGAGTTTTTTTTTGTTTCGTAGAAAAGAAGACTGTTCTTTGCAAATAAAATCATGAGTTATTAGCTTATCAACTTTCTCCACGAAATACGTAACAAATTCTTCAACAGGCTTCATTATAGTTTCTAAATTACAGCGATAGGTGGTGAGCCATTGCTGAAAAAACTACATCTTCTTTGTCGCTTTCCTCTAAAAGCGAGATTAGTTCTCCTGTAATATTTTCTTTGGAATTACACTTTTCACATTCTCGAAAAAAAACAATCAGTCGTTCTTACTAAAACATCGCATAACAGTTTTTCACAAATTTCTGCCTGAGAGACAATTCCTAAACTGTTAAGCATTAATTTAACATTTTCGTGGTATGTGCACACACATACATTGTGAATTCCTGTGCTATCGAGAAGCCTACAATGTTTACATTTTGGCATCTTTTTTCAAAAATCATGTACGCCCATTTAAGAGACATCATCAATAGACGCTTTTGAACTTGTTCTTTACTACCATTTCGGTACTCAGAAACGAAGTCATTAGCTCCTGGCATAGGCCTACTAATATCATCACTATCAAAGAAATCAATAACAACCTGTTTATCTGTTTCACTAATTCCATGCCCACTTCGAGCCCTTGTGGTACATAGAATGCCCTGTTCATTCACAAGTTGTTTTACTTGTCTTACCATGTAAATTGGTGCCTCGAACTCCTCGACAATTTTGTTGATCGACCACGACTTAGGAAGAACCGATAATATTTTCAACTGGCCATTTCTGTCAATATTCAAATGAGTTGAATTTTTCTTTCAACTGATTGATGATTTCCTCGAATGCCTCCACCTTGTCGACGTCCATTGCATCCATGCCTAGTATGTCATGACGTACAGCTTTGGTGATCTCCACTGACTTTTTAATTCGATAGTCCAAGCTCCTCATGTTTCTCGACGATATTGGGGATAAATTCAAAGTTTCAATAATACTGTTGAATTTTTCCACGTTGTAGGGGCCTAGTAATTCATCCGCTGATGGGACGGATGGCAAAGATGAACAGGACGGGACTGCTTCTGAAATATACAATAATGTCGAATTAATATATTGATATGGGTTCTATGTAAACAATCATTGTCGTTTAATGTGCTGCAAAGTAAATTTATCTTACCTAGCATTTCATTGGAGGCCTGACCGCTTGTTGGTGGTTGTGGTTGTAACTTCGCCTGCACCCGAACGTCGTTTTTTCTTTGGCGGACTTCTGTGGAGCCTGATCACTAAGCGACATGACTCACAAATATGCATAGTTTCATCAAGCTGATGACTATATCCCATAGCACGTATGTGTTCGATCATTGTTGGTGACAAGTTTCGCAATTGGCTACGCCTGCACTTAGGATTGTTTATACCGGGGCAACATCTCGAAATTTTGATGCGCGATAAATCTTGTTGATCCATCTTTAACTTCTTTTCACAAATGACTTAGATAAAATGAAAAGAGTTTTATTGACATTGTAGGGTCTTAGTAGTGATCTTAGTAGTCCATGATGTTAGTAGCTTGACAAGAGGCTCTAGTAAATAAATCATTATAAGTTGCATCACCAAACAAACCAGTCGTGTCTCTACAGACATCAAGCTTAAATAGTTATATGCATAGGTAGAACGACAATTATAAGTTAAATACCTATCTTTCTATACACTCACGCGGTGATTGTTGAGTAACTCAGGTCGTTAACGGACATTTTAGGTAGATAACAATACAAACATTATTTCTTATTCATCTGGCTTGTAACGCAGGTACGTTTAGTAGTATTTTCTAGAAGAAAATTTAATGGGGTATGGATCAGGTTGTTCCTTTTCAATGTTTGCAATCTTTCGAACCATAAAAATCCGTCGGATTGTTAGACGGAGTTGATTTTTTCATAGGCAGAGGCGAAATCCATAGATTGCCTTCATTTTAAAAAACATAATCACTGCATAATTCCGTTTTTTTAACTATTCTCAATGAAAAATACAATTTATTTCTGATTCAAATTCATTTATCACTTGAAAACACGATCATATTTGACGATTTAGAACAAAATCTTTGAAAAAAAAATTCAGTTTTGGGCTTGAAAAATTCGTTGTTAGAAAAACTGTTTTCCCTTAGATATGCCCAATTTGCAATGTATGGACGACTTTTAGTAAATTTAATTACGAAACTTTTTGCTTAAGGATGATCAAAATCTGAAATGGCCATTTTTTTTTTAAATCGACTCTTAAGTTTTGAATCATATTTTTTTCAGTGTAGAAAATGTGTTTTTATTGTTTCAACATTTTTTTCTAAAACGTCAGGAAATTTCACGACAGCCCCCTGTCGTGACTTCCTTACCAAATTTATTAAAAAGTTTCTGGATTAAGCAATCCATTTGCGATCATTTGGAATCGAAATCGTTTCACTTTTAAAAAGCACGTCTAATCGCGCTAAGATTATCCAACAGACTGCCTTTCCAGTTTAATCGCAGCGACACGCAAGATGCCGATCAACTCGCTCGTTTCTATCTTCCGAAGCAGAGGAGTCGCAGTTTATGCGCTCTCCTTTTTCCTCCCATTCTCTACGGTTACATGCCGTCTCATTCTCACATTCACACTGCGCCGACGCTAACTACCCAAAGTCGAACTACATGTTCGTGCTGAAAAATCGTTGCGTTGGGTCTTACTCACCACTTACTTTATTGACCACCAGATCGGGAAAGAGGGTTTACAAAGATCTTCAACGACTTATATACTATGTGTACCGGAAACGATCTTCTCTACATAATCGACAAGATAATTTATCACTATCAAGTTGCTCTAGATAAGAACGAGGGGTTTGTTCTACACTATTTATCATCTCCCTTCTTTAATTAAATAATTTCGTTATTTCTACGATACTTCAATCACAATTCTATATCTAAAAAAATCTGGTTTACGTTTTGTTCTAACACTTCGTCTAAGTTTGAACGGTCTCTCAAAACTAATTAATGACGTACTAAATTTTCTTCTACGTTTTGATCCACTTCTTGTGGTTTTCGGAAATATGTAATAATCTTTGACAATTCTCTTTTTAAGTTGATTTTGGCTAGCTAGTTTAACTGCACCACTAATATCTATGTAATAAGTACTAGGACTATTGATTCCAACAATTTTAGCTTCCATCCAATTCCTATCCGTTTTGAACTGATTTTTATACCAGACAAGGTCATCAATTTTAAATTTTTCCCTAACAGTTTCTGTACTACTGACATTTTTAGACGCTTTCTTGTGAAAATCCTTATTTTTCTTTACAATGCGTTTCTCTACAACTTCATCAGAAAAGCTTACTTTATCATCGAATGTTACTTTCTTTTGTTTAACGATCTTTAATTTCGTGTCAAGTTCAGTTTTTGGTACAAATTTAAAAATCATATCATTGGGACTACAACCTAAGACTTGACTGTAGCTATTTCTATTACTCACGAGAAAAATTCGAATCAACTCGTTTAAGTTTTTGTGCATATAGTTTTGATCATTCAGGAGCTTTCTAAGTGATTTCTTAGCGGTCTGAACCGCTCGTTCAGCTTGTCCGTTTGATTCCGGACTATAACTAGGACTTTTGATCAACTTTATTCCTAACCATTTTGCCCAACTCTTCAACATCCCGCTTCCAAAAGGTGGTCCATTATCTGAGACAATTGTATCACAATACCCAAAAATCGAACAAAATGAATCCAAAACATTAATCACCGACTGAGCATCTGTGTTCTTCATGACCTTAACATCCATCCACTTTGAGTAAGAGTCTACTATCACCAACAATGTTTTTCCGGCTATATGACAGAAATCCACATGAAGTCTTTCAAACGGTCTGTTCACTGAAGGCCACTGCGTTAATTCTTTGGTAACAGCTCTACCAGTCACACTACACGCTCTACAACCCTTTACGAATCTTTCGATGTCTGTGTCCATACCTCGCCAGTAAACGTACCTGCGTGCCATTTGCTTCATCCGGACTATGCCCAAATGACAGCCATGCAACAGCTCGAGAATACGCTCTCGACAAGACAAGGGAACCATCACTCTCTCACAGAACATCAGACATTCACCTTCCGTAGACAGGGAACTCACTCTCTCGTAGTAATATTTCAAATCGTCCGTTACCGCGTGGTCTTCCCAACCGTGACTCACACATTTGTACAACTTCCGAAAGAACTGATCCTTCTGCGTTTCTTTCCCAATCAAGTCCAAATTTATCGGGATTTCTTCTCTCACGTTATTCACTAGGACATCCGAATCTACCCCTGTTTCTCCTTCAATCGGCAATCTTGACAAAGCATCGGCCTCAGGAATTTTCTTTCCCTTTCTATATACAATATCAAAGTCAAAAATCGAGATCGCATACGCATACTTCTGAAGTCTGGCCGCAGCCAGCGGCGGTATACCTTTCTTTTGATTGAAAATTGTCACCAACGGCTTATTGTCCGTCACCACCGTAATTTTCTTCCCAAAGATGTACTTCGCAAACTTAGTCAACGCAAACACTATAGCCAAAGCTTCTCGGTGTAAATTAGGATAGTTCTTCTCCGCGTTAGACAAAGTACTCGAAACGTAAAATACCGGTCTTTCTACCTCACCGATCTTGTGACATAGTACCGCCCCTACACCAACGGCACTTGAATCACATATCACCACGATCGGAAGCTTAGGATCGTATAGCTGTAACACTCTGTTATCTAACAACATTTTCTTGGACTCCTGGAAAACTTTATCGCACTGTTCCGACCACCGAAATTTAACGTTTTTCTTTATCAGCTCATAGAGAGGTGCTAATCGTATCGACAGATTAGGCACGAACTTCGAATAATAATTCACCATTCCCAGGTATGATTTGAGCTGAGCGGCGTCCTTCGGTGTAGGCACTTTAGCTATCGCTTTCACTTTTTCCTCACAAGGGCTTAATCCGTTCTCCGAGATTTCATGTCCTAAATAGGCTACTTTCTCCACCAAAAACTCACATTTTTCCAGATTAACCTTCACTTTATACCGTTGCAATCGATCGAACACCTCGAGCACTTTTTGCTTCAGACCCTCAATTGTATCACTTCCTACTAGAATGTCGTCAAGATAGCACTGAATCCCTTCCAAGTCCTTCAAAATTTCGTCCATAACTCTCTGGAAAGTGCTTGCTGCACTCGTTATACCGAACGGTAGACGCAAATATTCGAATAGTCCCTTATGAGTGTTAATCGTCAAGTATTTACGCGATTCTTCAGACACCCTCACTTGCATGTATGCGCCAGACAAATCTATTTTCGCATAATAGCGATAACCACTGAGATTGGCGAAAATATCACTTATGTTGGGGAGCGGATAATGTTCTGTATTAATGACCTTATTGATCGTAACCTTGCAATCAACGCATAGCCTAATGTTACCATCACTTTTCGGGACTATCACTATCGGAGAAGCCCAATCGCTCCTCTTCACCGGCTTGATAATATTCTCTCGCACTAGCCGATCTAACTCGTCACTCACCTTCTCTTTTAAAGCGTATGGTACCTCATTGGCCCTATAGAAAATCGGACGCGCATCGTCCCTCAAGTGTATCTCAGCCATGAAACCCTCGATTGGTTCATCCAGATTCTTCGTAATAATTCCACTGTATCTAGATCTAATCTGCGATAGCAATATTGCGCGTTCTCTATCTAATCCCCGGTTCTCATAACCCCTAATAGAGTTCACAAACCGATCTCTCCAGCCGGGATACAAAACGTCCAGCCAATTTCGTCCTAACAATGGCACAAAACTTTTGTTGCTTTGCCTTTTCACTATCACCGCACTCAACAAGTGAACACTCTCATCATTAGGCTTTTGTACTTCAACTTGAAGCTCTCCCATTATCACCAATTTATCCCCAGTCATTACTACCAATTGGACCTCAGATTTTCTTAGCGGATGTTGGGCAAAATGTATCCTATAATCTCTGTCTGACATAATCGTATAAGTTGCTCCTGAATCTACCTCAAAACTAATGCACTTACCATATAGTCAAAGATCGTGATAAAGCGCTTCCGATGCCACGTGGTTGATGGCGCGTGGCCTGCTACCGTCCGAACATGTGCTCGAACCGTCGTCATCCGTAGCACTCGCCGCAGAATTTACTCTTTCCGTTGGGAATCGACAAAACCTCGCTATGTGTCCCAACTTGGAACAGTTGTAACACCTCACATCAGATCTCTTCTTCCGTGGTCCCACGTTTGACCACGAATTTCGGCGACCGTAACTAGTTGAACTCCGACGGCCTCTGGAACCATTCCGCTCACGACTTCTTCCTCGGTCTCTTCTAGCATAGTTTCCAGCATTGGTATTCACCCGATTCACAGCACCATTCTTCACTTTCATTTTCGTCATGTCTTCTTCAATTTGTTCTAGCACTTTTGCCTTAGCCACTGCTTGCTCAAAAGTCGAATTATCGTCACTGTTCATCAATTCACCCTGAATCTTGGTATTTGAGATACCGGCGATGAATTTGTCACGCAACGCTTTGTCCAAAAAGTCCCCGAACTCACAATGCTTAGACAACGCTTGAAGTTCCACTGCGAAATCTGCCACCTTCTCAAATTCTTGCTGGTTCCGCTTAAAAAAATTAACCGACTGAGCAATTCGATTACGTTTCGGGCTAAAATACGTTTTTAACTTTGTCACTACCACTTCGTACGTTACATCCTTGTGCGTCTTCGGGTACAATAACTGGTTCAACTTTCTCAGCGCGGGGAGGCCGATATAGTGGACGATCAGTTTTCTTTTGAAGGTATCATCCGTAATACCGTTGAGCTCGAAAAAATTCTCGGCCCGCTCCATGTAGTCGTCAAAATCCGCGCTCGGCACAAAATTATCCAAAGATCCAATCAATTTCGCACCAACACTCACGTTTTCTTCACTCATCTTCTTCTTACTACTTTCACCTAGCATATTTGCACGTTTTCTAACCTCACGACACCACGTGATTTACACTCGTCGCCACTGAAAAATCGTTGCGTTGGGTCTTACTCACCACTTACTTTATTGACCACCAGATCGGGAAAGAGGGTTTACAAAGATCTTCAACGACTTATATACTATGTGTACCGGAAACGATCTTCTCTACATAATCGACAAGATAATTTATCACTATCAAGTTGCTCTAGATAAGAACGAGGGGTTTGTTCTACACTATTTATCACGTGCCTAGTTTCTCTCTCTCTTGTAGCGTCGAAGCATTCGTCTTCCCGAACCATATTAGAGCGATCTCTCCAGGGATCGGTCGACATTAAACAAGCCGACTTAAAATTACGCGGCAAATACATTTTTATGGCATGTTTCGATTTAACGCCAAACACGCTAAACATTTTTTAGTCATTCCTCTTTTTTTTATTTAATAGGTGTATAATGCAATCTATATCTACTACAATATTCCTCTCTTCTACTCTCTTTGATAATCCAATCCAAATCCAATCCAAATCCAAACCAAGTCCACTCCAAATCCAATCCAAATCCAATCCTAGTCCAATTCAAATCCAATAGAATCTGAATGTAAACCAATTCAATCTGAATTCATTATAACTCAAATCTATATATCGTCCCCAATTTCAATTCAATATCAAGTGTTGCAGATCACTGTTTTTTTTCTCATAATTTTATTGTAGTTTCATTGTATTGTCACAGCTTAAAACTCCCACTCATGCGTCAATGAATGTGACAAGCTTTCATTGAGCTTATGAGTAGACTCAGTTTTCTAAGCTTGCAACAAACTGTTAAACTGTTTCTCCACAATCTTGGAAATCCTTGTTTCTACGGAAAAAATCTATTTTTTTTTTAACTGGGAGTCCTCCCGCTCCTTTTTTTTTTAAGCCTAAAAATTCTTTCGCTAAGACCCATTCTCTGGCATTTTATTTTTTTTTTTAATTTTCGTAGACCTCCCGCTCCGTGATTCGCCAAATAACACAACTCGGAGACCTCTCGCTCCGGTATTAACATTTTTTTACCACGAAGACCTCTCGCTTCGTGCTTTATTTCTATCTAGGAGACCTCTCGCTCCGGTATCTTTATTTCAACCGTGAAACTCATTCCGGAAATATTCGAAGTTGCTCAGCTTCATCACCTACTTAACTTGCACCGTATCGCAATCCTCGCATAAAAAAATTACTGCCATTCGATAAGCACTATTCACTCAAATGATTTGTCATCCTCCTCATTCCCGTTAAATTCCACTAGCGCACACACACGCGGCTTGTAATAACCACCATTTTGTTTTTCAGTCCATTTCAAATCCTCGAGATTGATTTTTTTTTTGCAAGTTTTGATCGTATAAATACTTACTCAAACGGAGCGTACTCTGCGCCATTGTCGTGACTTCCTTACCAAATTTATTAAAAAGTTTCTGGATTAAGCAATCCATTTGCGATCATTTGGAATCGAAATCGTTTCACTTTTAAAAAGCACGTCTAATCGCGCTAAGATTATCCAACAGACTGCCTTTCCAGTTTAATCGCAGCGACACGCAAGATGCCGATCAACTCGCTCGTTTCTATCTTCCGAAGCAGAGGAGTCGCAGTTTATGCGCTCTCCTTTTTCCTCCCATTCTCTACGGTTACATGCCGTCTCATTCTCACATTCACACTGCGCCGACGCTAACTACCCAAAGTCGAACTACATGTTCGTGCCTAGTTTCTCTCTCTCTTGTAGCGTCGAAGCATTCGTCTTCCCGAACCATATTAGAGCGATCTCTCCAGGGATCGGTCGACATTAAACAAGCCGACTTAAAATTACGCGGCAAATACATTTTTATGGCATGTTTCGATTTAACGCCAAACACGCTAAACATTTTTTAGTCATTCCTCTTTTTTTATTTAATAGGTGTATAATGCAATCTATATCTACTACACCCCCCATACAACACTTTTTTGTAGGTCTTACCGTTTTCGAGTTATACGGGTTTATAAAAAAAGTAAAAAAAAAAACTTTGGGACTTAAAAAATTCGATGTTAGAAAAACTTTTTTCTCTAAAATATGCCCAATTTGCAATGTATGGACGACTTCTAGTAAATTTAATTACGAAACTTTTTGCTTAAGGATGATCAAAATCTGAAATGGCCGTTTTTTTTAAATCGACTTTAAAGTTTTAAATATTTTTTTTCAGTGTAGAAAATGTGTTTTTATTTTTTCAATATTTTTCTCTAAAACGTCAGGAAATTTCACGACAGTCCCCCATACAACACTTTTTTGTAGGTCTTACCGTTTTCGAGTTATACGGGTTTATAAAAAAAGTAAAAAAAACTGACCCTTTCCAAATGTTAGTCTAGATCGATTTTGAAAAAAAAAAACAAAGTATGTAAAGTATCTTAGTTTCACATAGTCTTCACACCCAGAAAGTTTCATTGAATTCTGAAGGGGTGCTGCCAATCCCTTTGTCGAGTTGGCGTGAAATCCGTTTATATTCTGAGTCGGTTCAATGATCCTGTGCATGCTATAAAACGTTTGACTTTTACTGTGCGCTCTGTTTTCAAGTTGCCTGTGAGAGAGAGCGAGACAGCACCAACACACGGCGCACAGTAAAAGTCATGAGAACAAAAGAATTCATGGCACGTACAGAGGCTCATGAAACTTGTATTTTGTTTCCGCAGGGCTTCCCACGTTCGTCGGATTTGCAGTGCCATCGAAGGACACACACAGGCGAGAAACCCTGTCTGTGCACCATTTGCGGAAAGGGCTTCTCTCGATCGAACAAACTTGTTCGCCACATGCGAATCCACACCGGAACCAGGTATTACTAGGAACACTAGTATCTTTCGTTATCAGAGAAAATGCTGAAGGTCTCTTCTTTTCCAGACCGTACGCGTGCACTTACTGTGACCGTTCCTTCACCCAGTCGAACGATCTGACCCTGCACATCCGACGTCACACGGGCGAGAAGCCCTACGTGTGCGGAGTGTGCAACGAGCGGTTCATCCAGGGGACGGCCCTCAAGGCCCACCAACGGATAACGGGCCATTTCGACGATGGCACCACCCAGCCGGAACGGTTCGCCAGCATCAGCGTCAACAATCCGAACCGGGTGGAAAACAGCGGCCCGAAAGCCGTACGCACAAGCCCGGGAGCGTCGGGGGAGGGTATCCCTAAGGTCGTCAAGCCAGTCAAGTCACGTAAGAAGACCAAGCAGACCGCAAGTAGCAGTAGCAGCACGGCCGTTAGCTCTCAACCAATGATCAGTGAACCGCCGGCAACCGTCGTAACATCACCACCCACATTGACCGTTAGCTCGGCACCGACTTCGCCCGGTGATAGCAGTTCCACCGGTGGGGGAAGACCTCCTCCGCATCCTTCCTCGTTGGGACTGAACAATCTTTCCGGGACACCGCACGGTTACGTCCCGGTGCCCTATATCATGCAGAACTACGATCTCGCCTCGACGGGACTGTTCTCGCAGAATTTCAGTCAACAATAATAGCCCCGTAGTGTAGCGCTTTGTCCCGTTCTAAAATTCTCTACTGTTTGCGTGTAGTTGTGTCATAAGGATTATAATGGATAATAAAAGGAAACTGCTAAACAAGTAAAGCTTAAAATGTTTTGTTTCGTTTTTATTTCCGAACGATTTACTTAAATTCAAAGCGATGTAACATTCTTCCTGTTGTAGGCTATGTAGTTTGTAAGAAACAACGTTTTGAAGTACATATAAGTATTCTAAGCTACATATTACAAACTAGTAAGCGACACAGATTAGGTAAAGCTGTTGTATACACATAGAATAGTTTTTATTTGTAGAGTTGCAGAGAACTTTTTTTTGTCTGAAGTTGCATTTTCCTGTATATCTTCTGTTGAATTATGATTTGATAACAATAAAAAGTGTTTATTTCAACAATGTATAGCAGATAATGATAGTACTTGCATAATATAACTGACTGTCTTTTAGTCAGGTAGAAACAGAAACTTTTTGACAAGTTGGGAGGCCATTTAAATCATCATCTAATATTTTCAAAATTATTGCAGATTTTCACGGTATTTGTTTTTTATTATTCTTCTTCTTTCTGGCGTTACGTCCCAACTGAGACTGAGCCTGCTTCTCAGATTAGTGTTCTTATGAGCACTTCCACAGTTATTAACTGTGAGCTTTCTTTGTCGATTGACCATTTTTGCATGTGTAAATAATTTTAAATAGATTAATTGAGCATTCTAATACCGTTGAGCATGTTCAAATGTTTTCAATGACACATTGCGCTTACATGCTACAAAAATCTTTCATCATCAACTGATTTTTCATGGGCTCAAGTGGCTTAAGGCATTACGGAGCTAATTTCATCATGTAACCAAATTAGTTCTTGTAGCACAATATTCTGGTTAGGTCAGTGAACCCATGTACTCACGATTCAGATTATGTAACATGCTACTGATCGATACCTGTTGTAGGGAAAGTGTACCAGTTATGGCCATAGTGGTTCCCTATTTGGCCATATGTGACATTTTTATATCTTTCGCATTTTGAATATTTTTGAATGCTTTAACATCAAGATTTATCTTAAATCTAACTGCTACAACACACAAAAATTTCCAAAATTTGAAGACATTAAAGTTACCACGTATGGCGAAATAGGGAACCACTATGTCCATAACTGGTACACTTACCCTATATCGAAGCATACGTCAAGAAGTACTTACGAGTTGAGTTTTCGGTTATGGGTAGCATTGTATGCACTGAGAAATAAAAATAGTCACAAAATTACTAAAGTTTATGCATCAATGACTATTTTCTATCTGCCTCTCTTTCATTCTGCTGTGAATTTTCACACTAACTGTCATTTCGACTGGGTTGAAGCTTAGCGATGCTTCAACCAGGGTGAATTGACAAATAGGAATAAAATTCCCTGCAGGGTAAAACAGAGGCAGATAGAAAATAGTCATAAATTACTAAAATTTAGTCATTTTGTGACTTCCCGCGTTTCTGAGTGTGGAATATAATAAAATATACGACGTAGAAAGCAGCGATATAAAATGGAAGAAAGGAATGCAAAGTTTAGAACATCCGTTATTATTTTGTTTAATGGAATTAAAAATCGTAGCGTTTACAGAGCTTAATGTTGAATGTGTGTCTTTGTCAGTTTGAAAAACTTTGTGTAGCTTCCAAAGTGTTTTTTTTTTTCGTTTGTGAAGGGCAGCTGGTATGTCTATATTAAACAAGCACAGTTCGCAGTGGAAAAAATACATATAAATCTTCAGTTTGTGTAGAGTTCAAACCATATAAGTGTAGGTAGACCAGCAGGTAATCCACAAGGCCACGGAACAATTTACGATTTTCTGGAAACCAAATCCGGTATTTACGTAGAATCCATGAACAACTCTATTTATATCATATTTCATAGATATATCTTTTCAAAATTATACCCTTTAACTATGAATTCCATTACCCGGAATAACTAAAGACCATCACCGCGAGTTCCAGTTTCGAGAATGATCGGGGTTTTGGAATCTTCTCAAGAGAGTTTGGATACTTAAGGAAGACATGTAACATTAAGCTCTGCAAGTGTTATGATTTTAAAATCAATGAAACCAAATAACGTATTTTTCATACTTCTCTTAAGCGTATCTCAAGTACTGAGGCTTTCTCTTCACGAGTTTGCTTAAAAATAAGTTAATTGATTTATATAAAATATTGCCCTACAACAATATTTTTGAATAATAATAATGTCAAAATGGCTCTGAATGCCTTACAGCGCTTGAGCCTTAGAAAAAAAATCAATTGTGAAAGATTTTGACGACATGTAAAGTACAATGTGTCACTGAAAACATTTGAACTTCCTTATCGATATTGGAATGCATATTACAATATGCCCCATCTACAAGAAGGACGATAAGTGAGGTTGTCAGAACTATCGAGCTATCAGCATTCTAAATGCGGCATACAATGTTTTATCCCAGATCATCTTCTGTCGTCACCTGTAGTAAATGAGTTCGTGGAAAGTTATCAAGCGACAACGGACCTGATCTTTACTGTGCGGCCAATCCTCCAAAAACGTCGTGAATACCAGTCATCGATTTCAAGGCATACGATAGTATTGACCGCGTTGCGCTATGGATAATCATGGACGAGAACAGCTTTCCCGGGAAGCTCACGAGACTGATAAGAGCAACGATGGAAGGTGTGCAAAATTGTGTGAAGGTTTCAGGCGAACATTCCAGTTCGTTTGGATCCCGCCGGGGACTACGATAAGGTGATGGACTTTCGTGCCCGTTGTTCAATATTGCGCTAGAAGGTGTTATGCAGAGAGCCGGGCTCTACAGCCGAGGTACGATTTTTACGAGATCCAGTCAATTTGTTTGCTTCGCGGATGATATGGACATTGTCGGCCGAACATTTGAAAAGGTGGCAGACCTGTACACCCGCCTGAAACGCGAGGCAGCAAGAGTAGGACTGATGGTGAATGCGACCAAGACAAAGTACATGCTAGCTGGTGGGGCCAAGCGCAACTGGGCTCGCCTAGGTAGCAGTGTTACAATAGACGGGGATACCTTCGAGGTGGTCGACGAGTTCGTCTACCTTGGATCTTTGCTTACGACTGACAATAACGTTAGCCTTGAAATACTGTGGCGCATCATCAGTGAAAGTCGGGCCTCCACTGTGTCCAGCTGTTGTCAAAAAAGATTCACACCCGCACCAGTAGTGTCTTCCTCTTCTTCTTGGAATATTCGTCCTCACTGGGACAGAGCCTGCTTCTCAGCTTAGTGTTCAATGAGCTCTTCCTCAGTTATTACCTGAGAGCTTTCTTTGCAAAAGTTTGCATTTTCGCATGCGATATCATGTGGCAGGTACGATAATACTTTGTGCCCAGGGAAGTCAAGGTGATTTCCATTACGAAAAAATCCTTAACCGATCAGGAATCGAACCCAGACACCTTCAGCATGGCTTTGCTTTGTAGCTGCGTACTCTAACCACTCGGCTAAGGAAGGTCCCACTGGTACAATGTACAATGAGCGGCGAGCTAGTTGAACGGATGAAGTGCGCATCAAGTTGACGAGCATGGAACAGAACCGAGGATGGAGAGATGCGGCCAAGAACCGAGTATTGTGGTGTTAAATTGTTGATTTAGTGTTATTCATTTAGATGTTAACTGAATAAATGAATGAATCCTACAAGAAACCTGAAATATTAGATGTCTGACTTTATGAACTTCAAAATGTAATGGTGATCTCGATAAAGGGGAAAAGCTACTATAATGGTAAATAATAGTAGTAACAATAAATTGAAAATGTAAAGAGCTTAAATGTTGTGCATGTGTTATTAAAGTTGCATGTTACTCAGTATTTATAGGAAAGTTCTCGAATGAATGGTTCACGATATGTAATAGTTAATGATGTTTAATCTAGCATCATGCTCGAGTTTATGTTTAATAGTTTAACATTGATTTATCATAAAACGGACCAAACTGTGTAAGACGGTTCAATAATGGTTTGTATTCATAGCATATTATATTAAATATAGATAATTGTAAATTGCAATGCAACAAACAGTCTACATTCTACTTAGGTTTATCTTATGGAAGAGTGCGACAATTCCTGCCTCGATTATCGATTAGTATTGTTTTCGTTTTACTTATTCCGTTCTGCAAGTTGTGGTGAAACGTGAATTCGTGAAATGTATCTGTCCTATCAAAAATATCCAATCCAACGTTCGTTTCCCGCCCTGTGTGCCTGTGTCGGAAGGATCAAAAACTTTCTGAGTACAAAAATCAACATTCAGTGTTTTACAAAATTAAAGCTTGTTCCTTTGCTTTCGACTACAATTATTTGCCTCCCAAGGGTAAGTGGGAGGTTATTCGCTCGTTTAGGCGATTGTTGTAACTGTTCTAAAAAATGCTACGTCTCTAACGGTATTATTTGGGGAAACCTTTCGTGTTCAAAGGGGTTTTAGGTATTTTTATGATAGGAGTGAAGGAAGCTAACTGGACCTGTTGACAGAGAAACTGATTGTCTCCAATGAGTTGATTTTTGAGTATAGTTTCTAGGTGAGGATTTAAAACTTTGAAAGAGTTAAGTGTATCAAACTAGCTAGGATTCAAAATTAAAGCGTAGATAGTCTATGATGTCTTGGGAAACAGTTTCCAACGAGGCAGTTTAAATAGGATTGGTTTGCCTTTGTTTCGTGTATTATTTTGTCGCTTCACAACCACCGTTCGTAGTGTGTTTGTTCTTCGTTCTATCAAAGTGTTGAAATCTTACTTATTTGTATTATCAAGCTCCTATTTTCATTGTGCTTTAAAGCTGTAGTTGATTATTGGTCTTCTGTAGTCGCTTCGTACAATCTTGTTCTAGGGTTCAGTTGATCAGAATCAGAATTCCAATCTGCTAGTTGAGGGTGTACTTGAGGACCTGTCCAAGGTACTCGATCGTTATGAACAGGGATCGTGCATCCTTCGGGTCGCGTCTGCAAACAAACTTACCTTCAATCACTTGACCTTCCTGCACCGGAATCGGTTCCTCGACGTAGAAGATGGTTTGCTTCCAGTGCGTAGGTCTCGTGTAGGGCGAAGTTGAAAACTCCACGTGTTGCGGTAGTTCAAAAAACGTATCGAAATAGCCAACCAAGGCCGTCAGCTTACAGGTCTTTTTAACCGTAAGCTCGAAACTATAACTGAAATTGGGACAGTCTACGTCTACTTCCATCAGATCGAAATTTGCTATGATGTTAGCATTGGTAATAACGTGCTCGGGTTTGCAAACTTCAACCGTGGCTTCCCTCAATACTTCCTTCTTCATACAGGACATGTCGAACCCATACACATTCTTCCAGAACCCGATAAACTCATCGTGTCGTTCAATATCTCCATACCCCGCTAAGCTTATATTACACCTATTGGGCAGAATAAAGCCACCCTCCTTTAGATACCGCTTCCTAGCGTAAATCACACTATCCATCATCCCCTCGAACAGCAGGAAGTAACCCATCCATTCGGACACGATAATATCCACCTTCTCCACCGGCAGCTCACAATCCTCCAGGCGTCCCTTAACAAACTTAATGTTCTCGATGTTGTTCCTCCTAACGATATCCATCGCCTGGTAGATGATATCCGACTGGTCAACCGAAATCACCTCCTTCGCTCCGGCTTTCGCTGCAAACATGGACAAAATTGCCGTTCCACAACCCAAGTCCAGGACAACCTTGTCCTTGAAAATCTCCCCGTTATCGAGGATAGCATCACGATAGCTCGCCGTCCGCACGTAATCCTGTAACGAAAAAAAGTCGAGAGTTATTCCGATGAGCTGGCTTTCCCAATCGTAGGGCTGGTAGTAAAAATTGATGGCCAAAATAATTGTTTTAATGACCAGATTGAAAAAAAAAACCTGTAATAGTTAGCACCGAAAAGTCAAAAGCATTTTAGTAAAGTTCTAAGTGTCATATCTAAGTAAAAATACGTTTATCGCTAACGAATTAGAACTTTTGATCGCAATCGCAATTTTAAGACCAGTTCAGGAATTCCCTCGAATATTCCTCCAGGAATTTTACCACAAATTCCTCCAAGAAACATGAGAGAAATATCAGGAATAATCTTGAAAGAGATGTAACCCCTGGAGGAGTTCCTGGAGAGATCTTTGGAGATTTTTCTGCAATAATCCCAGTAGAGATTTTCATGGAGATATCCTTGAATGGGTTTCTGGAAAAGTTTTTGGAGGAATCTCTCAAGGTATATCAGAAGAAATTGCTTGAAGAATAATTGGAAAAGTTTTTGGAGGGATCCTCGGAGAAATTCCAGTAAAGATTTAACAGGAGGAATCCTAGTAAAGGTGTTACTGTAAAGAATTTTTTTTTTGTCTTTATTAGAGTGTTTTTTAACTGACGCTAGTTCAACACTTTGTCGGATTAGAGAACACCAGAACGGTGCCTCGAAAAGGGGTGTGCCAGAGGGGCAACACTAAAAAGGTAGAAGTGACCCAGAAGGGATCACTACTCGAGCCCAACCAAAGGGGTCTCGCCGAAACCACAGCTTCCAAGGTTTGCCAGTATGTCAAGTCCTACGTCAAAACATTTTGTAATTTGTTATTCTAAGAATGCTACCAGTATAAATACTGTACACTGTTAATTTGTTATTCTAAAAAAGTTTCCTTAAACCAAGGGCGGTTTGTGTAGCTGGTGGACTAATAGGACGGACACGAAAAAGTGATACTTGTAGCAATTTGTTATCGTGGGCGTCAGATCATGTTGTATAGGCCAGAATCTTTCAAAAAACGCAATAGGGCTTCCAGGGCTGCTACGTCATCTCCCAGGGCTTCACGAATGCTTCTTGAGATCCCATGAATATTCCTGGAAAACTCGTATAATGGGCAGACGCAGATTTTGTGTTCTACGGTATTCCTTATGTGACAATAGGAACACATCCGGCGGAAAGATCCATTGCCACTCATGTTGTGTGAAAAACGCGTGTGCCCCGTCCTCAGCCGAGATACCAACTGTTGTTCCTTCAAAAGTGGAAGGTCTTTCCACCGTTCGGTGGACGATTTCACTTTTCGTAGGTACGGTGAATTTTGCTGATTCCATTCCATACTCCATATACTCCTGAATTGCTTTGTTAGCCACCTTTTAACATCATCGAAGGGTACATTATCTTCGTAGCGGGGGCAGGAAAAACCAGCACCAGCTAGACGATCGGCAGCTGTGTTGCCGGTCCTATAACACTTCCCCGAATACCATTACCCCGAAAGCCATCTCCCCGAAAGCCATCTTCCCGAAAACCAGTACCCCGAAAACCATTACCCCGAATGCAACGTTACCCCGAATGACACATTACTCCGAAAACCATTACCCCGAATGGTAAATTACCCCGAAAACCAGTTTCCCTAATACGACACTTCCCCGAAAATCAGTGATGCACTTCCAGAAATTCTCCAAGGAAGCTCGCGAATTTGAGCCTGAAAGTTTTCGGCTTAGTAACTACTACTATTCCTATTAGTGATTTTTTATTCTTTCAATCATCGGCTGTTCTTTCGAGGTTGTATAATGGCAGTGTAAAAATTTTAATCAATGATTTTCTCTTCATTGAGTTATAGGCTGTTCTTTCGAGTTGTACCGTTTGAGTTGAAGTTTGAGCGATAGCGGTAAAAAAAAACGACTGACAAAATTGTCTTGAGCGAAAGTTGGCAGTGACTTCAAAAAATAAATGAAAATAAGCCCCTGCATTACTTGTCTGTATTACATCTTGTCAGTATTACAATTTCCAACAAGAGATTTTTCTTCTTTTAGTTATCGGCTATTCTTTCGGAAGTTGCCCTAGCAAAGTGATTGTTGGCATCATAATTATTGACGTTTTCAACAGTGATTTTTTCTTCTTTTATCATAGGCTGTTCTTTAGCGATGTACTTTTGAAATAGTGGTCAGTTTAATATCAGTTAACATTTTCATCTGACATTTTTCAAACCATAGTCTAATGACATTTTAAAATATGTTGAACTCGCATTGCCTCCAGCAGTATAAAAATATAATTATGCATTACCAAATAATATATCGCTTTTGAAAGAGGACGGGAAAGGTCTCTAATGTTAACATGTCAGCATTATCATCAGTTCGAAAAATGATTTATTGCTGTGAACACAATCATTCTCACAAAATCAAGTATACGCCTGTGAGTAAAATTTGGGTTCTCACTTGGCTCATGAAGAATAGCTGTTGATTAAAAGAATAATAAATCTTTGATAACATGAAGAACATGAATTCAAATGAAAATCAAAATTCTATGAAATAGGTATATGGGATTCATCTGTCGTATCTTCAATTTTTCGTGCCAAGAAAATTCGGGGTTATGGTCCATTCGGGGAAATGGTATTCGGGGTAACGGACTATTCGGGGTAATGGTTTTCGGGGTATTGGTTTTCGGGGTACTTGACCATTCGGGGTATTGACTTTCGGGGTGATGGTTTTCGGGGTAATGGTATTCGGGGAAATGTTATAGGATCGTGTTGCCGGCTATACCACAATGCCCGGGGATCCATGCAAAGGTGGTGTTGGGTTGAGCATCGGTGATCGTGCGCTGAATCCAAGGGTGTGAAGGCCTGTTTGACTGCAATGCGGATACTACGCTAGCTGAATCCGTAAGAACAATTATTGGTCGGTCGGATGGTGTAGTGGCTGCTAAATACACGGCTGCGGCTTCCGCTGAGAATATCGAGCAAAGTGGTGGCAGACTAAGGCTAACTGAAATATTAGGGCCGAAGACGCCAAGGCCGACGCCTCTCATGGAAAGAGAACCGTCGGTGTATCTGTGATCATGATTTGGATATTTTGTGCGTAGCCAGTCCAGAACGGTTGTCCGAAGAGCTATTGAGTTGTCCCCAGCACGAAACTGGTTTCCAATCGTGCTATCTACGTTAGGTTTAGGTGAAAGCCAACAAATGTCTCCATTCCAGTGGATCCTGGCCACTGGGGGGAAATCTACATTGGCAGCAGTGCGGAGGATACTGTTCCCCTCAGTGAGGAGGCAGATCCTGTCGTCCCCGATTGTTTTTTCGATAATGGCAGCGGTTTTGTTGCAAATCACTGCGGATATAAAGAAGCGGGAAGGAAGGAGGCCAGCTTCAGTGCAAGCAGAGTCAGCAGGCGTGGATGGAAGAAGTCCGGATATGATGCGAATGTATCCATGGTACAGTGGTGCGAGTGTTGTTATTAATCGTTCCCTTGCAATGCACGTTAGCTCAAGGCCATATGTTAATCGGCTGTCAACAATGGCATGCGCAACGCGGAAACGGATATTACGGTTGTTCGAGCGGTGAGGGCGAGAGATTGTTCGAATCAAGTTGAGGCGCGTGCGGCAGTTTTGCTTGACCAAATCAAAGTGATGCTGGAAAGTGAGCGCTCGGTCAATAGTGACGCCGAGCACTTTCACCGTTTTCTTCGTGGGGATGCGTTGACCGTTGATACTTATGGGTACGGATATGCGGTGGTTAGTGGGACAGACGTGGCATCTTACACTTTTAGGGGCGGACAGCTCGAAACCAGTTGCAGTGGTCCATTTGAAGATCGCGTTAACTGCCGCCTGTGCCTTGATCCTGACGCGAACTGGGGTTTTGCTGGAGACGACAATGAGTATGTCGTCAGCGTATACGAATACATAGATGCCTTTCGGTAAGGTAAGAAAAACGCTGTTCATTGCTATCAAGAATAGTGTGACAGCTATAACGGACCCCTGTGGCACGCCGGTCTCTTCGGGAAAGGAGTCGGATAGGTAGTCTCCAACAATGACTCGGAAAGATCGCTCAGACAAGAAGTTTTGGACAAATCGCAGAATGTGACCCGATAGTTTCCACACTGACTAAACTGACGTGACTCTCGATTGCAGACGGTAACCGAAAATATGCAACGGTCAATTCAAATGATGAGTGGTCGCAAATGTCAAACTGATGCAACGTCAAAATTACGAAGGTGACATTTATACAACGAGCATCTTCATCAGTCAACATATAAACACAAACATTGCACAACCAAATACTTTTCCGTTGTCTCTAAATTTGTAATATCGCGAAAAAGTTGAATATGGGTCGATTTTGTGAGGTAATTAGTTGCTACAGCAATACTGTGCGGAATTCCAACAAATCCTTTTTCAAGTTCCCAACCAACAACATTGAAACGTAAGTACAATCGTGCAGTTTCCTGAATTGATTTGCTTATTTGTTGTTTTATTTTAAAGATGCTGGTCATGGATAAGATTCTGTCGCTCACTGGAACTTGAAAAGATGTTTACAGAACACGGCAGCGCGGCTCTTCGCAGAAAAGTATTATGCTCGGATCATTTCTCCATCCAATCCTTACGTGATCCAGTGAGACGCGATAGAGGGTAAGATACTCAGGGCATTAGTTTGAGTTTTTCTTTTACCAAAACAATCCTTTGCAGCCTGAAAATCGGTGCGATTCCATCCTTGATCGTGGATGCCACTTTGGGATTCAAATGCCAGTGCATTTATCCTACAGATCAACAGTTGGATCGGGAAGGATTCGAACATTATTGTAACGTCGAGTACCTAGACCCCGATCACAATGATGAGGAAGAACAACCACCGCCTATGGAACCACCAGATAGCCTAAGAGTTGTCGAACCAACTGAGGAGTTGATATGTTCTGTAAGTTCTTGGAATCCAGAACATATTGACCTTGGCGTTTTACTGGCACAAGTTTTCGAAATGGACAACCAAATTCTAATAACCGAAAACAACAGCACTCCTCAAGCCGACGAATCATCAACCATCCTTTCTCTACGAGCACTGTTGAAAACCGAAAGAGAGAAAAACTTGAGGTACAAAGAGGAAGTGAAGCAGTTGAAAGAAAAACTTCGTGCAAGCGAGAGAAAGTGTCACAGGAGGCACTTCATAATAAAATCTCAGCGAAGGAAAATTAGAAACCTAAGCGATTCGATCAAACAAATCCGAAACAAATCGCGCCTTGATAAAAATGTATTGGACAAGCTGAAGCAAAACCCGGCCATTTTCAACAGCCTTAAAAATTGCACGAAGAAGCCTAAAGCAAGACGCTACAACGCAGAGCTAAGGAAGTTCGCCTTATCTTCGTATCTATGTGGGCCTCGTGTTTACCGCATGATGCAAAGATCGGATGTTATATGCTTGCCTGTTAAAAGAACAATTAAGCGGTGGACAAAAGACGTGCGTATCGGCCCGGGCTTAAATAACGGGATCCTGGAACAAGTCAAGGTGAAAGTGAGGGGATTTTCTGAACAAGATCGTATGGTAATTTTAGCCATAGATGGGATGAAATTGAAACCGACACTGAACTACATGGCGAAAAGTGACGAATTCTATGGCTTTCCGGACGATGGATCTGATAAAAAAATCGAACGGAATAATCCTCGACATTTGGCAACCGAAGCGGTCACCGTGATGGTGAAGGGAATTTTCAATAACTTCAAGCAGGTAACTTTAAGGTGATTATAAAACGAAGCCAAACTTTGAATTTTCAAGTGCACAAGACGAGAGAATCTGACAACAGTTCGCGATAAAAACTAATCTACTTGCTTGCTTGCTGGTGGTGACCAACGGGATAGATTTTCAACGCGGAGCGCTATTTGGTTCTCAAGTCTTGTGCTCTTGAAAATTTGATGTGTGGCTTCGTTCTATAATCACCTTAAACGGCAGTCAGGAGCGGTCCATTAATTAAGTTGACTTTTAGGGGGTTTATCTGGCCAAAGTCCACGCTCCATACAAAATTTAGAAATTTAACTGGGACAAATTAATTGAAGCATATCCGATTTGAAGAATTTCCTGACCATGTGTAAGGCATACATTCAGCTAAATTACACTAGTCGACACTGTTTTACGCCCTTCGACAATTTAAGATGTACAGACTAGATTTTTCCACGCTGATTCAGAATCTGACCTCAGAAATGTTGTGACACGTACAGATTTTAAGAAAAATGGATTTCAATTCAAAGAAATTCGTATTTTCATAGACATCCAAGGTATCCGCTCTTCCGATTTAAATTCCAGCTCCGCTCTTCAATAATATGGTTTGAGAATTTTTGAAAAAAACTTTGGTGACTCCATTTGCGTTGAAATATGTTGTGTAATACCCATTTTTTTTTTTTTTTTGAGAAACTGGATTTAAATTCACAATAAATACGTATTATAGAAATCAAAGGTATACTATCTTTCAATATACAATTTGAAACCGCCTTTCATAAATAAGGTTGGAGATTATATGAGTAAATTTGAGTGAGTCCACTTAAGTTGAAATATGTTTTTTCCGTACGCATATTTTTTTGAGAAACTGGATTTAAACTCACAATAATACGTTAATTTATAAAAATTCAAGGTATACGATCTTCCAATTTAAATGTAGGCTCGGCCCTTCGTAAATAAGGTTTGAGATTTTATGAATAAATTTCTGACCATAAAAGTGAAAAGATTTTTTGCAGTACGCACATTTGTTTATAAACTGTATTAAAATTCACAAAAATGCGTATTTTCATAGAAATAAAAAATATACCATCTTTTAATTTAAATTTCGGTTTCGCCCTTCATCAATAAGGTTTGAGATTTTATGAATAAATTTTGTTGAATTAAACTTTGAGTTGAAATATGTTTTGAAGTACGCATATTTTTTGGGAAGCTGGAATTAAATTCACAAAAATACGTATTTTCATAGAAATCAAAGGTATTCGATCTTCTAATTTGAATTTCGGTTACGCCCTTTTGTGAACAATATTTCTAGATCACAAATATGATATTTTAGATTTGTGAGATAACTTCCTTGTGTTTTCACTTTAAAACTTTATTTCGATAATGTTTCGTATTTGTGTAAAACAAATTTCAAAAATTGTTGTGGAAAATTCTACGCTTTTCACATTGTTTCCGATATCTCAAAACCAAGGCAGAGTACATCCTACAAATTTGACAACTTTAACCAAAATATTTTCCAAAGTAATTGACGTCCCATAGTAAAAAATAAAACAAAAAAAATCTGTTCATTAAACCACAATTCTTGGCTGTGGAAAAAAATCAACAAAATTGTACCCCTTCGGCTAATTTTGTAGCATATTAAAAAATATTCCCATAAGAGACAATAATAATAATTTTAGATGAATTTCTTTGGCTTTTTTTGTTACGTTAAACTCTTAGCCCGTTCCCGTTCCCGTTCCCGAACCAAATATGTGGTGCTGTCTGATATTTGCTTCCTTAGTCGTATTTGCTAAGACTGAGTAATAAAATTATTTAAGGGACCTTGATTCTCGCCCCTTTGCCCAAGTTACAATTTTTGCATGAGTATACATCGCGGGACAAATACGATGATACATTATGCCCAGGGAAGTGAAGAAACTTTCCAACCTGAAAAGTTTTTGCACCGACCGGGAATTGAACCCAGACACCTTCAGCATGATCTTACTTTGTAACCCAGCGTTTAACCATCTGAGCAAAGGAAGGACCCACTTGGAAGATCGTATACTTTGAAATTCTATGAAAATACATATTTTTGAATTTAAATCCATTTTCTCAAAAAAAAAAAAAAAAAAAAAAAGAGAACTGTAAAACAGTCTTTATCCTCTAATGATCTCACCAGTTTATTTAAAAAAAATCTCAGACCTTATTTACGAAGGGCGGAGCCGAAATTTTAATTGGAAGTTTTTACACCTTGGAATGTTCTAAAAAACCTATCTTTGTGAATTTAAATCCAGCTTCTCAAAAAATGTGCGTACTACAAAAAATAATCTAACTCAAATGCACTCACCAAAGTTTATTTGTAAAATCTCAATTCTTATTCACGAAGGGCCGAGCCCAGATTTAAATTGGAAGATCGTATACCTTGGATTTCTATGTAAATACATTTTTTTGTTTAAATTCAGTTTCTCAAAAAAAAAAAAAAAATGCGTACTGCATAAAATATTGTGACTCAAATGGTCTTACAAAAATTTATTAAAAAATCTCAAATTTTATTCACGAAGGGTCGAGCCTAAATATAATGGACAAATCATATACCTTGTACCATATACGCTATGAAAATGGAATACCTGCAGTGCCTCATTTCCCACTTGCCGCATTGGCCAAAGTATGATTTGATACTATGCACGAAAACGATCTAACAGTATTTTAATTTTAATTTGTATGGAAAAAAGGCCTTTTGAATTTTGTACCGGTTGTGCACAATGATAACAGCTACAACACCTACCAAATATATTTTCGAATAAATTTTCATTTTTTTTTTTTGAATTTACCGAAAAAATAAATTCAATGCAGGTAATCCATTCGTATTACTGTTAATTCCAAATCAATTTCTCAAAAATTTGCGTACTACAAAAAATATTTCAACTCAAATGGTCTCAAAAAACTATTATAAATATCTAAAACCTTATTTGGAATTTTTTAATATATTTTTATTAAAGTGTATTTTAACTTAAGCTAATTCTACACCAATTTAGGATGGGCCGAGCCGAAATTTAAATTGGAAGATCATATACCTTGTATTTCAATGAAAAAACGTAGTTTTGTGAATTTAAATCCAGTTTCTCAAAAAATGTACGCTCTGCAAATTTTTCTACTCTAATGGTCTCACCAAAGTTTATTCAAAAATTCTCAAACCTAATTTACGAAGCGTGGAGCCGAAGTTTAAATAGGAAGATCCTGTGTCTTGAAATTCTATGAAAATACGTATTTTGTGAACTTAAATCCAGTTTCTCAAAAAATGTGCGTACTACAAAAATATTTCAACTCGAATGGACTCACCAAAATTTATTTGGAAAATCTCAAACCTTATTTATTGGTGGTGAGCCGAAATTTAAATTGGAAGATTGTATATCTTGAATTTCTATAAATGTACGCATTTTTGTGAATTTTAATCAAGTTTGTCAAAAAAATGCGTCCTGCATAAAATATTTTACTTTAAATGATCTCACAAAAATGTATTCAAAAATTCTCAAACCTAATTTACGAAGGGTGGAGCCGAAGTTTAAATAGGATAATCATGTGTCTTGAAATTCTATGAAAATGCCTATTTTGTGAACTTAAATCCAGTTGTACTACAAAAAATATTTCAACTCAAATGGACTCACCAAAATTTATTTGGAAATTCTCAAACCTTATTTATCAAGGGCGGAGCCGAAATTTGAATTGGACGATCGTATACCTTGGATTTCTGTGAAAATACGTATTTTTATTCATGAATTAAATGCAATGCCTGGTTTCCCACTCGCCGCATCGACAAATATGGCGCTAGCTTCAATGCACGAAAGTCATCTAATAGTAAACTGGTTTGAAAAATGTATGGGAAAAAAGGCCTTTTTTTTCTCCCGTTTGAAAGTGAAAGTGAAAAAAATGTTTGGTACCGGTTGTACACAATGATAACAGCTACAACGCCTACCAAATATATTTTCGAATAAAGTCTCCATTCCAGAGAAAATTCACATTAGGTTATTTTCGCCATACATTTTTTTTGAATTTACCAAAAATATAAATTCACTGCAGGTAATCCATTGAAATCCTTTTTTAAAAATCTGTACGTGTTACAGCAATTCTGAGCACAGATTCAGAATCAGCAAGGCAAAATGCTTCAGGTACACTATTTTTTATCGAAGAGCGTGAGGAAAACGTGTTTTTGTCGGCTAGAGATTATCTACTTCTTTGCATGCTTTAAAAATTCTGATCAAAAAAAAAAAACGTCAGTCTTGTATAAATTATTATTTAAAATTACCACTTGTTAAATAAATGTTGGATGTTACAGTAATTCATTATCACAATTTTGAACATTCAGGCAATCGGATATTTCTTGGCACACAACTCCCTGGGCAGCGAACAGCAAATGAAAATCATTGAGAACACGATTCGCGCTGTGAGAGAGGTCGGGCTAGAGCCAATTGTACTGGTGATGGATCAATTTGCAACGAATCAGAAAATGATCAGAGAAGCAGGAGTTACAAAGAAAAAACCATACTTTACCGTAGATAGTCGCAAAGTGTACGTAATGTGGGACTCGCCGCATCTCATCAAGAGCGCACGAAATATGCTTAAAAAGCACAATGCCGTTTTTGAAGACGAAATCGCCAGCTTTGAGGACATTGTTAATTTGTACACAATTGATTCAGCAGCCAACCCGCGATTGGCTCCCAGGTTAACTGAAAAGCACATTAAGCTTCCTCCTTTTTCTCCGATGAACGTCTCATTGGCCACTAGAACACTAAGTCAATCGGTTGCCAGTGCTTTGAATTATTATTCAAATTCCGGTGAGCTGGAAGAGCGCGCTCGAGAAACAGTGAACTTCATCGTCACACATGATCACCTGTTTGACACCTTCAACAGTCGCCAGGAAAATTGCTCTGAAAAGGTAAATGTAACCCATGCACTCTGATCTTCATATATATTTTATAGATTGTATTAATTTTATTTCACAACAGTCATTCAAAAGTGCACTTAAAGAACGCTCATGCCATTGGGAGTTTCTAGAAAATACCAAGGCTTCATTGGAAAAATTGTACTTTACAACCAAAACGTGTTTCAACATATGTAAGGTATTTAAATACGTAGTATATGACGGTTTTCATAGGTTGTGGTACTAAGCATGATTTTCATTTCAGGCATCAGAAGAGTCCCGAAGTCTAACAGCAAGGCAGCGAGTTCCAAACTATGTAAGAGGATTTATTCATAACATAAATACGTTGAAAATGTTGTGGAACGAGCTGGTGCAACGGTTTGACTGCAAGTTCCTTTGTACAAACAACATATGCCAGGACTGCTTGGAGAATTTATTTTCGGAAATTCGGCGGCGCTGCGGAAGCAACGATACCCCAGACTGTTTGCAGTTTGGGGCAGCATTTAAATATGCTTGTATTGAAACTGCCGGCTACCCTCAAGAAGGATCGAATTGCGAAAAGGACGATTCAGTGCCACTATTGTCAACAACCGACCCGCCAACGGATGAAGAATCGAGGAAATCTGGCGAAGAGAAGTTGTGTCGCAGAGTTTGTCATAGCTACAAATATACCCCTTTGGATGTATCGACTCCTTTGGAAATTCCGGTTAAGGAATTAAATGCGCTTATGTATGTTGCAGGTGCAGCGACCCGGAAGCTTTATCATAAAAAGTGTATAAAAAATCTGAAGACTGAGCACAATGTAAAACTTCCAGATGATGATGCTTACAATTTTTGCAAAATTAAGCAGGCAGTGCATGCGAGATCATTTGTCTTACCAAGCTCTCAATTGTATCGTATTGCCATTTTATGCCATGCTGCTTTTAAGCAAAAGTTCACCACATATTTGTACCAAAATCATCGTAATGTTAAAACTCGCCTAAAGAAACATATCAGTTACCGTTTGTTCGAAACAACTGTTTGTCAAAGATGTTTCGATTTGTTGGTCGACAAGATTTTCAATACTCTTATTCAAGGCTTCTTGAAGCAATTGAAATCAATACCTACCAAAGGTAGAAATAGAGCTAATAAGCGAAAAGGAAAAGCACGCCGTATGTGCTTACCTTTGAAAACTGTCTCGGAATAAGAACATCAGTAATCAGTAACATCCATCGCATAATCATGAACCATAATATCACTATATCCCGCAAAGTTTACCACCATTTCCAACAATATCTAAACTATTTTGTTTGAAACACAGTTAAACAGAAAACAAAAAAAAATCGGCCGGTTTTTTTTTCCTTTTTTTTTAATTTTATTGATCACAAAAATAAGAATCGTATCACGCTATTTTCCAAAAAATCAATAATTTTTATTGATTTTTTTCCGCTGTACAAATATTATGTAATGAATAGGTGAAATGTGGAATAGACCGAGGAATACACATAGAATTATTAAATTATTATTAATAGAACATGCAAAACACATTCAACTTTCTTCTACAAAACTGTTGAGATAGAATTTTTGAACTACCGTTCCTTTATTTTCATCTCTTCTTCCTGAATCGGGTACCCTGTGGCTGAGTTTGAAATTATTGAACCATTATTCGCCTTAGTGGTGGTCTTCTTCTTATTGGCGTAACGTCCCAACTGGGACAGAACAGAGCCAGCTTTCAGCTTAGGGAGCAACCATAAAGTACGTCACGCAAAAAATGATCATTTTCGACACCCCCTCCCCCTATGTCACACTTTTTATATGGAAGCTCAAAAAAATTTGTATGGATCGTCACACTTTCCTGAACCCCTCCACTCCCCCCTAATAGCGTGACGTACTTTATGGATGACCCCTTAGTGTTCTTATGAGCACTTCCACAGAGCACTGATTCTATGAATTTGTATCTTATAGGGCAAGTACAGACCTCGTCTCAAACAGCTGCGAAAAGCTTTTTCTCCACCAACGGGCATCAAATCCGCACCTCCGGATTAACAGTCCGACGACTTACCACTAGGCTAAATTGGTGGTGATTAGGCCTGGAATTATCGGCAGTTGCAGTGGGATGAGAAGACTGATGAAGGAAGGAATCCCTTCAGGTTTCTTCCGTAAATTGTGTTTTGCCACTGAAAGTATAGTGAAATATATATGAAAAAAAAAATCATTTGATGAAAGTATAAATCACGAGGCCTAATTTAAACTCTTTGCTCTGTTGTATTAAAAATCACGTGGATTATTTACGGCCTTACTACTTCTCCCCCATTCCCCAAAATACTTACTTCCCAAATCATCATCTGAGATTTCTCCCAAACACTTGGTAACTTCACTCGGGAGCTCTGGGAACGACTTCACTGAAATTCGCTGCCCGAATCACCACCACAACCTGCTTCCACGGCGGAAGTTTGGATAACGACGGGGTAACCATCCTGAAGGTGGACAGCTTTTATCACCACTACAGGAACGATGTTTGAATTTCGCTTGCGCCTTAGTTGATGATCCACGGAGGTAGTTTCACCCAAAACGGTTCCCTCTCTGCTCTTCTGGAAGTGGTTGAGAATCGTTCCAGAATGCTATCCGGAAACTTAGCAGCTTTGTCAGCAAAGTGAACCTTTTGTTGAATTCGACTTGCCACAGAAGCTCTATCTTCGTTTTTTGTTTACAGCTAGATGCTCTTGTTGATTGCGCTGCTGCGGGTTTTTCTCGTTTCTGAAAAGGCAATTACTGATTTATTATTTTTCACCTGCAGATCTACAAAAAATACTTACTTTAACAACTTTTGGGGTTCATTTCAGGCTTATTTCATTTTCACTCAGGTAACAGGTAATAATCACGTAATATTCAACTTTGATCTTCCTAGTTTGTGTATTTTTATATACAGTAAACAAATCTAAGCAGATGGAACTGCCAAACTGCTCAAACCAAACAATACACACTGGTTTCAAACTAGTAAGGTATGAGTAAAATACTAAATCTAAAATAAACTAAATCAATTTCGTATGATGCATTTTAGTTTTGTCAAAACTATCGACAATCATGTAAGTCTGATTCTAAAGCAATATATTTGAGTCAAGACAATTTTATTTCGTGAAGGAAAGCTTAGATTTTTGTATTCTCTATATCCCAAATATGATTAAATATATTCCTCGTATTTTTACCCGAACATGTGTAGTTTTTCCTCGGAGTGCTAAAGATTTGTCCGTCAAAGTGTTTCTTTACAAAAACCACCAGGTGGAGTTAGTGTTCCAACGTATTTTCATTCAAATATTTGGTCATTATTCATGAAGCAAAATGCTCTAGCCACCACGTCAGTTTAGTCAGTGGTGTAGCCTTTCAGTAGTAAATACGTGTTTCATTTTCGCTCCCGAACCTGGATCTGACTCTGCTAGTTCTCGAACAGAAACTACATAGTGACTGCATGGCTAGTAGCAATTGAATGTCTCAAAAATAGGAAATTTAGAAACCTATGACCTGAAAAAAGATACCAAACAGGAATAAGACGATAAGAGTTTGATGCCTAATATAATCTGAGCAGACATTTATCTAAGAATTTTTCGGATTTTTGGAATGCCTCGAGACATTACGACAAGTAGGTATTACTTGATGTATTTTTTTATGATTTTCGCCAGGAATATGACCAGAAATTACTCAAAAGATTTCTTCAGAAGTTTATTTAGTGATTTTACGGACGTTTTAAGAAATTCGTCCAAGAATTCTAAGAAACCTTCAAGAGTTCAACCTTGAAATTTCTACCGCCCGAAATATCAAGTACATTGCTCCAAAGACCCTTCCAGTAATTTTCAAAAATATACGAAATCCTTCAGAAATTTATCCAGTGATTCTTTCATCGATTTTCCTAGATATTTCTCCCGTATAGGACATTTTCCAAAAGTCAGCCAGTAATTTCTCCAGAGAAGTATCCAGGGATTTTGTACAACATTTTTGTACTGGATTTCTTTGAGATTTCTATCAGGATTATTACTAAAAACAACTTAAACAATCAAGCATCCTTTGAGAAATTTTCCATGGAAGTGTTCACATAATTTTCCAGGGATGCTTCAAGGGAAATTTCAATGATATTTACCAGAATTGGGGCCTCCTTAGCCAAATGGTTGAAGTCCGCGGCTACAAAGCAAAGCCATGGTGAAGGTGTCTGATTCGATTCCCGGTCGCTCCAGGATCTTTTCGTAATGGAAATTTCCATGACTTCCCTGGGCATAGAGTATCATCGTGCCTGCCACACGATATACGAATGCAAAAATGGCAGCTTTGGCGAAGAAAGCTCTCAGTTAAATAACTGTGGAAGTGCTCATAAGAACACTAAGCTGGGAAGCCAGTTCTGTCCCAGTGGGGACGTTCACGACAATAAGAACAATAAATTTACCAGAAATTTATTGTAAGCTTTCAAAAATTTCATGGATGTTTGGAAGAATTGCGATACTGCAGAAGAAAATGTTTAGAGAAATTTTCGGAAAATTTTTTTAAGTTGGATTCCATCGAATATTTTGTCTATGACGCAAATTCAGAAGTAACCGTGAATGAATTCTGGAAGGAAAACAAATGCCAGGAACAATTGCTGAACGAATCGGCATAGGAATTATTGCAGGGATTCTTGGAAAAGTCCAGGAAAATGGAAACGATTTTTTTTAACTCTGGAATGAACCTTTGAGGATGTTCATGGAAGAACTTATGCAGGAGTCGTTGAAAAATAATCTAGAGAATCAAAGAAAAATATCTGGAGAAAATTCTGTGATAGTTTGTGGGAAAAAATCAGAACCACTGTGCAAATTGCTGGAGGTAGTCGCGTCGGAATCCTGATAGACTTCTCAATAGATTTCCTGGAATGATCCCTGGAGAAATTTTGGATCAAATCCTGATACAAACCGTGGATGAACTTCTGTAGCAATGTTTGGAAGATGTGTCAGAGTGACTAATGGAAAAATTGTTGGAAAAATCTCTGAAAAAAAGTACTTGAAAAAAAAATAAATAGCCGAATTGGAGCGAGTTGTTCTGAATTTCCTGAGTTAGGGCAAATTCCTTAGTAATGGAAACATCGCTTGAAAAATATCCGAGGGATTTTGTTTGAAGAATTTGTGGGAAACCATAAAGAAATTTCTGGAGGGATGCCTGGAAGTTTCCCTAAAAATATTCCAGAAGACATATCTGGAGAAATCACTAGAAGAATTCCTTAAGCTTATTCTCGAACCTATGTTTACTTCATACACTACTTAAAACGGATTAAGTGAAATAACTATTGGTCCACTTTTTATGAGGGATGGCTGCAGATGGTGTACGTGTCCAATTTTTAGAAATACCTCCGGGATTTTTAAGGACCCTCTACAGTAATTTCTAAAAAAAATATTGGCTTTATCAACAAGTTCGGTTAAATACCCTAAGAGACCTTCCATTGAAAATAAAGATTTTTTGGGGACTAACTATAAAAAGAGACACGCTACCAGCCCTGCAACCCATCACCGATCAACTTACGCTCAACATATCGTGATGGATCCCAAAGTGCGAGTACGTATTGAAGTACCCCTGGTCGTCCTCCACGGCCACCGTGCTTACGCAGTGCCTCAACTCCTCCCGAATCTGTGCTATCTTCTCCTCGGGTGCCGCTTTCTTGCTTCCACCGCCCGCCGTTTTCTGTTCACTCTGCTGCTCCAGCAGATTCCGGAAGCTTTCCCTCATCTTTTCGATATCGCCGGAAGCGTGCTGCAGCAGGTTCTCCTTTTCTCTCAGCTGAGCGGTCAGCTCATTGATGATGCCCTGTAACTTGCGGTACTGATCCGTGGTGAGCGTAATCGTATCCCCGATGTTATTGCCATTTTCCCGCGCTCCTCCACCGGTCCCATTCCCATTCAGCAGAATCTCGTCCAGCTCGTCCAGATCGAACATCAGCCAGGTTTCGTTCTGGACCGGTTTCAGATACTTGTCGTCGGACCAGAACACGCTCGTTCCCGTCTTGAACACCGACGGATCCGGCTTCTCCAGCCGGATGTAGTTGATCATTTTGATGTACCCATACTCATCCAGATGGAATCTACGCCGCACTTCGCCCAGGTCGAAATCGTGCCGTTCCTTGGCATGCCGGATGGCCGTTGTCATAGTTGGGGAGATTTGCTCACAGAACAGACACCGCACCGGGTCGTTCTGCTCCTCGGCTACCTCCCACTCGTCAGCTTCCTCCTCTTCCCCGTTGGAATCGCCTGTTTCCATCTCGCACAGCGGAGGACATTCTGCAACAAAACAAAGAATCAACTTGAACTTATCCCATGATACCCATATTCAGGATCTCGTCTTACCATCATCGGACATCTTGAGGAATGCGGAGTTTCTAGCAAACAGGTCAACTAAACACCACTTACAGGAAGGATAGCCAGGAAAGATGGTTAAATTTCGCAGTAAAATGAGAAGGATATCGAAAATTCTGGCGGATCACGGAACAATCAACACTAGGTATAAACATGCGCCTCACGCACGCACGAAGGGAATAATACAAATTACACGAACGCGCACATGTTTTGCTCTCTCACGGGGCCGCGCGAGTTTTGACAGTTTGTTTTTACCGCTCTCTTACCGACATCCATGCAGGAGGCATGCAGGCGGGATTGATGAGAGGGGTTTGCTTTTTTGCCGAGAATTTGCGCTCAACGAAAAAATATGTACGATGGGTTTATTCATATATTTCATAACGCCAAAAATGCTCATTTTTGATACCCACCCACCCCCTTGTAACGCAATTTATATGGATATTTTTCAAATTCTGTATGAGCTGTAACATCTCATGGACACCCACCCACCCCCTTCAGCGTTATGAAATTTGTGAATGGGCCCCGATATGTTTCTGCAAATTTCGAACTTCATAAATTTTGTTCTCTATTTTTGAACCCCTTATTACACTTTTTAATGAATATTTTTCAAAATTTGTGTAAGCTGTAACATTATGAGGACACCCCACCCTTTCATATTTTGTTTTATGAAATAGGGTTATATATACTCTTTTTCAAATATTTGAAATATGCATCGATTTTTATGTTTAATTTCGAAGAAATATCATCAGTACAAACTTATGACAATAGAAACATTTTATTTAATTATATAATACACATAATAATAAGTTCAATGCGGGTGAATCCAATGTGATGGATTTTACTAAGGTGGCGCTGATCATTGATGCATGCCACTAGTTCTCTCTTTCATTCTCTCGCTGTTCTTAAGCAGCGCAAATAGTGACGTCACTATTTGCGCAGCATAAGAACAGCGGGAGAATGAAAGAGAGAACTAGTGGCACGCATCAATGATCTGCGCCACCTTAGTAAAATCCATCACATTGGGGTGAATCGTAGCAGGACTAGGAGGTTATGTGCAACGGAAAAATCATCCATCGGATTCTTAGCGCCCTGATAAGCACACAAATCTACGATCATTACCCGCTCACTTTCTTTGCCACTGGACTGCAAAATTATATTAATGTATTATTGAAGGCATAATTTTACATAAAACTTACCAGAAATCTAAAAAGCGGCCGATCGTCAATCAAAAACCTTAGATTTTATGCTGTTCAAACGAATTCGATCAATCGATGATTTTGAAAATAACAAAAACAATCTGCCATGGAACGACCAGAGTTGCCAGTTATTGCAGTGCAACCAGACAAATATGACACATCGATACGGTCGCTCACTTCGGCACAGTCGGCACAATTTTAGGTGAGCCGAGTTTCCCACCCCCTGATTAAATATGTAGAATTTAGTCATTCTGAGACTACTCCTGTTTCTGATTCTGATGATTTCGTTCAGGGAATTCGGTGATAATTTTTATTTCTGATTGCATTCCTTCTAGGTTAGAGTCTATTCAAATATTATGTAACGCAAAATTTTAGACCCCCTCCCACCCCCACGTAACAGCTTTTGTATGGAAAATTTTAAATTTTTGTATGGACCGTAACACTATATATGGGGACGGACCTGGTGTAGTGGTTAGAACACTCGCCTCTCACGCCGAGGACCTGGGATCGAATCCCATCCCCGACATAGTCACTTATGAAGTAAAAAGTTATAGTGACGACTTCCTTCGGAAGGGAAGTAAAGCCGTTGGTCCCGAGATGAACTAGCCTAGGGCTAAAAATCTCGTTAATAAAGTCAAACCAACCAACCAACCGTAACACTATGTAAGACCCCCTTCCTCCCCCTGTTGCGTTACGTAATATTTGAACGGTCCCTTATGCAATGAGCCTATGCATGCTATAAAACGTTTGACTTTTACTGTGCGCCCTGTTTTCAAATGGCCCGTGAGAGAGAGCGAGACAACACCAACACACGGCGCACAGTAAAAGTCATGAGAACAAAAGAATTTATGGCACGTACAGAGGCTCATGAGCCTGTGCATGCTATAAAACAGTTTGACTTTTGCTGTGCGCTCTGTTTTCAAGTTGCTCGTGAGAGAGAGCGAGACAGCACCAACACACGGCGCACAGTAAAAGTCATGAGAGCAAAAGAATTTATGGCACGTACAGAGGCTCATTGTGAATGATTCCTACACGGGAAAAAAATCTGTGGTAAAAATAACTATTTTAGCTGACTACGCCCATTCTTAACCTTCCGGTCGTCGCGTGGTTTGCCACCATCAGAACCCCCACGCTGCTGTGGTGTACGCAAAGCGAGGTTTTTTCAACAGTGTTGTACAAAATACAACAGCGCGACGACTGACTACGCCCATTCTTAACCTTCCGGTCGTCGCGTGGTTTGCCACCATCAGAACCCCCACGCTGCTGTGGTGTACGCAAAGCGAGGTTTTTTCAACAGTGTTGTACAAAATACAACAGCGCGACGACTGAAGTGTTAAAACTACCATGGAAGTTCAGTCCAATTTACTATGTTTACGGTACACCCCACCGCATTACTGGTACATTTGACAGAACTAATTTACAACAATCTGATTCCAACTACAGACATGGTAAAATCAAGCGCATTTCTGGTCTGCGGAAAATTGCCGGTGCGAGCGCTTAAGTTAACCCCCTAAAATTGTAGTTTTTACCGCACAATTTTTTTGCGTGTACCATTCAATCCCGCCTCCTTTCGACAACCGTTTACATCCCGAATGCGACCCTGTAATGTTTTGCTGTCATCTCGTGCGGGAGAACGTTTGAAAAAAAGCTAAACTTCACATGTGCGCACGTTTCTGTTTATCCTCATTTTAATTTGATTGAATTTTTCGTAAAATCCGGTGAATTCTTTGTGTAAAATTGGCATAACTTAATCGGATAGTGACGGTGAAACGCAAGAAGATAGTGATTCTATTTTAAAGGTTGAGTATCTGCAGAAAAATCACAAGCGATGGTTTACGTTGAGCCATCATTTCCACGCGGGCGAAAGGTCGAAACCGACGACGACCACAAACCGCGTAAAAAGTTGAAGAAATCGGTGGTAAGTACCCTCTGGGAAGAATACATAGATCTAACAGATGGAAATTAACATGAATTGTTATGGTGTTTTAGGAGTATGGAGCTTCGACGGCAAAGGATGAAAAGGCTCACAAGCACCGTCCCAAGGAGCGCCAGCAAGCTCTCCTGGAACAGATGGAGCAAGATAAGGAAGAGCTAGAACAGAGCGTCAGCGCGGCTCCACTGCAGTTCCGAACGGCCCAGGAAGGAATGCTGCTGATGGGATGCGTGTATAAGATCACCAAAATGGATATTAAGGTTTCTTTGCCGGGAAGGTTGTACGGAACGGTTCCGATCATGGCCATTTCCGAAGCTTACAACAACAGACTGCACAGTTTAGTGCAGAAAAGCCTGGGAGGGCCCGAGGAGCAATGTCCGGGATTGGAGGAACTTTATCATGAGGGAGATCTGGTGTACGTCAAGATTAAGAGCAAACACAGCGAAAAGAACCACTTCGGGCTGACGTTGGATCCGCAGGATTTGCACAGCGAGTTAACGTGCAAACATTTGGTGGAGGGATTGGTCCTGAGTGCCACTGTGGAAGAAGAGGAGGATCACGGTTACCAGATGAATGTGGGGATTAGAAATGTGAGGGCGTTTCTTCCGACGCACAATGTGCGCAACAACAAGATGATCGTGGGCAGGAATCTGTTCTGTTCGGTGGAGAAGGTCACACATGGGAACGGTTCGGCGACCGTTGTTCTGAGAGCATTCAAACCAACGGAACCCCGGAAGTTGGAAGTGGCTCAGCCCAATGTGGATTCGTTGGTGCCGGGATCCGTGGTAACGTTCACTGTTGAATCAGTGCTGCAAAACGGTTTGCAGGGATCGCTTTTTGATGACACAGTTCCGGCGTTTGTGAACGAGAACATGTTGGAGAAACCGTTGTCCAGCCTCAAGCAATACGAACTGTTCAAGGAGATTCCAGCCCGAGTTCTATACGTGATGCCACTGACGAAGCATGTGTTTGTCACGCTGGCGCACTTCGATGGTAACCGGGCGTCCGTGGCGGATCCGGTGACCCCGGGGAAGATCATTCAAGACGCAAAGATCATTCACAAGAGCTTGAACGGGGTTTGGTTCCAAATCGGCAAGAAACATAAAGCTCTACTGCCAAAATACATCCTAAAGAGCAAGTACAACCAGAACTACGACGAGCAGATCGTTATGGCCAAGTACCAGGTCGGTTCCGTGCACACGGTTCGGGTGATGCGATTCGAGGCCTTCGATCGAACCATAATCGTAACGGACGATGAGGAAAAGATCGAAACCAAGTACTTCACTCTGAACGATCTCAAAGTTGGAGATATCTATAACTGTCGCATCACGAAGGTGTTGGACAAAAAACGAGGCTTCTTGGTATCGCTGGACAACCTCAAAGGGATTGTTACGGCGTACAACTTTGAGCCCTCGAAAACGTACGCCGCTAATCAGATGGCGAAGCTGCGTTTGATTGGCATCGACGAAGACAGGAAAATGGCTCAATTCACGAACCATCCCGAATATCTGAAGAAATCCGCCAAGCTGCTCACCTCCCGGGAGGATGTGAAGCAAGGCCAACGATTCCTAGGGACGGTCATCTCCGAGCAGGAAAAGTTCTTCATTGTAGCGTTCTGCAACAAGATCACCGCCATTTGCTTCAAGTTCTGTCGAGCCGTGACCCAGGATCAGAACCGCATATCGCGCCTCAAACCCGGCGTCGTCGATCGATTCACCGTTAACGAAGTGTCCGAAGATGGCTCTCGGTTCACCGTTGTCATTCCACTGGACGCCGAGAGCGAAAACCTGGGCCACATAGTGAGCGGAACAATCACCGGTATCTACGCCACCGGAGCCGATATCTATCTGGTGAAGGAGAACGCAACCGGAACCGTCCCGCCGGAACTGTTCTCCGACTTCCCCCCGCACAATGCTCTGTACGCCAGCGTGCTCAAGGAAGGCGAGCAGCTCCGGGTGGTCAACGTGAAGGAGAACGTCTACAGCTGTCGGGATGTGGAATACTTCCGACGCAAACCAACGGAGATCAAAAACGTCAAACTGGGGCAGGTGTTGCGAGCATACTGCGTCGGAATGGTACCGAACGAGAAGAAAATTTGCTTCCGACTGGCCTTAAAAGATTACCACCGAAATGTGGTGCTGAAGATGAGCGAATTCGCAGATTCAAAAGAAGGGGTGTCGGCCGAAGTGGGACAGGTGATTCTGGTGAAGGTGGTGAAAAAGGTGAACAAAGAGGACGGTGTGCTGCTGGTGGTGTCGCCCAAGCTGGAGGATGTGTGCACAAACGGCGTGGAGGATCCCATTCGCTACCTGCAGACGTACCTTTGCGACGTGAAGGAGCTGGTGAAAAGGTGAGTAACGGAGGAGCCAGACATTAAATGACATTAAATAATTAAATTTTAGTTTCAACGAGGAAGTTCTTTGGTCAGAGCTGGTAGCAGGTCTCTTTTTAGAGACTTGGTCTCTACTTTAATGCAAGTCTCTATTTTCAACAGAAGTATCTATTACAACTAATATGGTCTATAAAGTAACTTTTTCCGTAATTCTGATGAATGAATCCTGCTAACGAATTCTAGAGGTCTCTGAGAAACCTTTAGAGAATATTACGCCACTGTTTCACAGATTTTTTATGAATTCCTCAGATTCCTAGGAGAAGTCCTTCAGGAATTCTTCTAGTGATTTCTACAGAGATTTCTTCTGGCATACTTTCAGCAGCTCTTTCATACTTCCATACTTTTGGCATACTTTCAGAGATCCCTCCTTTAGTGCTTTCTTCACGAAGTCTCGCAGAGATTTTTCCAGTTGTGTTTCAATGAATGCTTAGAGGAATTTCTTTAGAATTTGCTCCAGAAAATACATGAGAACTCCAATGCTTCCACATCCTGTAATTTCCATAAGGATAACAGTGATTTTTTCCATAGACTATCATAGGGTTCCCACCAGATATTTTTTGATTTATTCTTCCATTGATTGCCCCAGTTGTCACTATAGGAGACCTAAAGATGCCCACAAAAGTACTTTTACCAAAATTCACAAGGAATTAGGTATTCAAGAGTTTTTGAAAAGAATCTTTTAGGAATTTTCCAGGAAAATATAGGCGTCAATTTTCAAGTTATTCTGCCAGGCCTTTTCATATGAATTCCATAAAGCATTAATCAACATTTAATTACATGAAATATAGGGAGCCGGATCCTATTCTTGTCACTTTTGATTCACTTCGGCAGTGGGGATTTTGAAAGCTATAAAGCTCATATTCGGCCACCATATGCGTCGTACTGAAGTGCTTCTTATTGCAATGTTTCAGACAATTCGGTCGAGAAAAACCCCCCATGCCAAAGTGAATCACATAAGTGCACAAGTGGTTCTGCACCCTATTTAATACAGTTTGAGGGCCTAGATAGCCGTACCGCAATTATTCTGCAAAATCATACTGAGGGTCGTAGGTTTGAATCCCGACGGTCGAAGATCTTTTCGGGTTGGATTTTTTCTCGATTCCCTGGGCATAAAGTATCTTCGTTCTTGCCCAACGATGTGCACATGCAAAATGGTCAATTGACAAAGAAAGCTCTGAGTGAATTACTGTGAAAGTCCTCCTAAGAACACTAAGCTGAGAAGCAGGATTTTTGCCATTTTAAACGTAACGTAACAAAAGAGATAAATTTAATATCCTTCAAGGAATTCCTCAATATGTAAATTCAATTTGCGGTTTCTCATGAAGTTCCATAGATTTTTTTCTAGGAATTTCTCCAACGTTTCATTCAAGGATTACTTATACAGTTCTTCCAAGCAATTCCTTATTGTACACGACTGTTGTATTTGATACCAAGGATAACTCTAGAATATCTTCATGCGTTCCTTGCACAGTTTTTCGCTTGTTTTTCAAAGGAATACCCCTAGGAATTTGTCTCTGGAACTCCGTAGAGAATGCTCAAAGATACAACATACTCTCCTAGAAGTTCAATCAATGCTATTGCTTTCAAGGCACGAGATTTGTGGAATCCAAGAAGAAATATTTTGGAAATTGCATCTGTGGATGAATTCTAGGTGGTGTTCTTCTTTAATCTATGGATGCATTCCAGTAAGCATTGTATGAATAGCTGGAAGGATCCCTGAAATTAACCCTCTAATACCCAACCCCGCCTTTAGACGGGGTACACTTTTGAATTTTGTGTATTTTTTTCGTAGCTCGGAAATCAAAATGATTTTATTTTTGGCTTAAACCTTGACTCATTACACGCATATGAGAAAAATTTGTTATGACTTTTGAAATTTTTTTTTTGTATTTTTGAAAATTGTTTGAAAAATTGTATTCTTATATAACCTACAAATGCCTGGGGTTTATTTAACATGTAATATAAAAAATCGTACCTTTTATATTTTTCTACTATTAACCTATAACAAAAGAAGGGCTTGGTGGTATTAAAATAATTCTAAACCTGTGTTTCCGTTAATTACACGGAAAATAAAAATATTTTCAGAAAAATATTTGAAATTTATTATTTTTAAAAGTACCGTAAAAACTTGAATTTTTATTGTTGCCATAAATCAGTAACTAGAAGAGGCTTCAAGAAAAAATGAAAAAGGATAGGGATGTTCAAAAATAAAAATTATAAAAATCAAAAACCAAAATTCATAGATTTGCGAATAAAAATAAATCATTGCCCAAAACGTGTTTAGAAAGATTTTAGATAACTAAAATGATATTTAGATCGAAAATAAAAATTTGGGTATTAGAGGGTTAATTCTATTGCAGGGCATCCTTCTTTGATATTTAGAAGAATCTCTAAAAACAACTTGAATTATTTGCTAGGCAAATCACTGAATTCATTCCTGAAGAAATTTATAATTCTTACAGACAATAATTAAACATATAGGTTATCCTTCAAGTTATAACAAGGAACTTCTGATTAAGGTAACACGGGAGACCGTTTTATGTCTCGCTCTAACATTTTTTTATCAAAACTTTGCAGAAGCAAATCTCAATTTTTGGTTAACCGATGAAGCTGAAAATTTAATGACTTGTGCACTACATACATAATATTATATGATAAATTTTTCACATCGTAGTAACACTTGATATTTGCTTCTTGAAATGGATAGGGTCTGGGAGGGAGAAACCAATACAAAATTTCTGTACGTCATAGTGAGCCGGGATTCCGCTGTCGCGAACTGTCACTGTGAGCCCAGATCTCAAACATTTTCGCACTTCATCAAAAGTGACAAAAATCGAATTAAAATCAATTCATGCACACAATGCAAGTAATGTCACGTGAGCACCTTTCAATCTGATTGAATATAAAGCATTGAAAAACGCATCGTTTTGCTTTTTCCAATGAAAATGGATATTAAGTACATAGAAAACTGTGGCCCTTTTTCCATGTTTGTCAGGAAAGACCGAAAGTACCCAACAAAAGAAAACTAGCGATTTTCCCCAAGCCTGCCTTGATTGTTGTTGGCTAGCTGGAGTTATCTTGCAGTTCAAACAAACGTTGTTCTATATTTCGTGTGTAGTATCTGTTCCTCCCTCCCAGGATAGGGTGATTATAATGACGTCCCGTGCGGCCTCAAATTCCTGGATCATTTATTCGAATAACTTTGATTAACTTTTTTTGGAGTTTCGAAGATGATTTCAAGTGGAAATTCTAGATAAAAATATAAAATAAATATTTGGTGAAATCCCATACAACTCCCTTATCAAAGTTCTGCAGGATTCTTAGAGGAACCTTAAAAGGAATGATAGCCAAAATATACAGGAACTTCTTGGAGGAATCCCATATAGCTTTCCTGGAGAAATTCTTAGTGTTGTACTTAAAAACCACTTAGTGAAGAAATCCCTGGGGTAATTTTGAACACTCCCAAAACTATGAAAGTAGTTGTTGGTATCACAAATTAGAAGGCCGACTAGAGAGACACGTTTTCCGCCAATTGGGAAAATTTCTTCTTTAATTCATCTAACTTTTCTCCTGAGAAATCCTCGAGATATATTTTAGATATCACTTCTGGCGATTTTTCCATTAAATATTGCATGAGTTCTTTGGACTGTTTTTCGACGAATATCTTTCCTGAGGAATTATAATGGAGGTTCTTGAAAAAATGCAACTATCAGGCATCAGGTATCAGAAAGCCGGCACCAAAGGCAAAGATTTGTTCCATCGGCATATTTGAGCCTATTTCGTCATCTACCCGATGGGATAGGAAAGAGAAGGGAATGATGGGAGGAAATAGGAGTGGGGTCCCTAGAAGAGGGAAAATCACATAAACGAATTGAGAGCATGCATGTAGCTTCATACCACAATGGGTTCAAACAGCACTCTAAAAAGGGCACTGCAAAACGCATGAGCGTAAGAGAGCTTATAGCTCATTACCACAGCGGGTTAAGAATAACAGAATGTCCTGAAGATTCAGGCTTCTGAATTCAGTTTCACTTAATAAGTGTTTACCAAGTAATTGGAATCGCATTTGCGAAAAAACTGGACAGTTACATATCAGGTGATACGAAGTTCCATAATCGGAGTCACAACTATCACACACAAATGAGTCAGCACGCTGAATATTTGCCATGTGGTAGTTGAGTCGGCAGTGGCCTGTCAACGCTCTGACCAAGAGAATGCAATTCTGCTTTGACAGATTTGTTAAATACTTCGCCATTTTTGGAGATGGCTCAGTAATGTACAATTTTGTTTGACGACACGACTCCAAACTATTCCAATATTGCTTGTGTTGAGTTGCCGCCCAAGAGTTTATCTGAAACTTCACCCAGCACTTCGAAATTGGAATAGCCGGCTCAGGGCCAATGAAGTCATGCGATGCTCCATCGCCGATACCTCATCAGCCAATAGACAATTTCCGTGAAAAAAATATTATTTGCTCATAAGCTTTCTATTAATTTACTGGACAAACTTTCCCAAGGAACCCATATGTTTTGTAGCCTCTAACTATTGAAAAACAACGAAAAACTGGCGGCACAGAAGTTCACCCCACGGTCCCCTACAATTTATATCTCTCCGACGTTTTTGGAAACCCCTTTTTCCCCTATGAATTTATCTCCACGTTGTGGTGAATTTTGATCAGCTGTTCCTCCGCGGTCTCCTTTTTGTTGCTCTTTGGATTCGGATGTGTTTGTTCTGTTTTAGCATGGTGCATGGTGACGAAAAATTTGCTATCTCTGTTGCTCTCTCATCATGGCCAATTGACTGTCCTGCTCTTTGACACTTCCTGCAGGAATTGTTTACATTTATGTATGGAGTTGACATTTACTGCAGGAATCGTTGACTTTGATTTTAATCGAAGTTTCGAGGTTATGTCAAACGTGAAACGATCTATCTCCTCCTTTCATGCCACTTCTATGGTGGCAGGAATTCCCACATTCATCCCAGGAAATCACCATGGTGCTGGTCGTCAAAATATCTATATGTACAGGTTCCACCATATAGGAAACATAGTTTAATTGCATGCGAATGGCGGATACGTATTTCCCCGTTTTTGTTTTTTGCAAGACTCCCCAAAACATTTGCCATCATCGAAGTTCAACTAATTTGAAGGGGGAAGAGAACCATCCACAACCATCAAAAAGATCCTCCATATCCTTCGCATGATGCTACTGGTACTCCGGTTGAATAGTTCTCAAAAAGGGTCCTGCTCTCTCTTGGTTTTGTAAGTAATCAGATGAAAACTGACGACGGAAATTCCACTGCGTGGGAGCAAATCGTTTTCTGTTTGCTCTCTACTGAAAAACCGGAAGAGTTCCTGTGCCGAGTTTGCAGGAGCTCCTCGTTTGCCATATTCAAATTAGGTCCAGCTTCCATGGGTATCGATTATCGAGGAATATGCTGCAGCGCAGTAAAATATTCGTGGCTGTTTTCCGCCGATCGCAAAACCGAAAGAGAACAGGACCAACAGGACCCTTGTCGAGTAATATCGCGGAGCACCACAGCAGCTTCAGCCAAGTAAATGAAGGCGACGTATAGGATTCCGTACTGGTATGTTCTTATGATTCCGGTAAAGGTTTGAGGTTATTGAACGAAAATTGCTGCTCATTTTTTCAATGTCGAGTAAGGTTTGTTGTGTGCTGCAATTTGACATTTCATCATGTTATGTCCGGATTACTTCCGGAATGAAAAGAGCTTGACTTTTACTGCTACAATTAAATGTTAATTTATTGGAAGTCAAATAACTAATGAAGACTGAGGTGTCAGTCGGTGCCCTTATATAGTCATACAAGGGTTGCTGTGATTGAAAATATACAATTTTGAGATTGGTTGTTTCCATGGTGTTGTGATAACAACTGGGACCCAACATTTCCCCCCTTAAGGTTTCATCATCCAATATGGCTTGAACCGGGCTGGAAGTTGAATCATGCGCCGTCCTTCTTCTTCTTCTTCTTTCTGGCGTTACGTCCCCACTGGGACAGAGCCTGCTTCTCAACTTAGTGTTCTTGTGAGCACTTCCACAGTTATTAACTGAGAGCTTACTATGCCAATGGCCATTTTTGCATGCGTATATCGTGTGGCAGGTACGATGATACTTTATGCCCTGGGAAGTCGAGAAAATTTCCAACCCGAAAAGATCCTCGACCGGTGGGATTCGAACCCACGACCCTCAGCTTGGTCTAGCTGAATAGCTGCGCGTTTACCGCTACGGCTATCTGGGCCCCTATAACCTATAACATGCGCCGTCCTCTCTCCAGGATTGGTGTAGTCGGTTGGGCTGCTACTTCCGTTGCAACTGGAGCTTCATTCGGAGTTTCGTCCTCGGCTGGTTCGTCTATGGACCCGTTGTTGCTTCTGGCTTCATCCTCTGAGAAATCTTCCGTCAGGTAGGATATATCTGGGCTGGCCGTCAGTGGTTCTTCGAACTGCTGCGGCACTGGAAGATCGTCCTGAATGCCGGTTGGCGAAGTCTCTACTGGAGTTGGGAGTCCGAAACCATCGAAGAATATCGATAGTGGAGAAGGCTGACTTGCTGAACTGCTTTCCTGAACACGTGTCTTTAGCTGGTTGGCATGCGACCGTATCAAGCGATGTCTCTCCTCAAGAAACACATTGTAGTTTACAGATCCAATCTTCTCGATGACGGTTGCTGGTTCCCACTGCCAGGAGTTTGCTTGATAAACCTTGGCGAACACGGTATCTCCGTGCTGGAAACCTCTCTTGACTGCGCCGTGCTTCCGGTTGAAAGCGTCGTTTTGCTTCGTCCTGTCTCTGGATATGATTTCTCCTTCGCTTCTGCTTGGCTTGAGTAATGATGAAACGGTGCGTAGCGGTCTGCCGAACATCATCTCGGCCGGTGATTTGTCGTCCAGGTCACTGGTTGGAGTGGAGCGGTAAACCTGCAGGAATGTGACCAAAGCTTCTTCTAGTGTATCTCCCCCTGAACGGATTTTACGAAGGCTTCTCTTCAGGGTATCCACGAATCTTTCGGCTAGGCCATTTGATTGTGGATGATACGGAGCGATGCGAATGTGGCGGATACCTTGACTGGTACAGAAACTCTGGAATTCGTGGCTTGAGAACTGGGTGCCATTGTCCGAAACGATTACCTCTGGAACGCCGAATGTTGCGAAGGTTTGATTCAGCAGTTTGATCGTGGCTTTCGTTGTCGTCGATTTGGTTACGTGCACCTCGGGCCACTTGGAATAAGGATCCGCTATTATCAGGAAGTAGACCCCATCTACTGGACCTGCATAGTCAATATGGATGCTCGACCAGGGTTTGGAAGGAACGGGCCAGGATTCCAGTGTCGTCTTGGTAGAAGTCTTGCCTGCAGCCGAACACGGGTTGCAGCGCTTGACGACTGTGTGACGGCGTGTCCAACTTTCTCAGCAGCAGGCGCACCTTGGCAGCATCGTCCAGATTCCTGGCATCCGTCTCGAACAGGTCCGTGTACCGGCTGTACCACTTGTCAAAAGTGACTCCGTTTTCCGCGTCGAACGAAAATTCACTGATGTTGGTTGCCAAGGCCTCGAGTGTTTGCTCCGGGTTGCTAGGGGTTGGTGTTGGTTGCGCTAGCTTCTGCAGGAGCTCTGCCATTTGGAGTACTGCTTGCTGTAGTTGTTCCATCCGTTCCATTGCTTCCCTGGGGTTCTTGAATACTCGTCGCCAAATTGTTATGTCCGGATTACTTCCGGAATGAAAAGAGCTTGACTTTTACTGCTACAATTAAATGTTAATTTATTGGAAGTCAAATAACTAATGAAGACTGAGGTGTCAGTCGGTGCCCTTATATAGTCATACAAGGGTTGCTGTGATTGAAAATATACAATTTTGAGATTGGTTGTTTCCATGGTGTTGTGATAACAACTGGGACCCAACACATCATGTCTACAAACATTCAACGCAGGGGTGTTATAGAACATTGTGGAAAAATCTCCACTCTGTATGCCCATACACTCAAAATAATCGAAACGTCATTGCTACGTGAAAAATCACGTAGATCGTTTGAAATTCATTTTGTCTCGACTTCACCTGACTAAGGTAATGTTTACCTTACCATTATTTAACAGCAAGTGATGACCCGGTAATGCTTACCATGGCTAACCTATCATAGCTACGTGAAATTCACATCGGCACTTGAATTCATTTTGACAACCGCATTTCGCATTCATTCGGTGTTGTGTTCAAGAGCGAAGTGGACATCCACTGTTTTTTTAAAGCTCGAGGAGCTTTACAACATTTTTGAAATCGTTTACAAGGTAAAAATGGTTAGGATTTTTGAGACTTCTATATTAATTTGTGTTCTATATCTGATGTTACATCATTACAGCGTATGCAGTAAACTGGAACACGGAACTCTGTTGAAGGCGAATTAAACATACTCACTGCGGGAAACTATTATGAAATGGCCAGGGCTGGTAGCAAAAATGATGCTGAAAAAAGTTATTTTAGTGACCAGATTTGAGAAATAAGTGACTAAATAGTGACTTCCGATTCTCTAAAAAGTGACTAAAAGTGACTTATAAAAACTTAATCAGTTTTATTTCACATTGTGTTACGATGGAGAAGGAAACATTCAATATGATCCACTGCATGTTGTAGGTCTACACACTTAAACAAATTACGGATTACGGTGAAATTTCACCGTAATCTCAACAGCTGAAGCTTCGGTGAAAAATCACCGAACAATTTGTAAAATCTTTGAACGAAATCAGAAAGAAAAACAAGAAAATGCTTGCTACCACTAAGCCAGCTTTCAGTGCATGTTAGTGGTGTGCAAAAACTGAAATAGAAGGAAGCTCATGCCTGCCAGAGCGACTGTCACACGATTTCACAGAAGTTCGGTGAAAATAATGCTTTTACCGAACTGTTCGTTAGTATTTCACAGGGTTACAGTAAAATTGTTTGTTTCACGGATTTTTTCCGGTAAAACACTAGATTTCAAGGATTTTCTCCGGGTTTTGTCGGTAAAATAGTAGATTTCACTGGAAAATCTGTAATTTTGTTGTTTACAGTTCAATTTTGGTGATTTATTTTACAGGATACTGCGATTTATTTTAAGTGTGTAGTTGAAAAAACTCGCTTTTCGTTCACAACAGCAGCGATGTGGTTCTGTCGGTGGCGAACCACGCGACGACTAGGGTAACCAATATATTTTGGACCTCCTTGGCCATTTTCCTGTAAATTTCACAGATTAAATCGAAAAACCAACTCAATTTGAATGCCATTTGGAAAGATAGGACTATTCCGCACTTGCATCAACCGTTTGTACAAAAAAAATGTGTTTATTTTATCTGAAATTAATTTAATTTAATTGGTGCATCCATGCAACCGTTACAACACGTTACACACCAACAATTGGAGACGTCAGAAATTTTTCATGTGTAAACAAAAACTTTTTTCAAATTTTTGGACAAAAAGCGTAGAATTTCTTTGGGTTTCCATTGTCGATCGATTGATTAGACTATGGGCAAGCATATTATACATCCAATGTCATGGACTTTGTAGCCAAACGATAAAAAAATGTCGAGGGTCCAAAATATATACAGTGAGAGGCAAAATAAAGTGCCCACCTTACCAGTTTTCGAATTTCTCTCATTGATTTGGTTCAAATTAAAGTTAACACACCTAAATCTTTTGTGATATTTTATTTTTGATGTTCTTTTAAAGTTGCACTTACGAAATTTTGATAAAAAAAAGAATTTTACTTAAAGAAAAAGAAAATCAATTTGTATTGAAAAAAAAGTAGTGACAAAAATAAGTGCCCACTTCCTTCTTGGCCCCAGAAAAGATGATTTAAGAAAAATAAAAAGCAATTTAATAGTTAATGTGTCCTCCTTTGGCCTTAAGGACTTGCTGGAGGCTCTTCGGCATGCTTTTCACCAGGTTTTGTAGGTGTTGTGGATCTAGTTCTTCCCAGGCGCGCTCCAAGGCTTCAAAATAATTATTTTTGTTGGTAACACCAGTTTTTTCAACCCTAGCATCGAGAATCGCCCACAAATTCTCGATGGGGTTGAGGTCTGGGCTTTGTGGAGGCCATTCCAGCGGTTTAATCCGACAAGACCGGAAGAAAGACTTGGTCTTCTTTCCAGTATGCTTCGGGTCGTTGTTCTAGAGAAATATGAATTTCTCTTCAAGGCCCGTCTGGATCAGCGAAACCTCCAGATTTTCCAGCAAGATGTTAATGTAGGAATCTGCCGTCATTATTCCGTCGATTTTCACGACGCTTCCTACTCCACTCCATGAAAAACACCCCCAGACCATCACATTTCATCACATCACACTTCCATGCGTCACCGTTCCTTGGATGTGGCGCTCCTGAAGCTCGAGCTGTCTAACCGAGAGCGGCGGGCTCGTGTGTGATGCAGAGCACCACATCCAAGGAACGGTGAAGCATGGAGGAGGAAATGTGATGGTCTGGGGGTGTTTTTCATGGAGTGGAGTAGAAAACCTCGTGAAAATCGACGGAATAATGATGGCAGATTCCTACATTAACATCTTGCTGGAAAATCTGGAGGTTTCGCTGATCCAGACGGGCCTTGAAGAGAAATTCATATTTCTCTAGAACAACGACCCGAAGCATACTGGAAAGAAGACCAAGTCTTTTTTCCGGTCTTGTCGGATTAAACCGCTGGAATGGCCTCCACAAAGCCCAGACCTCAACCCCATCGAGAATTTGTGGGCGATTCTCGATGCCAGGGTTGAAAAAACTGGTGTTACCAACAAAAATAATTATTTTGAAGCCTTGGAGCGCGCCTGGGAAGAACTAGATCCACAACACCTACAAAACCTGGTGAAAAGCATGCCGAAGAGCCTCCAGCAAGTCCTTAAGGCCAAAGGAGGACACATTAACTATTAAATTGCTTTTTATTTTTCTTAAATCATCTTTTCTGGGGCCAAGAAGGAAGTGGGCACTTATTTTTGTCACTACTTTTTTTTCAATACAAATTGATTTTCTTTTTCTTTAAGTAAAATTCTTTTTTTAATCAAAATTTCGTAAGTGCAACTTTAAAAGAACATCAAAAATAAAATATCACAAAAGATTTAGGTGTGTTAACTTTAATTTGAACCAAATCAATGAGAGAAATTCGAAAACTGGTAAGGTGGGCACTTTATTTTGCCTCTCACTGTACTTTGAGGGTCCAAAATGTATGTGTGTGTCCAAAATAATGAAAAACAGTACTTCACAATTCAATTATTTTCGTCGTTTTTTGGATCCTAAATGGCCGTTAGAGCATTCTTATCTCGTAGAGGAAGTTTTTCTCTACATTTTGACATGTTCTTTGACTTGGTTACGCTGTGCAATTAATTAATTGGGACACAAAACTAAAATCACTTCCTTAGGGGGTCCAAAATACGACCGTTACCCTAGAAGGTTACACAGAAAAGTGCACATTTACATAACTTATTCTATTTTAACAGATTTTCAATCTTTTCAAAATTTTAGAAACATCTCCGTTTGTGTCTTATTACCACAGTATTTAATGTTGTAATGTAAATTTTGATATCGTGCTCTGAAAGAAAAATCCACGAAACGCGATTATTTTAAAATGTCGGTCTAACGGGTATAACCGCCCAACAACCTGCACCATTTTTTTAAGTTGACAAATATACTCACAGCTTGCCACCTTTACCGAGTTTTTAATATCTTGCCTTGAATTTTATGAGAATGAATATTAAAATTTTATAGGACAACTATGTACTAGCAATTCTTTCACAATTCAGCTTGCCCTTGGTATTCCTGCCCAGAGTTTATGAATGGAGAGTTGCGTAAAGAGAACTGGCAACAAGTTCCCCAATAATAAATCATTTAATTATTCTGGCCACCTATTTTACTGTGTGTGCTTTCCAGTGACTTCACTGAAATGCACTCTCAATTCGAATGTCTTTTTTACAAAATCGCAAATAATAAAATTGAAATTGATCTCTGGTTTTGTAATTATAAAGTAATAACAATGAAATGTTTAATAGAGAATTGCAACAACACATACGACAAACAGCATTTTGATCTTTTTCGGTTTCCGCGCAACAAGCATTTGAAACAGTGAATTTCTCTTAGCCGTTTGCTCTCTGGGAATTGACCAAAAACAGCCGCATTTGTAGCGTAAATCTGGATTGAATAACTTTTAAAACTATATAGTTTTCAAACTATCTTATTTTGTATAGTTAATAAATTTCAGTTGCATTTCAACTATGAAACGGAGTTATATATTTCCACTGATGGAGGGAGATTACTAACATTACCTTTACATTACATGTAACAAGATGGTGCTTCATTAACAAATTATAGGCCGTAAAGAGCAATTATTTTGTTACATCATCGTATCACACCGTAACTTAAACCGTAGAATTTTTTTTTATTTTGTCACGATAACAATACTTCTCTCGCCCCAAAACGTGTTTATTTATTTTGCTCGATAGGTTGATGATTTGACGGTTCAATAGGTAGACTTGGTTTCAGTCTTCGCGCAACTCTCCATTCATAGACTCTGGTCCTGCACAGGATGTTAAAAAACAGGTCATAGATTTTTCGAGACAGCTGTCCAAGATTTTGCCTAGGAATTAATAAGAACTATGCGCAGGATTTTGTGAGACTTGTTTATAGTATAATGTCAGAATATTGTTAAAGATTATGTTCTAGATTCAGTGTTTATTTCCAAAGTTCCAAAGATTCTGTAAGAATCCTGCCCAACACACATGAGAATCTTGCACAAGTTTTCGATAAAATTTATGTCGATGAGTTCATAAGAATCATGCCTAAGATTTGTCGAAAAATCTTCCAAATATTGTCAATAATGCTGACCAGGGTTTTGCTTGACAGTTTATTTAAGATAAAGGCCCAGAATTTTGTGAGCATTCAGTGTTATTTTGACCAATTTGACCTACAACGTTTGTTATAGATAGAAATCCAGTATTTTTTTATTGAGATGTGACAAATTGGCTTTCTCATTACGAACTTCAATACTTAAACTTTATATTATAATGATATTCAAATTTAAATTATGAAAAAACTGCATAGAATCCAGCTTATAAATATTCATTTATTTAAAAAAGATAAAATTGTAGTTGAAGTTAAGTTTGGAAACAAAAAAAAAAGAAATAAAATGGTCTTGGTATAGTTTAACTTTAAGTTGTTGAAATATTCAACGGGTCAGAATATTAGATGAATCTTCAAACTCTTCGCGGACCGCACGTTAGATAGCCCTGACTTAGAAACTATTACAGTTACAATTACGAGGAACTCTATGAAAGATTAACTTTTTGCAGAAAAAAAACCATGAACTAATATTTTGATACTGACATGAAGTTGTTTTTGTTGTGACCTAACTTAAAACTTAGCCTAATTTAGAAAAGGTCGATTCATAATTTTCTCCCAAAATTTTAGCTCAAATTAGTTGAAAAAAGTGACTTTTTATCGAAAAAAGTGACTTTAGTTGAAATGACTTCAAAAAAGAGACTTTGAAGTGACTTGCTTCAAAAAAGTGACCAAGTCACTTAAAAGTGACTTGCTACCAGCCCTGGAAATGGCCAACAAATTCAAGCAGTAATTTGATTTATTTATATACCGTCAGTACCCACTAACCAGTTGTTAATTCATCGGTTTTAAGTGTAAGCGGGGTACTTAAACAAGAGCAAATACTTGTGCACTGTCGGTGAATTGATAAATGTGTAATTGGTTATTTGAATAAAAATGCACTTGTAGCGATTGAATAGAATAAATATTTAAATTCCACGCTTATTTAATCTTCTTAATGTCAAATTGGAAAAAAAAGAAACTTCCAGAAACCAGTACCAGGGTAGTTTACATTAAAATATATTGATAACTTCCATTGGCGATTCCTCTCGGATCTATCAAACCGCTAAGTAAAACATACGGGATATTCCACGTAGCTCTGACGTGTAACGCCGGTGGAACAGATGAAGTTCAATAGTTCATGCGTTCATTCTGTGTTACCTATGATCCACGTGAGTGCTACGTGAAAAGTGCGATGGAAAAAAACTACTGTCGTTTTCGTTTTTAAACCTGGGTTAGTGTTAACCTGACTCCAGAATAAAAAAACGTTTTCAGGCTAATCTGTCAAACCGTGTGTTGGTGTGTGTGCCATCACGCGGAGCTGTCTTGTCAAACGTTGCTTCGCTATAATATTCTTGTTCAACCTGTGTTTGCCGGTTTTACCAAGCTAACACAAAAATACAATAAATATTACAAGTATTATATTATTATGCAGTGCGGGAATAGTTATTACGCAACTGAAACCAGTACTGTAAAGATTCATTACGCAACGCCTTCTCATTACGCAACTGTTTTAAGTTGCGTAAAGAATCATTACAAAAAAAAAATCAGAAATTGTAAAATTATGGTTTATGCATTCCGATACAATTTTTGATACCGTCAAGTGATCTTCTACGAAATTGCAAAAAATGTTGTACGTAACTCGTTGCAGAACTCGATTTTTACAGCACTCGAAAACCTCGTAGGATAAATTTACGGCGCGTGCTGTAAAAATCATCATTCTGCAACTTGTTCCGTAAACTACTATTTCGTATCCGTTTCCAAAACTGCGCAAATCTCATGACAATAATTTCAGCTGTTGCTTTTTACAGGCGGAAATTTCGTCGAAACTAGAATAAAATAATTCTGTACTCAAATTGTATACAAGTGCATATACCGTAATCCGGGGGCATATTGATCACATCGCAAGGCACGTTTCACAACTTTTTGTTATGCCATCCTTTGGAATCTCCATAACTCGATATCCAAGAGACCATCGACTTAAAGAATTATTGAGTTGTAGACTATACGGACACGATCCCAAAATCAAAGGAACAAATTTCTGTATTTCCAATACATTAATGATCACATCCTTAAGAAGGCAATATTATTTTGGTAAAAGTATTTTAAAAACTATTATTTGAAAACTTTTTTTTGTAAAATTACGTTACTTTACTGACAATCAATAATTTTATTTGTTAATGTTCTGAACTTTTATTACAACTTACAAGGATTGATTCCACCAAACCTTCAACCTCCAAACAAGAACTAGTATTTTAAAATAAATATCGAGTTATGGAGACATTTACCTCTAACGTGACAGCGACTAGTGGAGATATCGAGTTACGGGAATATCGACCTAAGGAGAGGAGAGTACGATGTAAAGAAATTCGAAGTTACCGATAAATCCATCTATTTATAGCATATATCGAGTTGTGGAGAGTCGACTGTAGTTCAAAATCATCATTAGATGTTTATAAAGTAGAAAATATGACATGTCTGTGATGTTAACGAAACATTAAACAACTAATCTGTAGACAAATTCCGGCGCGTATTTTCTTCGAAAAAAAAAAATTTCTTGCTGGCGAGTAATGGAAGAAAATTACTGCTCTTCGAAGAAATTGTTCGCCGGAATTTACCTACTGATCATTCCAGTGATCAATTTGACCCCGGATTACGGTACATACTACCTTTTTATCCATACCATGTAGTTCTCCACCACGTCGTTCATAAAATTGCCCACACGCTTTCGCTTAATTATATTTTTTTTTTCGAAATAACTGATAAAACCAAATCTGCACCTCACTGGCAGGAGTTTCGAGTTAAAATTTGATTCAGATTCTGATTCAAATAATTTGACCTCGGAAGCAGCGAGCGTGACCGCAAGCACACAATTTTGCATTTTGGATGTTTTTTTTGTTGGTTTGTACTGAAGAACAGTTCTTGTTGTTACAATCTTGACAATTCGTATGAAGTTGTATTGGTGAACCCAGTCATGAAACCGTAATTTATCACAGTGCGAACCTATCGGTTTTGGGGTTGGAACTAGTGCGAAACTAGGTCCAACCTGAGCGAATAAAAAAACGTTTTGACAGCAGTTAGGTTGGAACTAGTGCGAACCTAGGTTGGAACTGAACAAAAACGAATTCGACATACGTATGTTTTCACGTAGCAATGACGTTTGGATTATTTTGAGTGTAGGGTTGAAACAACTGTGCCGCACGACGATTTTCAGCTCAAAGTGTGGTGAATTTTCAAGTTTTTAAAAAATTGTAAGAAAATCAGGACTGCATATAAATAAAATCTAAAAGCGTCAATAATCATTTAAAACAATCGTCTATAGAAGAAAAATATAAAAACTGGGATAAGGTTTGACGGAAATGGTCTATTGATTTCCAGCGATGGAAGAATGGCCAGGTACCCATACAAGGTTTACAAAGTTGACTGAATTCAGTCCCTCAATTTGAGTTCGACATGAGATAACAAGCTTCGACCTGGAGTTGGCCGAAGCAAGAGCTTTAATAGCAGCCTGACTATCTGAATAGAAGTATATGACTTTACCCATTGCGCGCTGTTGAAGTGCTGATTGCATTCCACACATAAGAGCAAATATTTCCGCCTGAAAAACGGTGCAGTGTCTACCAAGTGAGTATAACTGATTCAGCCTTAGCTCACGAGATTTTACACCAGTATCAGTTCTGCCTTCAATAAGACCTTAAATGTCCATTGAATCGATTCAGTAATTTAGTTACGATGTGGCGAGCCAAAGCCAGAGACTCGTTACTACATAAAAAGAAAATTGATTCATCCATAGATGTTCACACATCCCGAAAAGTGTGTTTTGAATAAACATTCTAAACCTTCTTCATCAGCACAAGTGAAGTCATCATTAGGGAAGCGAATTTTGTTCACTGGGAAAACCTTAGATTTTGCAAGGATTTTGTTTAACCGATTGAGTTTATTCAAACTAGAAACATTTGCACAGATGTTTTTTTTTTCAGATCGATGAGCCTCTTGTAGTCTTCACAGACCGCATGTAGGACCTTGCAGTATCAACGCCGTCGTTCAAGTCACTTTGATTTTCAATGCACTGATAGTTTCTATGAAATTTGATCATAATTAATTAAATATAGGATTCCCAGTTTGTTGACTGGGGTCTTCTTAAACGTAAAGTCTGCAAAATTACATTCAAGTGTCAAAAGAAGATGTAGCGATGGTCAGATAATGATTCCTTAACTCGTGACTAGTTCTGTTCGAGCTGAGGTTTATGTCTAACACTTCTTCTAGCAGATACCATGAGGTTTAGGCGATTGCCTTTATTCACTAATCCATTTATCTAGGACTGGAGCCTCTCAAACTGATAACTGAGCTGGCCTAGATAATGTCATTGTTGAGCATTAGCAATAATACAGTAAGTGGAAAGACTTTTGAAACGCAGTATACGACAAATCGTTTGAAACGAGACATTGCACGTGAGTTTGCCATTCCTGGTTCACTGAAAACAACAAAAACTGGATAAACGAGATTATGTATACAAAAGGTCCCCTTACAAAAGTAAGGTTCTAGAACTAGCGTAACTTGGGCTGACATTTTGTATGAGTCCGCATGGTTGTGCTGTTCTTCTATACTAATCTGATTGGCTCTGCCTTATCCTAACCGTAGCCACTACTAGTGGGCCACTACCCTACCTGAGCAGGATTTAGCGTATTTGCAAAAAGAAAACAGAACAAGGGGAAATCGATATTTTATTCGCTTAAACGCCATTGTCTATGAACTAACACTTACCCAGCTTGAACCAATGCCTGTTATCGGTGTTCTGGTAATGACCCACATGTCGCCACAGGTATGCCCGATTGTAGGCGTTTCGCTGATCGTGCTTCTCGTCATCGACGTACAAAAATTCCCCAGTAAAGGCGTTCCTTATGCGGTACACATCTTTGCCGATTTTCGGATCTGGAATAAATTGCCAGTAGCCATCCCTAGGCGGAACATTTTCGACGCCTTTGACCTGTGTCAGGGTGTACCGGCGGAAGGCGTCCCTCGCCTGCTGATCGGTCCCCGTATGCAACCACTCTTTCACGTACTCATTTTTCAGAGAGTATGTCCGATCGTTGGCTTCGTTGTACACCACCTTCCACTTGCCAGTTCCCCACAGTTTGTTCTGATCGGTAACGAAAACGTATCGCTCGGAGCCCCTTATGTAGACGTAATGTTCGTCCGCCGTCAGATAGCCTCCTGTTTTGACACTGAGAATGGTCATACATTTGAACAGATCTTTATTTATGGCCACGCGACTTTCGCACGGACATTGGCAGAAAGTTGCCGGTCGCTGTTCGGCGAATCCGGTATCAAACAATAAGGCACTTAACACAAGACCCAATATCTGTAGAAGTTCCATTTTGAATAACGGATGTCACAAGAACTGGCTGGCTCTTAAACGCGATTTTTAAATCAGAACTATCAGCTATTGATTCGACGCAGAACTAATCGATCGTTTCGATTTCGTTTCAGATTCAAATCCCACGATAAAGCCTTCGCTCAGTACAGCGTCGGACAAAGTGTGACCTGTGTGGTGGAAAGCTTCATCCCCGACAGTGACCAAATGGTGGTTCGCCTTGGGGATGTAGAAGACACTACCGGGGCTAAGGGAATCGCAACCAAGGACCCGAAACGGGACGCCGAGAGTTACTCGCCCGGCGATTTGCTCGAGGGCCGTGTCGTTTGGGTCGACGTCGAAAAGAAGCTGGTTCGAGTGTGCGTCGTGAAGAAGTACTTGAAGCATCTGGTGAACGCCGATGACGAAAACGTTTCCAAAGAGTTACTGGGAACGGAAGAATCACGGGAATTCGTGACGTTGTTCCAGAACGGGCACATTGCAGTGGGTTGTCTGCCGAAGGTGGATTCCCCCTTGGTCATTGTGCCTGTTCGGTGCCATTACAACGATCTTGGACCAGTGAAAGCGGTTCAGGGAAAAGTTCAGGTTCATCTTGTCCGAATCTCTGACGGGCTGATCCTAGGACTCACCGAAGAACTACACGAAAAATTCAAGAATTTCAACTGGGCACCCGCCGAGAGGAAGGACAAATCCGGTAAAGCGTGTTGGCTGCCGGATGACTATGAGGAACCACTTTTGGAGGATCCGAAAGAATCGTCTGATGAAGAGGGTGCCGATAAGGAGGATGCTGACGCTCACAGCAATTCCGATGGTGATCAAGGTAAGTTGGTGGGTGAGTTTAAAAAATCTAGGATTTCGATGGTGTTCATTTTGATCTTCTTCTTCTTGGCAGTACGTCCTCACTGGGACAGACCCTGTTTCTCGGCATCTGTTCTGTTCTGACAATGAGGAGACTACAACTTTGCAAATCATTCGAATTTATTATGAATTTTTATAACAATGACAAGTTTTGATTTCCATTCGATATTCCTATGGGAACTGGGCTTGGGATTATATTTTCCAGGGAGCGATGAATTTTGATAATTGATCGCTGTTGTTAGTAGTTTTGATTAGATGTTGGGTAAATTTCAAAGCAATGGCAACCTTTTTATTACAAAATTTAGATTTTATCTTCTGACCTTAAGATTCTGGTTAAACTACTGTACTATGCAGTTGGGCTGCACTAGGCTATCACTCATCAAAATTACTTTCACTTCGGGAAAATATAATTTCAAGATGGCGAGAAGATTACGAACTGAGGGTGGGTTAGGAGCACAATCAGACCCTTGAATGTGCAATGTGGGGTAGTAATTGGGAATGCCATTGACGGTTTGTAATCTTCTACGAGGTTTTCGAAAACCAACAGGGCGCGTGCACCGGGTTGCGGATAGGAGCAAAGGGAGATCAATAGCATCTACCTAAAATAATAGAGCAAAAAGCCGTTCCATGATTAGGTAATGTTAAGCGATCTTCTATGGTGTTCTAGTACTATAAAATTCTTCACTCACTGGGAATTCTGGCCTTGATAATATCAATAGTGATAAAAACATAAAATAATACCTAATACTTAATAAGTACAATGTAGCTTCAATGTAGTAATAAATGAAATAAAATCAATTTTCTATACTTGACAAGGTTTTGAAGACAATCAATGAGTGAAAGAACTACCTATTAGAAAAGCCACATCAGCTAAGTCTATACATATACAAATGTTGGTCATAGGGTCATGGCGAGCATTCGATATGTATGTCTATGACTGATTGTGATCTAATAGGGGCACTAGAAGACCACGCGGACAATTTCGAAACAAATTATTTTTATACATCGGTCTTACGTTCCGAAAGGCTCAGCTATGCTGCAAAGTAATTTTATAAGTTATTCATTACTGCTGTTTAACCCTCTAATACCCAACCCCGCCTTTAGATGGGGTACACTTTGGAATTTTGTGTATTTTTTCGTAGCTCGGAAATTAAAATGATTTTATTTTTGGCTTAAACCTTGACTAATAACACGCATATAAGAAACGTTTTTTATGATTTTTGAAACTTTTTTGTATTATTGAAAATTGTTTGAAAAATTGCATTCTTATATAACCTACAAATGCCTGGGATTCATTTAACGTGTATTATAAAAAATCGTACCTTTTGTATTTTTCTACGATCAACCTATCACAGAAGAAGAGCCTGATGGTATTGAAATGATTTCAAATCTGCTTTTCCGTTAGTTACACGGATAATAAAAAATGTTCCAGAAAAAAATTAAAAAATTCATATTTTCAAAAGTATAGTAAAAACTCAAATTTTTATTATTGTCAAAAATCAGTAACCAGAAGAGGCTTCAAGAAAAAATTGAAAAGGATAGGGATGTTCAAAAATAAAAATAATAAAAATCAAAAACCAAAATTTATAAATTTGCGGAGAAAAATAAATCATTGCCCAAACCGTGTTTAGAATGATTTTAAATAACGAAAAATAATATTTAGATCAAAAATAAAAATTTGGGTATTAGAGGGTTAATTGTTTATAATTCTAACAAAACTACATAATTAACTCATTACTAATCACTGTTCCTATATTCTCTTTTTCTCTCCTTCTTATCTGTTGCATGATTATGAGCATCACTAATATAATGCATGAGCATGCACAATAAGAATAATTTCAGGATTGAAAGCAGTACATGGATACCTGGATAGAATAGCTTCGAAAAGGGCGCTCAAAATATAATATTTCTGGTCAGGGAAGTATTTCATCAAGGGTATGTAAAATTTTTCCATTATTAACAATTATTATTCCAGATCACACAAACAAATGAACTAATATCAAATATTTTTAAAATATTTTTTTATAAATCAGCATCGTCAATCAGTGTAAAAACAGATAAAGTTTGTAAAGTTATCACCATCGATTAAATTGCGCTCTGTATAGTAATGTTCAATCAGTATCAAAATCTTCTAAAGCGTCGCATTGTGCCATCAGCAGCCCTTAGCATCACTCTCATATTGTTATTATTTTGTTGTTTATAAAATTTCTAGAGAGCGATCAGCATATTCTTTCTTACTTGTACAATGGCCGATCTATTTGGAATTTTAATAAGTCAAATCAAACTTCAAAACTCAAATTAAATTGCTTTCAGCACATTTACATTTTGCAGCATTAATCGCATTACTGTGTCAAGTCTTCTCCATTCCCTATACCCTACCCCAACCCTTCTTATCCTTTCCGATGGTGTTCAAGTGGTCCGCATAGACTATTACGGCCATTACCTATCCCTTACCCCGGCTTTGGACTGACTTGCGCTCTCATTGCCCCACCAAACGCTGCAAAATGAAAATGAAAATGAAAATGATATTCCTATGGGAACTTTTTCATAAGCCAACACTGAGGAAACATAACGTACCCCGTTTGAAATAGTCACTTTCTAGTGACTTAGCCATTTTTTTGTCCTGGTAACTAAAAAGTGACTATTTGCAACAAAAAGTCACTAAAGTCACTATTTTCGCGATAAATCATAGATAATCTGGATCAGTTTCTTAAATAAAAATAGCAGGACAGTGATGTTTTACTGGTTTTTATTATTCGAATGCAAACATTTTTTTTTTGTTTCGATCAGCATATCAAAGTCTAGAGAGGAAAGCATTCTTTACAAACTTGCTGGAAGAATTCTGGTAAAAATTGCACAGTCATTTCTGAACGATCTGGTATTTATTTTTTGGGTTCCGTGATAAAGGATTGGTTAATTTTTAAAGTTCAAATATTGGCTTAATTCCTAACAGACCTGCTAAATTTATTTAGATGAATTTCTAGAGAAATCAACGAAGAATGGTTTGAAGGGATATTGGAGCTACCTTTGGAAGGAAGCTTAACAAAAATCCTTAAAGAAAGTAGTCTGAAAGTTCTCTGAAACTTCAACCAAAACTTATTTATCAAATTTGTCAGAAACTTGTTCAGGAATTATGCTTATAAAAATTTACCAAATTGATTAGGAAACGGATTCAAAAATTTTACAAGAAATTTAATCATATTTTCAGGACATTCATTCGTGGATAGAGCCTAGACTTTTTTTTCTTTAATTTGTAACGATTGTTTCTATTCCAAAAACGCGATTTGGAATAGAAATAGTCGTTGCTTGAACACACATAGACGCATAGACATGGGTTTCGAAATCAGTTCGAAGTGAGTTGTATTTATTAATATTTAGTGATTCGATTATTTTTTGATACTTCGAGTACTTAGTAATATCTAGATTATTGTGATAGGTCTAACTCATATTCTTACTATCGTGGCACATTCAGAATTCTTCTCGAGTTCATCGAAAGCTTGTGAGTGAGTGCGGGCTCAATCTATCTATCTTCTATCTATCTATCTATCTTCTATCTATCTATCTATATTCTATCTATCTATCTTCTATATAAATAAAAATGGAATGGTGTTTGTATGTCACGAAATGGCTAGAGAACGGGCTATACAATTTTAAAATTCTTATTAATAATTCTTCTTAGTTATGGTCCTAGAGTGTTCCAATGTGTTTGTGTATATAAAAAGCCCAGCATTTTAAACAGGAAAGTCGAAAAAAAGGTAGTGAACGGAACTATATTTTTGTACGGGACGTTTCACAACGTTTTTCAACAGCCTACTTGATGGCAGGACAAAGTTTGCCGGGACCACTAGTTTTAAATAAATTCTTACTGGGACTTTTACTCTTTTATTTTTAAATTCTCTGTTCTGCTGGGATTTTTTGTCCTATTTTTGTAAGGATTTTTTGCCAAACCATCTTCCTATATCACTTAAAATTTAATCTTGGCTTTTTTCTGAAATTTTCCAAGAAATTCATGAAGATTTTTTTTCCTGAAATTCGTTCCGCAAGTTTGGCATGTGGAACAGCTTTAATTATTTTGGCGCAATTAATGCCAACGAATTTCGTCATAATTTCTTTCTTCAGAGTTGATGAATTTCCTGGATATTTTATCTACTGACTGGAATTCGAGATTAACGAGCCCAGCGTTTGTGTGCTCTGTTCGAAATCTACTAAATTTTTTTATAGGTGAAGTTATTTGTATACGTGTAAAGCAATCAATAATTATTAACAATTATTGTTAAAACTCAAGAATCCATCGTTGAATCATTAGCAATCATAAAAAAATCTTTCAAATTGAATTAAATCTTCATGAAAATTTACAGTTTAGATAGCTAAGTGGAGTAATAGGTTTTCATTACTATTGCTGCTATTTTGATCGAAAAAAACGATAAGGAACGATTGTAAAACGATGACGGCTTTTTTTTTCCTCTTAAGACATATTTCGAATTACTAATGGTAATTTCATATTTATTTTTACATAATTTTTAATATTTTTGATTTTTGAGTCACTATTTGGTCACTTTTTTGATAATTGTGATCACTAAAGTCACTATTATTTTGCTGTCTGATCGTTACCAGCCCTGTAATGCGAGTAACTTTGATAGTGCGGAACTCACATCATACTGAACGAAATAACATTATTTCTGTTTATAGCTAAGTATGCAGTTTCGCTCCAGAAAAGTAAAGACATTCCTTGACTGAAAGGGTCAAGAAATTTCCTACAGAGAGCCCCCTTTGAAGTGACATTTCTTCTCATATAAAAAAATGATGAGATTCAAGCATTTTCAAAACGCTCACAAAAATCCTGTACTACGATCATTTGATGAAGTTTTGAAGATTTAGTAACTTATTCTTGATAGCCTAGTTCCAGTAGAACTTTAATTCGATCGCAAATCTCTTAACGAAAAGCATTTTTACAAACTGTAGCTATTCTTGTAATCAAAGTCAGAAATTTCCATATAACGTTTAAAGCCTAGAGGTAGGCAACGGCAATTAGTTCGATTTTGTTTGAAATATACGATTATACGATACGATACGAAGAATATAAAAATATGGAATATACTTTATTTATACGAAATCTTATAGACTTACCTTGGTGTTTATTATGTTTATTTCTATTTCAACTGTAATAATGTCAAACAGTATTTTATTTGTGCATGTCCATGTTTTTACAAACCCAAGAAAGCCGAAAATTGACTTTCGAATGTATAAAAATATAGGTGCACTCAAAATGAATTGTTATGCAATCTTTCATCTGCAATCGATAACTAAGATACCAGTACCTGTTTTGAAAATATGAAATGAAAACCTATAAACTATAAACTTGAAATATTCTGATTTTCTTCAAAAAAAAAAACAGCCAAAGTTATCCAGTTTTATGGTACACAACATTTTCTTAAGGAATAACTACATAAGAAGTATTTTGTTTTTCAATACGAGAATCTTGTCAAAACCCTTATGAAATAATACCCATAGCTTCTTGGTAATCATACACTGAGCCAATTAATCCGATTATCCTTATCTGAAAAATCATATACCTGCTTCGGAATTCAGATTTGATAGGTTTTATTAATGTCCAATGATGATTATATGAAGATCCAATTGAGTTTAAATAATAACAATATGGAAGCAATTTGAATTCTACATAAAACTTATTGGACACCATTATCCATTCTGTCATTACAAAATCATATACATGGTATCTGATTGTGTAATGTGAAAAACATCAGTTTTTATTTAGCTACAAGATGGCGTGTCCACTGCACAATTTGCTTGTTAATTTTGGTTTCTAGACGAATTGTTGTAAATTTTTCAAAGATCTTATCAAAGGTAAGCTGTAGAAATCAGTTATTTTCGATTATACTGCTATTTTCTTAATATATTTCAGAATATGGAACCTCCCTTCATGAGCCTTTGTCTTGGTCGTTGAACAGATTTGCTTCAAATTCCATGCAACTATGAACCTTCGATGTTCTGCCTGACGTTATCGAAGTAAGTTATTTTATTAGTTAGTTATTTTTGGACATTACATTCAGGGAGATTTTTCATCATTTCAGAAATTGTTCACCAACTATGCTGCAACAAAATTCCCTCTGAATTGTTGAAACAGACGTAGATGAATATTTTCAATATGTGCGAACACCCGGATAATGTAATGATTAAAGAATGGCGAAGTAGGTCTCTCTCAAATCAAGGAAAAATATTTTATGAATTTCGCTCCTTTGTATTGAAGAAATGTTAAATAAACGATTTTAAATTTACTTGAACGATTTTATTATTTATGAAATTTGATTTTGCATAATCAAATAAAGCAAATGCCAATTGATAACTCATTCATTGTTATCAAAGAAACAATTACAATTTATTTTAGTTTCACACGAAAGTTATATGATTTTGTATATGACACCAGCTTAGATTGGATTTTATAGCCATAGACTTTTTGTTTGAATGTTATATGATTTTCGTAATGAACTCTATCTGTATGAATTCTAAATAAGAGTTATATGAAAATCATTATGGAAAAAAGCTATATATTTATTGTAATGATTCGAACATGAAACATTTTTGGAGTGTACGCATTGATTATTTACTTCCATAAGACAATCTAGTGAAGTACGCTTTTCTTAACAATTTCGAATGTATGACATTTGGTCGAATGGCATTTAGTCGAATGATGTTTGGTCGAATGACGTTTAGTCGAAAGTACATTTGGTCGAATGGATATTTCGTCGAATGGACATTTGCTCGAAAATAATTTAATTGCTTTAAGAAGCATTTTTTTTAAAGGCACTCCGTGCTCGTGGCCACTACTGTGCCGGAATCAGTTTATCTGTATCTTCCTTGCCGGTACAGTTCTATTTTTAACTAATCTATATTTACATCTGCTTTCACTCTCTTCTGCTCTTTTGCTCTCACACCGAGCAGGTAGGAGAGTGCTCTGCTGTTGGTCCAATCGATTTCCATAAGCCATAGTCCATTGCTCTTGCGGTGGTTCGTTTTGCCGTGTTCTTGAGTCGTTTGAGGCTAGCTGCCTGCGAAGTGGGTCAGTTTGTCTCAGTCACCATCTGATACTGACGAAGGATGGATGTGCTCCCCCAAGCACGGTCCTCCGTGCGGCGTCTTCTGGTGGCTGGACGGGTTATTTTTTTGGAGGGGCTGGGAATTGAATCCATGACCTTCCGCTTATGAAGCGAAAGCGTAACCTCAAGGCTACGGACCCCCCTAAGAAGCATTTTTTATTTGGTTCAAATGATTTGAAGTCTAAAATTTAGTCGAACAGGGATTTTTCAGATTACTTTACAAGGTGTCATTTTGACTTTATAACATACAGTAATTTAATCATTAAAACTGGGAAAGCATGTATGGTAGGTGCTCTTACTGTAGGTTGCATATGCTAGGACAACATGATAGAAGGCAAGAAGTCTGCATTAGAGTACTGATATTTTTTGATCAATCTTCAAGCCTTCAATATGCAATGTACGGGAGGAGGAATAAATGTTTACCGGCTGGTTGGATGGCCTCTTACGCCCAATCTCCAAGAAAAGGTACAGACTGGAATGTGCAAATTACAGAGGAATTACCCTGCTGAATTTGGCGTGCAAAACGCTGTTAAGCATCTTGTGCAACAGACTGAGACCGCTCGAGAAGTCCTTCGTCGGCGAATACCAAGCTGGTTTTCGTGAGAACCGCTCGACAACGAACCGGATGTTTGTGAATGATCCTAGACAAATTCTGTTTCAAATCAACGGCGTACGATTCAGTGAAAAGAAATGAGCTGTGTCAGATAATGTCTGAACATGGTTTTCCGATGAAACTAATTAGACTGATACGTGCAACGCTGAATGGTTCAGAGATAGTAGGCCTGACCATTAATTCTACCAAAACGAAGTACATGGTTGCAGGTAGAGATAGAGTCAGGCATGGTGGTGTATGTGCTGAGGTAGTGTTTGATGGGGATGTATTGGAAGTTGTTGAAGAATTTAGTTACCTTGTGACATGTGCCAACGACGTTTCCTGCGAAGTGAAAAGACTTGTTGCGGCTGCGAATAGGGCCTTTTACGGACTACGTAACCAGCTTAGGTGCCGCAACTTGCAAACGGAAACAAAATTCGCCCTGTATAAAACATTGATTCATCTAGTGGCTCTCTATGGACACGAAGCATGGTCGTTGAAAGAGGCAAACCGATAAACCTTCGGTGTTTTCAAGCGTAAAGTGCTGTGGACAATACTCGGTTGGAAACTAGAACAACGCACTGTGTTTTATTTTCTCGATTTCATGCGCTTTTTGAATAGCGCCCAAACCGTTGATTTTAGCGATATAGTTTGTTCGGAGAAGTTTCTTGGTATATTAAAGCGCAACTTTTGACGAAAAAAGTTTTGTGATCAATCCACCTAGCAGTGAGATCGAAAAACTATTTTTTCAAAACATTTAGATAGACATGTGGTGTCTTCGGCAAAGTTGTAGAATTGTCAATTTGAAACAACTTTGTCGAAGACACAATTTTTCTATCTCTTATACTTTTTGAGATATATGCCGTTGTATGTGAATGGCCCCTAAAAATCATATTTTTTATCATAACTTTTTTCCAAGATTTTTAACATTTTTTGTGTTTTCTACAAAGTTGTTTGTCATGAAAAAACCCGTGTTTTTGCTGAACATATCATACCCCTATCTTTTGAAATAACAAAGTTATTCATGAATTACTCTTTTTTCAAGGGGTAGTTTAGGCCTCTATAACTGGCTTCGGCGCAAAATGGCGCAGAAAACTCTCACAAATCATGAAAGTACCATATTTTCCCTTTCGGCAGTTGATAAAAACTTTTGTCTATAAGCGTCTTTGAATGGGTTTTTACTATCAAACAGATAAACCTTATTAAAACGAACTCGACTGATAATTCTTTTTCCTTAAGAGATAGAGAGGTGCGAAGTTTAGCAAAAACACGCGTTTCAAGATGTTTAACAACTTTGTAGAAGACATGAAAAATGTTAAAAATCTTGTAAAAGAGTTACAAATTTTTTAAAATAAAGTACACAAATTTGTATGAAGAAATTCGTTTAAAATATTTTTTGTTCATAACTTTTTACTTAATTTTTTAACATTTTTCATGTCTTCTACAAAGTTGTTAAATATCTTAAAACGCGTGTTTTTGCTGAACATTGCACCTCTCTATCTCTTAAGGAAAAAGAATTATCAGTCGAGTTCGTTTTAATAAGGCTTATTTGTTTGATAGTAAAAACCCATGCAAAGACGCTTATAGACAAAAGTTTTTATCAACTGCCGAAAGGGGAGATATGGTACTTTCATGATTTGTAAGAGTTGTCTGCGCCATTTTGCGCCGTAGCCAGTTATAGAGGCCTAAACTACCCCTTGAAAAAAGAGTAATTCATGAATAACTTTGTTATTTCAAAAGATAGGGTGATGATATGTTCGGCAAAAACACGGGTTTTTTCATGACAAACAACTTTGTAGAAAACACAAAAAATGTTAAAAATCTTGGAAAAAAGTTATGATAAAAAATATGATTTTTAGGGGCCATTCACATACAACGGCATATATCTCAAAAAGTATAAGAGATAGAAAAATTGTGTCTTCGACAAAGTTGTTTCAAATTGACAATTCTACAACTTTGCCGAAGACACCATATGTCTATCTAAAAGTTTTGAAAAAATAGTTTTTCGATCTCACTGCTAGGTGGATTGATCACAAAACTTTTTTCGTCAAAAGTTGCGCTTTAATATACCAAGAAACTTCTCCGAACAAACTATATCGCTAAAATCAACGGTTTGGGCGCTATTCAAAAAGCGCATAAAATCGAGAAAATAAAACACAGTGCAACGCTACATACGCGCAGACGTATGAATCAGAACTTTTATTGGGGTAAATGGACGACCTCTGGCGATTTTTCTTTGCAAAACTAAGCTTTCCCATAGTAAAAACCATACAAACCTTTAACTTTTTGGTAGGCGCGCGGTTTTTTGTAACGCGAGTAGTCGCGCGTTGTACTTTGTACAACACCTTTGGTTTTTCATGTTCAGCATGAAATACTTCGCGATCTAGATAAAATATAGAAAAACCATCGTCGAAAAATTTGTTTGGGAGATCAAAGACTGGCATGCGGTTATTATTCAGTTTCGGAATTCCACCATTTTTGTTTTGCAAATATCTCAGGAGCCTAACCATCTAGAGAGATGGCGTCTTCTGCAAAGCCAAGTAATTCGAAATGTTGCCACGAGGCGGCGCTAGTGCGCACGAAACTATTTTACGGATATCTCCTGATTTTGGCGTCTTCGGCAAAGTTGTTCAGTAGCTCAAGGACTGTAATTGTTAGAGGCAGTTGATTCAAAATTTGGCCACCGGGCATGCACACTAACGCCGCATGGTGGCAAAAATTTGAAGCAACTTGCTCGAGCAACGATAGTCCTTCAGTTACTGAACAAATTTGTCGAAAACGCTATCCTTCTAAATGGACAGGCTCCTGAGATATCTGCAAAACAAAAGAAAAAGTTGCATGCCCACTAGTGGTACTTGGCGATCAAATTCCGAATTAAACGAGGTATCATCAGATACACCTCCAGAACAACTTTACTGAAGTGGGAGTCTCCAAAGAGTTTCCAAATCAACTAGATTTTGAGATATATCGATTTTAAATTGTGGTCTACTCGAACCGTTTATAGTGTGTTCATTATTATGCGACTTCTATGGACATTTGTTGATTTTACCGCATTATAAAGGGCGATTGGGGCCTTCCTTAGCCGAGTGGTTAGAGTCCGCGGCTACAAAGCAAAGCCATGCTGAAGGTGTCTGAGTTCGATTCCCGGTCGGTCCAGGATTTTTTCGTAATGGAAATTTCCTTGAGTTCCCAGGGTATAGAGTATCATCGTGCCTGCCACACGATATACGAATGGCGAAAATGGCAATTTTTGTAAAGAAAGCTCTCAGTTATTAACTGTGGAAGTTGCTCATAAGAACACTAAGCTGAGAAGCAGGCTCTGTCCAGTGGGAACGTTAGTACCAAGAAAAAGATAAAGGGCCATTGTGTAAACAAAAACTGTCGAGTATTGTTCTTAAGAAAATTCTTGAAAAATACATTTTGGTTTGGTGTTGATAGATATCTTTGTTGGAAAATGCAAGCATATACAGTCAACTCTCCATTACTCGATATTAAAGGGGCCATCGAGTAAGGGAGGTATCAAGTTACTGAATACAAAACCAATGCAACTGCGATCCAAGGGACCATCGAGTTAGCCATGAAACCAACTTTGGTTCTCTAACTCGATATCGATATACGGAATATCGAGTAAGGGAGAGTTAACTGAATATCACAACTGTTGTATAAAGTACAAATACGCGACAGCCCGAAGGTTAAGAAATCTTCTACACTTTATGACAAGCGCGGTTTATTGCTGTTCAGGTTTTTCAACATCGAGTTTCAATTGACAGGAGTGTTTTGAGATTCGAAAGATGGCTTTTAGTATCTTTTGAAAACAAAGCTACATCTTGCATACCGATATTGATCAGGTCGACAATCAATAAGTTGTAGACATCATAAGTGAGATTTAAAGTTAGTTGACTTCTCAAACTATGCATTAGCATGAGCATGAACATTGATGACCGTAAAATTCGTAGTTGCTACTCCGTGATTGACCAGAATAATCGAAATTGTACAGGGAACCAAGAGATGTAGCTTGGGAGTAGCATACCATCTTCAATGTACATTTCCGAAGACTCTGAAATTAGTAATGTCAATAACGGCGCCGGCCATGCCCTTACGTTCGGGGAAGGGAAGGAATGTTAGTGTGACATCCATTGTTACTAAAGACCGAGTACACCTCTGCATCTTCATGATTGTCACGGGAAGGAGTTTTGTTAGTGGGTGGGCTTAAAAGCTACATGATCAGGATTCACCTTGGTAAGTGATGCGATTCATGTAACTTCTGTTTAAAAATTTATCTATCAATGCGTCGACATCTTATACATCAAACCATTCAAAGGTTTAAATCTCTTATTTTTAAATATGAATAAGCGCTTATGTCAACACTTTATGCGTCGAACCCTCCATAATTTGTTCGACAAATACATAAAAAAAAATACATGTCATGGTACAAATGTGTCATTACAAGTATGAAACGAGCTCACCAGTTGGTAATCCTTCCTCGACTGAACATTCACAATCTCAGCGTCAACACGCTTAAGAAGGGATACAAAATCACTCCGAAGGCGCGCGAATGAAGTGCTAACTGAAAAAAAAAATGCTCCGCGCGCAAATCGGATAGCTTGAGCCTTTGCAAAGCACTACGCAAGCGAACGAAGCCACCGAAAAAACATTCGGAGCGCGCAAAAAATGAATCGGACAGTTTGGGCCTTCGTAAAGCACTACCCAAGCGAACGAAGCCAACAAAAAAAAACACTCCGAGCGCGCGAACGGCTTGGGCCTTCGCAAAGCACTACCCAAGCGAACGAAGCCGACCAAAAAAAAAAAAAAACTCCGAGGGCGCGAAAAACGAATCGAACGGCTTGGGCCTTCGAAAAGCACTGAGTTGACTTCTAAAACTATACAAGACAAAAAAGGAGACACCATATTCACGATCTTCTCTGCAACTATGGTATGAATTAATTGTAATTTCGTACCAAAATGTAGGTTTTCAAAGATTTAGTTGCAGTACCAATAAACCAAAAGTCCAGATGAAAATTTTTGAACAAATGTTGATCATCTTACATTTATGCACATTAATAGAAAATATTTAAGTTGTTTAAAATAAATATTGTTTTATAAACGATGTCCATAGCTGTACATTTTTTCAGGATGCCTTTTTGTGCATAATTACAACGTTTATGCACCGGGAAATATTAAAAAAAAAATGTAATCGATGTAAGAACTTTAAAATGTTTCAAAATCGACTCTGATTATTATTCACTATCTCGTTGTCAGTTAGATTTGAGCACGGTTATTTGCCATATTCTATTCTGCACCCATTGTAATAACTAGTAAACTATAAAATTCATCCAAAACTAAAGAATTTCTGGAATACGATTACATATCTGTATTTTGTCTTCCATTTTCAGATGAGGAAGTAGCGAAACCGGAATCGACCGTTCAGGAGTCCAATAAGAAATCAAAGAAAAAGCAAAAGAAGAAGAACAAGAAAGCAACACCAGCAGCTTCCGGAACCCTTCTCAAAGTTAAGAAAACCAATGCCGTCGAATCACCGGCCAAAGCGCTGAAAGGCAAAAAGGAGAAAAAGAAAGCGGCCGCGAAAAAGTTGAAAGCCGGCAAGCCGTTTGTCATCAGCCAATTGGACGGAGCGGATGACCTGCCGATGATGAAACAGAAGAAGCAAGGCGGCAAGAAGAACAAGAAGCATTTTTTATCCGAACGCCCGGCTGCCAACGCCCCACCTAACCTGAAGGTCAAGCAGTCGGGCTCCGAGAAGGCTCAACTTGAAAAGAAGGATAAACTGCATCAGTTGGCGCAGCAGACCAAGTTCAAGAAAAAGAAGAACAAGAAGAACAAAGTTAGTCAGGTCAGGGAACCTATTACAGAAATAGCTAAACCCGTGAAAACTCCTAAGACGGTCGCCAAAACAGGAACTCTACCCGGAGCGGACGGATTCTGGAGTACCAACACTTCGCTCGGGAAACAAGATTCCGATTCCAGTGATGACGATGAGCAACCGATAGTGCAAACCAAGAAGCGCCTCAATGCGAAGGAGCGTTTCGAGGCGATGAAACAAGAAGAACAGCGAATTCGTCAAATCGAAGACGAACTGGCCGATGCTTCGGTGGATCCTCACACTCCCGACCAGTTCGATCGCCAAGTCCTGTCACAACCGAATAGTAGTCTGCTGTGGATCCGCTACATGGTGTTCCACATGGAGTCGGCCGAAGTGGAGAAGGCCAGGGCCGTTGCCCGGCGGGCACTGAAAACCATCAACTTCCGGGAGGAAGGCGAACGGCTCAACGTGTGGATTGCGTTGCTCAATCTCGAACTGCGGTACGAAACCGTCGAAACGTTCAAAGAGGTCCTACAGGAAGCCATTCAGTATAACGATGCATTCAAGGTGTACTCGAGGGTGATCGAAATCGTGATTGATTGCGGCAAGACCGCGGAGGCACTGGACATAATCGATATTCTGCAGAAACGGTTCCGGAAGCAGCCGGAAATGTGGCTCTTGGTGGGTAGTTCTTACTATAAACTGGGACAGGCCGCCAAGGTTAAGCCGCTGCTCAGTAAAGCACTGAAATCGTTGGAGACAAAAGAGCGTAAGTTGCATGCATTATATAATTCAATTCCAATTAAGATGTGACTTATTTCTCGAAAGTTTTCAAAATCTGAAGTTCGTGGGCTCTCCTAAATTCAATTCACATAAAAAATAAACTCCGAAGTTTGAGTTAAAAATTTTAAGACTTAGAAGTGGCTTGTGGCCTTCACCATTTACATCGACATTCAGTTAATTGGATGTTTTTGAAACTTTTCATCAATTTGATTTCAAAGAGAATGGTAAAAAAATGTTTTCATTCCGCCTTACAGACATCCCGCTAATTGTAAAATTCGCCTTCCTACACAACCGCAACGGCGAACGTGACGAAGCTCACATTCTGTTCGAACAGATTCTGACGTCCTACCCGAAGCGAACGGACATCTGGTCGCAGTACGTGGACATGTTGGTCAAGGACGGCCTGGTCGATGTGGCGCGGCAAACGTTGGACCGGGCCATCGCCCAGCGGTTACCGATGAAGAACATGAAAACCCTGTACACCAAGTATGTGGCGTTCGAGGAGAAGCACGGCGATCGGGAAGCGGTGAAACGGATCAAACAAGCCGCGGCGAACTACGTCGAGAAACAGCTGAGCTCGAGTGGGGTCACGGTGTAGAGTTTACATTGTGTTAATGCTAGGTAAGATCATTGGTACCTTACAAATGATTAAAGTATATTTCGCCTTTAAATTCAGCTAAATTTTGTTGAAATGTTGATGACTGCATTTAATGGTAGTTTTTCAGGGTCTCAGGGAGAATGAGAGAGAAGTTTGAATGTGGTTTCTGCCTTTATTTCAAACGAATTAAATATGTGTGCATACATATTTTATTTGTTTGAAGTAAAAGCAGAAACGAGCTCACCAATTGATAATCCATCGTTGACAGGGTAGCTCCAAATCACCTGGCATTGGTAATACTCCTCAACATCATCAGAGCTCGGTGGCATACTCTACAGCAGCGTGCTGCCTTTGCCTCTTTCCGAGGAAGCGAAAAAATGCTAAGCAGAGAGGCAACGAAAAATGAGCGAGGAAGATGCAGCACAAAACACACCAGAGTAAAATTCCACCAAAAAATATTGCCATCCCAACTCCCCGAGGACTGTCTTGTTCGGGCGGGACGCTAACGAATACGGGCTCAATGAACAACGAACAGGCTTGCTCGACCCACAGAAGCGTGCAACAGAATCAAAAGACCACACACTAGTGACGAACTTCGCATTTTTTTCACTCACACAACGCGATCCGGACACGATTGATTCCATTGTTTGCCCCACAGGAGAGTGTAACAGAATCAAAATTCATCGTGAAATGAATGACTAATTTATTCAAAAGTAAATGATTGGTTCGACATTCTTAGTTTCGGCGTACTATAAATTAATACTTTACATTATACATATTGAAGGACGCACACTAGCCTGGGACACGGTTATATGAAAAATTTAGATTTTCGCTCCAGTCCACTTTTTGGATTGCATTTAGGTCCCATAACAACTGTGCAAAATTTCAACTCGATCGGAGAAACTATATTTTAGCGCCAGCCGTTCAAAGTTTGTATGGGATTTACTATGGGAAAACTCACTTTTGCAAAGAAAAATCGGCAGAGGTAGCCCATAGTGCTCTATAAAAATTGTGAACACAGACTTCGATAGGTATTTTTACGATGAAGAATATTGCTGACTGACCTTCGAAGGCGGCTAAATGAACCACCGCAAGAGCAATGGCCTATGGCTTATATGGAAATTGATTGGACTAACAGCAGAGGACTCTCATACCTGCTAGGTGTGAGAGTCAAAGAGTAGAATGGAGTGATGATAAATATAGATTAGTTGAAAATAGAATCTGTATCGGTAAAGAAGAAGTATGATTCCGGCACACTGTCGGCCATTAGCACAAAGTGCCATTCAAATAAACATAAGGAATGAAAAAAAGAATAGAAGTAGTGTATATAAATATGTAACTTTTAAAATTTGGGTGGTATGAATCGCATCACTTATCAAGGTGAACCCAGATTGTGTAGCTTCTGAATCCTTTCCACTAACAAAAACTCTTTCCCATGACAACCATGAATATGCAGAGGTATACTCGGTCTTTATGAATAATGGATGTCACACTAACATTCCGTCCCTTCCCCAATGACCGTACTTATGTGTCCGGGGTAGTTATTGACTTTATTATTTCAAATTCTCGAAATTATATACTGAAGATGGTATATACTCCCGAGTTCTGTCTGTTAATTCCTTGTTCAATTTAGATTATTCTGGTCACTAACGGAGTGTGTAGCAACTACGAAAAAGAGAATAATAGATACGAAAAGAAAGACATACATAGAAGGCCTATTTTCGGGATCGAAAATGTTTTGCGCCCGAAAAGTTGGTTGCAGAGTGTTTTCAAAGAATTTGTTCGTGACGTAGAAGACCTTGTTAGGAAAGTCATATTTTTGTGATGAATTCACCACGCAGTGAGAAAGATTTTCACTTCTTTCATAAAAGTAAAGATACACCCATAATGTCTTAGGAAAAGTTGTAGATAATTTCACTACATGAAAATTTACACTTAGCTCTCTGAATTTTAATATATATGGATCACTTTTTGTGAAAGACCCCTTAAAACTAGTTGTTTTTTATTTGGAGTTGTTTAAATCGATAAAATACGCATTTCAAGACCTGAAAATTATCACTCAGGCATAAAAACTGGCGTGTTTAAATAAAAGCTGCATAATCACCCCAATTCTTGTTAAAATTCGAATGTTCTTTCGATCGAAACCCGTTTTATCTTTTTTTTTTTGTAAATGTTAGAAGAATGTGAAATAGTCGATTTTTCAGCATACAATATCCCATAACTCCTAAAATATAATAGATAATGTTTGAATGTCATCAGAAGAAGGGCATAAGAAAAATCTCAAAAATATCCAGACAAAAATATAATCAAAAAACTAGTTTTAAGGGGTCGTTCACTAAAAGTGATCCATAACTCTCTTTTTTTCTATCTTTTTTTTAACGAGATTTTTAGCCCTAGGCTAGTTCATCTCGAGACCAACGGCTTTACTTCCCTTCCGAAGGAAGTCGTCACTGAAATTTTTAGTGAATATCTCGGGGATGGGATTCGATCCCAGGTCCTCGACGTGAAAGGCGTGTGTTCTAACCACTACACCAGGTCCGTCCCCTCTGCATATCTCTTAAAATTCAATAAGATAGAGCAAAAGTGTATTTGTGTGAAAATCTATCTTACTGCATGGTGGATTCACCACAAAACTATTAGGGGTCGTCCATAAATGACGTAGCTTTTAAGGGGGGAGGGGGGTCTTTACGAATTTGTGACGATGTGTGACGAGGGGGAGGGAGGGGTCCTAGCTAGTGGACGTAGCATTTTGAATCATGTCGGTAAAAAGAGAGGCGCAGAGAGAAATGACATACAATTATTTTTTATCAAACTTTATTTTTGTTTGACTTATAAACTTGGGTTATAAAATGATGATTCAGCTTCAAAACATTTATATGACAAGATTGGAAAAATATCTAAGAAATTTTAGATTTTCTTGATAAATGCAATCAAACAGATTTATCAAAGCTTTAAATAATTATGTACATTTTATATTATATTCGTGTTCAAATTAATAAATTCATAAATAAACAAAATCAAAGTTTAATAAATAAATTAAAAATCAATGTTTTAACTAATTGGAGTACATTGTTTTCTCATTTGTTAACAAGCCATTAAGTCAGCCGTTTTCAAGAGAATAAAATATGCTCTTTTCGGCAAATATTACATGAAACAATATATTTATACCGTGTATTATGCATTCAATGTGGCAGGAGATCTCACTCAATCAACTCATCGATTTGTTTTGATGTATCAATGCTCTTGATGGAATAGCCTGAATATTAATGAGGACAACAGATTCGAGTGATATCCAGGGTGGCCACCGAACCGGGAAAAACGGGAAAAGCGGGAAAAAGACGGGAATTTGATTCCACCGGGAAAAAGACGGGAAAAACCGGGAATTTGAGATGACTACCGGGAAAATCGTGTTGAACGAACATTTTGGAGCTAAAGACCAGAAGTCGTAGAAAACCGTTATGTTTGAATATTGGAATGCTTAATTTTTTTTAATGATTCAATTTCTACTTTCTACACTATGCGTCTTAAAAATGTTCGACTATTCTTACAACATCGCTAACCATGTTTCGAAATATTTTTCAAATCTTTCCAATACAGGTTGGACTCGATTATCCGGAGACTCGATTATCCGGGGACTCGATTATCCGGGATTCGATTATCCGGAATTTTAGACTCGATTATCCGGAATTTGTTTTTTGATGTTCTTGTTTTTCAATATTTATGCATAAATCTGAGTTAATTTGGTATTGCAATATACAATATGAATGGTTTTGCAATTTTGAACGTATTTAAGAAAAGGTGGGTTGAAAAAGTGGTTTTCTGTGTATGATGGTCAAACATTTCTCATTTCTTGTATAGACCCCTACTGTTCCTAGAAATAATTTCTGGCTACGCCACCGCATCATATCAATCAAACAACAAGAAAAGATAACATTTAAGTTCTTTTATCGAAGATTTCAATTTTTTTCTTAGTGATTCGATTATCCGGAGGATTCGATTATCCGGAGTTAAAAAAAAAACCGATACTCCGGATAATCGAGTCCGACCTGTACTGTCAAAATTACATTTATTTTAACCTTTTCTCTAACATTTCTGACTCGATGTTTTGAATCAAGGTTCAAGTTTATTTCTCTTACAATAAATTATTTTAAAAAATATCTGATATTTCATTCTTTAAAAAATCGACAAAAAAATAATAAATTAGGTAGAGATACATTCTTCTACATGTGTGGCTTCTTTTAATTTAAAGCTTAAACTTCACACTTGGAATAAATCACAAATTTCTGTGCGATTCAACCGAATATTGATGTTTTATTTTATCGATCGATCCATGAAGCTGGAAAAGCTCAGCTGTCAAAAGTATTGAATAGTTCGGAGATATTTCATGAATTTCCGATGGTTTCTTCTTCTGAATAGCGAGAACAAAATTAAACATGTGATGAGTGAAATGAAGTCCAGTATATTTATATAAATATACAAAAATATAAACTTTAGCGGAATTCGCAATTATAAATACGCCGGCCACACATGATTTCACAGATTTTCAGTGTAATTTTCGGTATATGGTAAAAGGATTGATTTTCATTGTCAATTCATGTCAATTTTTCACAAACTTTTGTAAAATTTTAGTTTTCACCGAATTTTTGACAGTTATGTAGAAACCACTGTTGTTCCACAGAAAAATCTGTTGAATCATATTTTACAGATTTTTCTTTCATTCTAAGTGTGTTGTTTGCTTTTGAGAACTCTTTGTTTTCATGAAGAAAAAATCAAAAGATTAGACATTGAGTTGAAATGTCTTCAATTAGCTAAATAAAAAACCGGGAAAATGTTGGCGATTGTACCGGGAAAACCGGGAAAAAAGCGGGAATTTCAAAATGGAAATTTGGTGGCCACCCTGGATATCGAAATTGCCCTATCATTCAATTTTATTGATAACTTGGTAATTTGAAGATTTTTTTATTATTTATCTGTTTCATTATAGGTTGTGTAGGTTTATTTTAGTATGAGGAACGATAATGAAGTTCAGCTGAAATATTAATAGAGATAAATAATTTGTATAATAATCGCTAAAATTTTCTAAACATTCCAAATTTTTCAAGTGTAATCTTTTCTATATCTGGCCACTGATTGCTAAATGGATTTGAATTTGGATAATAATGACGAAGATTCATTTCGAATATATATTTTTTATTGTTCATTTTCATTGAAATCTATTCCCTTGTAAAGAATAATTAAAAAAAAAAACAATCCTCTAATAACGAACTTTCTGTTCAATAAACTAATATATTGTAACCTAACTCAACAATAACGAGCTTCATCAATCCAATCAAATATTTTTCACATTTTCTATAGTAAACTTGTTTGTCTTGGTAACAACAGCAAAAGTAATACAATTAAGCCTATATGAAACTGGACACCAAAATTATGTAACAGGAAATAAATTTATTTGAAACTGTTTTCCAAATTACTTTCGAGCGCTATTGTATATCAAACTGTTAGATTAGATTATCCTTACATTTTAGTCAGTAATTAATATCAAATTTTGTAACTTCTGAATTCCAATTTTTTGTTTCAACCCAATCGCTGAGGAAAACACATAAAAATATATATAGAGAGGGGGGGGATGCTTGATATGCTACGTATTTTCCAAGGGGGAGTATCAGCATTTGTGACGAAATGCTACGAGGGGGAGGGGTGTGTAAAAAATCAGTGAAAAAATGCTACGTCATTTATGGACAGCCCCTTACTTTATTAACCCTATCGACTATTTCTTCACGAAAAAAAGCGTTTTTTTTATAAAAACTGCTTGACAACTATTATTTTGAAACTAGTTTAGGTTTTTTCACTTGTTTTTTTATAGTAAATTGATTACATATCAATTGTTTTACTCTTGAAACAGTTAATTGAGTGTTGGATTAATCTGATGTGTATAGAATCATGTTTATGTAACTATTGCATAGTATTTTTCTGATTCGGTTTGTCTCAAGCTCGTCGAAAATCAATGGAGCTCTGGAGCTACCATGAGAAAGAGAGGAGAACTTGCACACTCCGAACAACTTCTCTGACACCATACCTCTAAAATCAACTTTTCGGACGCAACACATTTTTGATCGCGATTTCAGGCCTCCGGAAGCATTTTGCGTGGTCACAAAAGAATTTCTCATCTTTATTATTTCTTTTCATTTCATTATGTATTTTATTTTATTCTTTCGCTGTCGTTATTATATCTGATGTAGGTTTTACTTTCTACATAAGTTTAAATAAACTCAATGGACCTGTACTCAAATGAAATGGATCAACTAGACAGAAATTAGTAAGATAAAAATCATACGATAACACAAAGAAATCTTTATCGTAAGATGTTTGTATAAATTACTAAAATGTGTTTTCTTCTTTTTTCTCTACTTCTATTCAATAACACTATTCGCAGTGACAACATCACATTTCTACATATCTAGTCGCATGAGGACAAAGGATGCTCAACATGTTTCTCGGATGGAGATCTATCATCTACATTACTAACAAGCAGCTGGATATTGGTCGTGTAAGAACATAACTCTAAGGTACTGTGCTCTATTTACTATTTTTTTTATTATCTAGTTAACAAAAACCAATCACTCTTATTGACGAACAAAAGTTGGGTTATGTTTCGGAAAATTTAGAAATTTGATCAGCAAATTTTGACTTTCTGTCACCTAAAGGATGTAAAATTTGGCAATATTCTAATAGAAATATTTTACCTACATTTTCATCACAATTTAAGTTGTCTGGCAAACGTTAATTTTTAGTTTTCAAAATGTATTTTGCAAAATTTTAACTCGCATTTATACGTTAATTAACAATGTCTATTGTATTATTTTCATTTCAAAAGTATTTGATCGTTGGCTGTACAATGAATTTGAATTTGTTTGCATTCTAGTTTCTTTTCTAGAAGTTCAGATAGTATGTTCTGAAGCCGATCAACACGAATAGCTAAGTTACCGTGAAAACTTAACAGACCTTTGCTTTAAAATAGTTTAATTTAAAATTTGTCTCATTGAAAACTGTTGGTCTATAACACATAAATTGTAACTTATAGGCCAATTGCAATTAACAAACTGAGAAATGATAATGGCGTAATGTTCTAAGGTAAGTAATTTTCATAAAGATAATGAGATAGATGCGTGTGACAACAAAGGTGATGATTTCAGTGAGGACAGTGATAATGGGATTTAACTACTAATTATAGTGACAAAAAGTGTAATCATCCCTACGCTTGGAATTATATTTTCCAGGGAGCGATGAATTTTGATAATTGATCGCTGTTGTCAGTAGTTTTGATTAGATGTTGGGTAAATTTCAAAGCAATGGCAACCTTTTTATTACAAAATTTAGATTTTATCTTCTGACCTAAAGATTCTGGTTAAACTACTGTACTATGCAGTTGGGCTGCACTGCGCTATCACTCATCAAAATTGCTTTCACTTCGGGAAAATATAATTCTAAACTGGCGAGAAGATTACAGACTGAGCGTGGGTTAGGAGCACAATCAGACCCTTGAATGTGCAATGTGGGGTAGAAATTGGGAATGCCATTGACGGTTTGTAATCTTCTACGAGATTTTCGAAAACCAACAGGGCGCGTGCACCGGGTTGCAGATAGGAGCAAAGGGAGATCAATAGCATCTACTTAAAATAAAAGAGCAAAAAGCCGTTCCATGATTAGGTAATGTTTAGCGATCTTCTATGGTGTTCTAGTACTATAAAATTCTTCACTCACTGGGAATTCTGGCCTTGATAATATCAATAGTTATGAAAACATAACATAATACCTAATACTTAATAAGTACAATGTAGCTTCAATTTAGTAATAAATGAAATAAAACCAATTTTCTATAAGGTACCGCGGGGCAAGTGGGTAAATGGGGTAAGTGAAAACAATTGATATATTTTACTGAATATGTGAATTAACGTTTTAAACTCATGCGTAAACTTTTGAGGTCATTGAGAACATTACGATAGGTAAAAGATTTCTGAGATTTTTCAGCCATTATTGCATAATAGAGTGAAAAATTGTTAACCTGTCAACTGTTACTCCGTAACAAGTTGGCGGCGTACAATCTTATTTTAATATTTTAATGGAAAAAAGTTGCGGAAAATATTTTCCTGTACCACTTCTTAGTTGTCCTCTGTGACAGTTTCAAACTGCAATAAAAAAAGTTTTAGAATTAATTCGACGTAGACCTAAAAATAACTAAATTTAAACACCGTCAATTTTCTTATCAGGTGGGGCAAGTGAAAAGTTTATCATTAGAGATTGAATTTGTGTTTTCTCTTTAAGTAGCCATAAGTAAACATGGTTCGCAATTATCATAGAAAAACATAACGTGCTGATAATCCAAGAAACACTATACTATTTATTGTTCAAAACGGTAAACTTTTCACTTGCCCCACTTTTGGGGCAAGTGAAAAGTAAGGAGACATTTTTCAAAAACTTTTTCTTCAATTTTTCATAAAAATAGATTTCAGCATGCTGCTTATATATGCTGGGAGTCAAGCTAAAAAATATACACAACCTCATTTGTTTCAATTTAAAGTCCCTAGAATTGAAAGAATCTCAACTATGCGAATTCCATTACCCACTTGCCCCACGGTACCTTACTTGACAAGGTTTTGAAGACAATCAATGAGTGAAAGAACTACCTATTAGAAAAGCCACATCAGCTAAGGCTATACATATACAAATGTTGGTCATAGGGTCATGGCGAGCATTCGGTATGTATGTCTATGACTGATTCTTATCTAATAGGGGCACTAGAAGACCACGCGGACAATTTCGAAACAAATTATTTTTATACATCGGTCTTACGATCCGCAAGGCTCAGCTATGCTGCAAAGTTTTTGTAAGCTATTCATTACTACTGTTTAATTGTTTATAATTCTAACAAAGCTACATAATTAACTCATTACTAATCACTGTTCCTATATTCTCTCTTTCTCTCCTTCTTATCTGTTGCATGATTATGAGCATCACTAATATAATGCATGAGCATTAGGGTGCGGCTTATTTATCAAAAGTTCTCAAAACCGATAATTCGTGTGCTCTACTGAATTCAAATCACATTAAAAGAGAAACCTCAAAATCTGAGCCAAAAATATTAACATTTAGAGGTGGCGCAAGCGTGTTGAAGGTGAATTTTCAAGTTATAAAAAATGACCTGCAGTTAAGTAAACATAACTTTGTTATTTTTCAACCGATTTCAAAACTTTTAGCATCATTTTCTTTCACATTAAATTTATAAAAATTTTGTAGAACATCGATTTTATCTAAAATCAAAACTTGTCTTAGTTAAAAATAATTTTATCCAAATTTTTCCTCATTTTGCTAAAAAAATCATTTTTGTTTGACCATAACTTCATTAAAACTCAATCGATTCCAAATCTTTTGACATACTTTTGAAGCAAATTTATTTGTTTCAAACTGTACATACAACATTTTTTTCTAAAAAATATTTTTGACTTAGGCATTTAACAAAAACTACCCAAAAACATGATTTTTCAATGACAAAATCAAATTTCTTTGGATTATTTAAGTTTTTTGCCGAAAATAGCATTTTTTCTATAAAACTTATACATGTAAAGCATCTTGCCTTAATTACGAATGAATAGGGCATATATTTTTTAACATATGCAAACATAATGTTGTTTTAAAAATTATTTAAAAATGGTTGCAAAGTCCTTCCCAAAGGTTTAACAAATGAGTAAAATCAGTTTCAGCTTAAGAGACAATATTTAACTGCCAAAGATTTGACAAAACTCTCATTTTTCGTTAAAAAATGATGTTTTTGTGCAGTTTTTGGTGAATAACTTGGTCAAGACATTTTTTTAGTGCAATGTGATATATGAACGGTTCAAAAACAATTAAATTAGCTTCAAAAGCATGTAAAAAGATTTGGTATCGGTTAAGTTATCATGAAGTTATGGTCAAACAAAAATGAAAGTTATAGTAAAATTAAGAAAAATTTGGAATAAATTACTTTTAACTAAAACTTGTTTTGGTTTTAGACAAATTTGGTGTTCAACAAAGTTTTTACAAATTTAATTTTGAAGGTATTGATGCTAGAAGTTTTAAAATCGGTTGGAAAATAACAAAGTTATATGTATTTCACTGAAGGTCATTTTTTATAACCTGAAAATTCAACTTCAAGACGCTTGCGCCACCTCTAAATGTTAATATTTTTGGCTCAGATTTTAAGGTTTCTCTTTTAATGTGATTTAATTTCAGTAGAGCACACGAATTTTTGGTTTTGAGAACTTTTGAAAAATAAGTCGCACCCTAATGAGCATGCACAATAAGAATAATTTCAGGATTGAAAGCAGTAAATACATGGATACCTGGATAGAATAGCTTCGAAAAGGATGCTCAAAAGAGAATATTTCTGGTCAGGGAAGTCTTATCATCAAGGGTATGTAAAATTTTTCAATCATCAACTCATAGATCACACAAACAAATGAACTAATAATATCAAATATTTCTATATAAATCAGCATCGTCAATCAGTGCAAAAACAGATAAAGTTTGTAAAGTTATCACCATCGATTGAATTGCGCTCTTTATAGTAATGTTCAATCAGTATCAAAATCTTCTAAAGCGTCGCATCGTGCCATCAGCAGCTCTTAGCATCACTCTCATATTGTTATTATTTTGTTGTTTATAAAATTTCTAGAAAGCGATCAGCATACTCTTTCTTACTTGTACAATGGCCGATCTATCTGGAATTTTAATAAGTCAAATCAAACTTCAATACTTTCAGCACATTTACATTTTACAGCATTAATCGCATTACTGTGTCAAGTCTTCTCCAATTCCCTATACCCTACCCCAACCCTTCTTATCCTTTCCGATGGTGTTCAAGTGGTCCGCATAGACTATTACGGCCATTATCTATCCCTTCCCCCGGCTTTGGACTGACTTGCGCTCTCATTGCCCCACCAAACGCTGCAAAATGAAAATGAGATTTTTAGCCCTGGGCTAGTTCATCTCGGGACCAACGGCTTTACTTCCCTTCCGAAGGAGGTCGTCACAGAAATTTTTAGTGACTATCTCGGGGATGGGATTCGATCCCAGGTCCTCGGCGTGAGAGGCGTGTGTTCTAACCACTACACCAGGTCCGTCCCCTCTCCATATCTCTTAAAATTCAATAAGATAGAGCAAAAGTGTATTTAGCAAATTTTCATCTACAACTTTCCAAAGTCATTATTGGATTATTGGTGTATCTTATCTTTTGTGTGAAAATCTATCTTACTGCATGGTGGAGTCACTACAAAACTATTACTTTATTAACCCTATCGACTATTTCTTCACGAAAAAAGCGTTTTTTTTTTAATAAAAACTGCTTGACAACTAATATTTTGAAACTAGTTTATGTTTTTTTCACTTGTTTTTTATAGTAAATTGATTACTTATCAATAGTTTTGAAACAGTTAATTGAGTGTTGGATTAATCTGATGTATATAGAATCATGTTTATGTAACTATTGCATAGTATTTTTCTGATTCGGTTTGTCTCAAGCTCGTCGAAAATCAATGGAGCTCTGGAGCTACCATGAGAAAGAGAGGAGAACTTGTACACTCCGAACAACTTCTCTGACACCATACCTCTAAAATCAACTTTTCGGACGGAACACATTTTTGATCGCGAATTCAGGCCTCTGGAAGCACTTTGCGTGGTCACAAATGAATTTCTCATCTTTATTATTTCTTTTCATTTCATTATGTATTTTATTTTTTCGTTGTCGTTATTATATCTGATATAGGTTTTACTTTCTACATAAGTTTAAATAAACTTAATGGACCTGTACTCAAATACAATGGATAAACTAGACAGAAATTAGTAAGATAAAAATCATACGATAACACAAAGAAGTCTTTATCGTAAAATCACAGACAAACAGACGTAACACTTAGAACAAATTTCGATCAAAATCATAGTCACGAGGACATGTACGCCCAATGCTAAAATTAGTCTGTTTGGCCGACAGGCCAACAGATGGCGGTAATGTGTAAACGTCAAACGCGAACAAAAACGATGCGAGCGCTGCGGGTGGTGGATTGGCCACCTACCATATTTTTGAATCGATCGTTTAAAAGGTGGTCGATGGACAATGATGAGAGTGTGACGTCTGTTTGTCTGTGGTAAAATGTTTGTATAAATTACTAAAATGTGTTTTCTTCTTTTTTCTCTACTTTTATTTAATAACACTATTCGCAGTGACAACATCACATTTCTACATATCTAGTCGCATGAGGACAAAGGATGCTCATCATGTTTCACGGATGGAGATCTATCATCTACATTACTAACAAGCAGCTGGATATTGGTCGTGTAAGAACATAACTCTAAGGTACTGTGCTCTATTTACTATTTTTTTTATTATCTAGTTAGCAAAAACCAATCACTATTATTGACGAACAAAAGTTGGATTATGTTTCGGAAAATTTTCAGCAAATTTTGACTTGCTGTCGCCTAAATGATGTAAAATTTGGCAATATTCTAATAAAAACATTTTACCTACATTTTCATTACAATTTAAGTTGTCTGGCAAACGTTTGTTAGTTTTCAAAATGTATTTTGCAAAATTTAAACTCACATGTATACGTTAATTTACAATGTCTATTGTACTTTCATTTCATAAGTATTTGATCGTTGGCTGTACAATGAATTTGAATTTGATTGCATTCTAGTTTCTTTTCTAGAAGTTCAAATATTATGTTCTGAAGGAGATCAACACGAATAGCTAAGTTACCGTGAAAACTTAACTGACCTTTGCTTTAAAATAGTTTAATTAAAAATGTATAACACATAAATTGTAACTTATAGGCCAATTGCAATTAACAAGCTGAAAAATGATATAATGGCGTAATGTTCTAAGGTAAGTAATTTTCATAAAGATAGTGAGATAGATGCGTGTGACAACAAAGGTGATGATTTCAGTGAGGACAGTGATAATGAGATTTAATTTAACCTCTAATTATAGTGACAAAAAGTGTGTTCATGATTATGAAGTGGAAGGATTACGTACACTTTTTTATCCAATGTCTAGAGGTCCCAACACTATTCAGTGTACTATTCGAATGAGGTTATCCCAAGTAACCACAAGCATTATACCATTGCAATAATTTGGTCGAAAGTCAACATTTTTTGCATTAATAATGTTATCATGCATTTATTCAATAACTGTCAAGCATTGATGCATTTGATTAACATTGTAAATGCTTCGTAGCATTATTTTAATATAGCATTATGATAAGCGTTTATAGTGAATACACAGTTATGCTGTCATACAAGATTACATAACCTCATTAAACGCACTCGAATCTGTAATTAATAAGTAAGACGATCGAGCACATTCGCACTCGCTCATTATCGTCAAACGGGGTGACTTGCAACGGCGGGGTGACTTGCAACACATTGTAATTTACAACTAAATTTCGCTAAAAAAACACAAATTTCAAAAGAAAATTCTTTTCAAATCGGTGCTTCAATACGTTTGACTCACAATTCAAGTAAGAGTCACGATTAAAGCTGTTATCATAAATATTTTTATACATTAAACATAATTTCTTAAAATGCCTCGAAACTGATACTTGATGGAGATTCAAAATCGTGATCTAAAAACATGAGATAGATTTAATTTACAAAAGCAATACTCTACCTGGTGTTTCTATAACTAATAAGTGATAATATGACGAATTTTATTTTACGAAATTGTAGCAACTAGTTTTTAATAAAATTCATTTTTATAAAAATGTCCTTATGCGGGGTGACTTGCAACACTTTATTTCAAAGCAATTTAGAGTTTTATAAAAGTGAGTCTACTTTATAATCAAAAGAATAATAATTCATCAATCAGCAACAAACACTCATTAAAAATATTGTTCAGTTAAGATATTGGACCTTGATGATTTAACACATATTTTTCCCATACAAAAATAGCTCAATTATTTTCTTACAAAAAGGTATTCAAAATGCTCTTGTACTGGTTCGAACGTTTTAAATACATGAATAACAATACTTAACAAGTGTGACTAATAAAAAATATCAACATTCTGTTGGCAAAAACTAAATTAGCATTGAGTGTTGCAAGTCACACCGCATAAGGACATTTAAAAAAAATCACCTTTTTGATGACTTTCTGATTCAATCTTCTGTCATCCCATTCTGTAAATGGGCCGGCCATCAAAAGTTCTAAAAGGAATTTAGATTTTTAGATGATGTTTAGATCATGGTTTTGGTTGATTGAAGTTGAAAAGTGTTGCAAGTCACCCCGTTTGACGGTACGTTTTGTGGGATATGGAAGAATAATGAAATGACTTTCTTTCATCTCGAACCCCCATTTCATGATCTAAGGACATATGTATTCATTCAGTATTGTTGTATTTTATCTATGAGACTCTTTTATTCATAAGGAGCGAGAGGAAATGTCGATCAATTTCTCTCCCCTGAAATCTGTTTAATGCGCTAGGGCTTTGTTTTGTGGGTTAAGTTCTGTTATTTCCTCTACGAGAAAGAATGGTGATCAAATTCTTTCTATTGATGTTTCATTTGGTGAGGAAAGAAAATCCATCGCCGAAGAGAATTCTTTCTATTCGTAATAACTGGGCGAATAGTAATGTTAACACACACAGTGGCTTCGTTTATAAAGAACTTTTATCCTACCTTATTACATCAGCAGCTTTAGCACAGGACACCACCACGCCAGGCATCCAGCACACCATCATCCTAGTTGTGGGTTCAAATCCTGATTCCAACAAAGAAAAAAAAATCATTAAGCTGGTAAAAAAAACCATTGAAAGGTAGTCAATGGATTCATTGTTTTGTTTATTTTTAACACAAGCCCTAAACATCGATGTGGGGTATTTAGAGGTGCGGGCGAATATCAAATTAGTATATGTGATAACATCAGTTTTGAAATGGTAGTTGTGCAATACCAACTTCGGCGAGCCGAAAGTTCACAAAGTAGCCGAAGATGACGTCACGTTGCGAAAGCTGCGAACAACATTTTTCGCAGCCTTGTCGTCACCATCAGCTGATTGTTTTGTTTACATCTTTTTCGTGACTAATACAAGCAAACACATACTAAGAGCCGGACCTGTTATATATGACATTGCCTAAACATACATTATTTTAAGCTAATATACATCATGAACCCTAAATATACAAAGATAAATGCTTTAGTAGGGCTTGTGCATTAAAACTGCTTTATTGCATTAATTCGGTTGCTGTGGGGCCCTTTCCCACTTTCATTATGCTTTATAAAGCTCTTAAAGGTTATGTCACTTTAAAACAAAATCTGATAGCACACTATAGAGCAAACATAAAGTATTCATATACAGCTTCATGGTTACTTGGGATACGTCTTATATTACTCTCTTTAATGAAGCGATACGAATAAGTTGGGCTTATTTTACGAGTGGCATGAGGTGAAAATTCTTGGTCTTGTATACAATACTTGGTTCGTGTGAGGTGTGTCTTCATTTGATTAGCACGATGAGTCATTTGAATCGAGTATTGCCACCTCGCTATAGGAGACCGACAACTCTCACCTCCTCCCTCTCGTAGAATACGCCCAAGAAAGTACTTATAGTAACAAGCATGACTTGGAAAGCGCTGGTCGGTACACGGACGTGAAACAATTCTACTTTCTATAGGTAAAGATAAATTTTGATCAAGGACCCATTCACAAATTTCATAACGCTGTAGAGTGTAGGTGGGTGTTCTTGAAATGTTACAGCTCATACAAAATTCTAAAAATAATCATACAAAATGTGTCACGAGGGATGGGTGGGTTTCAAAAATGACCAATTTTGGCGTTATGAAATTTGTGAATAAACCTAAAGCAGATCATAAAAGAATCCAATGACAAGAATAATAATATTTGGAAATGTGTTCTTCAAATTATGCCAAATGGCATTATGCCAAATGGGATAGAGCCAGACAAAATAAAGACATTTAGAATGAATGATAGAGAAAATAGATACAAAAAAAGATACCGTAAAATAGGGTGTTAAGCAGTGTTGATAGACTCACACTCAAATCTCAATCAATACGCTCTCCCGTGAGAGAAAACTCATTAGAGATCTGCTTCGCAAATCTCACGCTTGAGATTTTGAGGCAAAATCAACTCAATCAACTCAAACTGTAAAAAATGATTCAGTCGCAAAACCTGGCAAAAATTCGTGAAACCCGAATGTTGTAGTTTACGTTAGAAAGGATTACTATAATTTTACCAGACTAACAAGAAATTATTGCCGTGTGTGAGTAAACTGTGGAAATACGAGACAATGAGTCAAAAAGGTTAGCCAACTCATCCATGATTTTTTGACTGCTGCGTTGCGTGATTGATAACTCACGCATGAAAAATCTCAAGCGTGAGTTGTGAGAAATTGAGTTTTTCACAACACTGGTGTTTAGTATACGTGGGGTATTAAGGGATTAAACTTCTCTAACAAGTTTGACAATTTATAGAAACGATGGAAGTCGTATCAGTCATCTGTCATTGATTTTTTGTAGAATTTTGAGCTGCATTGTGTGGCAATTGATGTCTATTATTAAAAATAAACATTTATTTACAAAACTAACAAACAATATTGATAAAAAATGTGGGTCACGTAGCAGATGAATATGTTTAAACGAGAGGATTATCTCCTTTTCTTTTTGTTGGTTACTAAAATCATTTGATCTATGCCACAATGTATTTCAAAATACATTTGAGTTTTTTCAATGTATTCCACAGTGGATACGATTAACTGACACTGAAGAAGACTGCAAGTGGTAGTAGAAATACACGTATGTCAAAGATATGCATTTAGGGCGGAATTAAAAGGTACAAGGTACTCCAATCTGCTTTTTAGTTTCATATTTGAAAAACAAAGAAAATTTGCGGATGAAAGAGAATTGAAATGAGAGAAATAATGATAGAGAGATGTAGATACATGAATCGGAATTGGGTAACAATTGAAGAGAAAACTTTGAGGGGGTTAGAATTAGAAACAACGAGAGAAAGACAGTGAAATAGAAGATAACTATTACCCCAAGTGCATCTATGCAGTGTTATAAATCGTATAGCGAGTTACATATCTGTTGTAACTCGTAATACGATTTGTAGCTCTGTATTAATTATTAAATATTCCCGACAAAAGTTAAAAAAAATCACAATCACTTTAATGTTTCGCAACAGCTTTAACTGTTTGGGTGTATTTCTGCAGCTCTGGTTTTGAACTAACGTTTGGTCGAATGGTACATATGTTTTTTTTCTTTCTTTTCAATGCTTGGACATATTTATTCTTTCCTTTTTCATGGCACAGAAAGGCCAATCAACACTTGGCCAATTTGAACCAATGTCTATTGTCGTCTGATTTGTAATGGCCCATATGTCGCCACAGGTACACCCGATTGTAGTCGTACCGTTGACTGTGCTGCTCGTCGTCGACGTACAAGTACTCATCGGTGAAAGCATTCCTGATGCGGTACACATCCTTACCAATTTTCGGATCCGGAATGAACTGCCAGTAGGCATCTTTCGGTGGAACATTTTCATCGCCTCTTATCTTGGTCAGCGCGTACCGTCGGTAGGCGTCCCGTGCCTGTTCATCGATCCCCGCATGGAACCACTCCTTGACGTACTCATTCTTCAGCGAGTACGTCCGATCGTTGGCATCCTTGTACACGACCTTCCACTTGGCCGTTTGCCACAATTTGTTCTTATTGGTAACGAAAACGTATCGCTCGTAGTACTTCAGGAAAGGGTAATGCTCATCTGCCGTCAGGTAGCCACCGGTTCTAACGCTATAGATAGTCATACAGTTGAACCAGTCTTTATTTATGGCCACGCGATTCGTGCACGGACATTGGCAAAAGCTGGCCGATGGCTTTTCAGTGTAACCGATGTCAGGAAATATTCCAACTAGCAGAAAGAACAACTCGTACCGTAGACCCATTTCGATCAATCAAAACTGAGGTAATTCTTGGGCTTCTTCAAACGAATCGTAGCTTATAGCCACTGGTTCAACGCATCAAATGAATTCGATGCGAATCAAATTGATCCGCTCGATATGCAGTGACTCAATTTCGTTTTCGTACAGGTTTCTTTCACATCAAGTTGGTAAAAAATTATCCATAACATTAGTTGCTCAAAATACTTAAAATATTTTTATCAACAATGAAGGTCATAGGTGTCGTCTATCAATAGAGTTCGAGCTTGAGCTTGATCTTGATTGGCCGCCCGTGGTTGCTACTGCAGCATCGTCAAATCATATGCACTTCAACAAGGAGCCAACCAGACGACTGCTTAGAACTAAAAGACACCCTCAGTGTATACGTGCTAGTTATCTTCTATTTTTAGGCAACAATGGCGCCTGCCACGTCAGAATGCTGACCATTAAACTGACTCCCACAGTAGACCGTATATACCACTGCGTCTACGCCAGTTCATACGGGAAGTGTGTAGGGTTGGTAAATTTATGGCAGAGAGGCTGTTTGCTTAGCAGACTGCCTATACATCAGGCGTAATGAAAGTCGTGTTATGATGATGGAAGCATGGAAGCGAAGGGAAACGGTTGTTTCTTTGTCCGTCTCTGGTTCTAGCAAATGCTATGAACTGTGATAGATCAACTGTGATAGATTATGAGTGAAATATAGAAACAAGTACAAAGTACGAGGAAAGGGACGGGCCTGGGATTGAACCCATGACCTTCTGCTTATGAAGCAGAAGCGGTAGCCATGAAACCATCAACCCCGTCTTAGGTGTCATCTACCAATAGACAATCATAAACTGTTTTCCTTTAATCTTTGAAATAATGGAAAGCTATTGAATTTGTGACCAAAATTGGCCAAAATAATAAACATAAATCATAATTTAACCCGTATAGGCCTGAGTGAAAGCAAAAATAATAAACCCCTCACCGCTCGGTGAATTTTTAATGGATTCAATTTTTTTTTTCAGTATACTGGCCTACATATCTAGGTTCTAGAAGTGACCAGAGGAACACGGAAATATCCCAATTTTGTTGGTATGTTCCCAAGTAGGGAGGCGTATCTAATTAATGTCATATTTTGATTAATATTCGCAGGGGTTATTCTACTAGTTTATTTTTTTTGCAACAATTCGTATTTGCGAGAACAACAAACTTTACCCAATGCCAAAGCGAATCATTGGATTTCTCAAGATCTTTTATGGAAGTTTTGCTGGACTTCTGGGCTTATTGCTTATTGGACTGCTTCAAGTGATCTCAGCAGAACTCTTGCATTATCTTGGACAGACGTGATGCGTTAAATCATCCTGATATAAGCATAAGTATTGATGACCGTACAATTCATAGTTGCTACTCCGTGATTGACCAGAATAATCGAAGTTGCACAAGGAACCAACAGATGTAGCTTTGGAATAGCTTTCCATCTTCAATGTACACTTTCGAGAACTCCAAACATTATAAAGTCAACAACGGTGCCGGCCACGTGCTTACTGTCATCGGAGAAAGGTGGGATTATGAGTGTGACACGGGGATTTTTTTTTTATTGTTGTACAAATTGGGCCGAAGGGTCTCAGATTTTCATGAAACTTTTTCCACAGGCAGGGCTCATGGATATATGAATAAAAAAAATTGAGAAAAATTCAGGGTCGCCTATTTTTCCGGAAAACTCAGGTGAAAATTTTTTGTTTTCCCTTGACACTACTTACTTTGAAAAATCATAACTCAAGAACGAAGCATCGTAGAAACAAAGTTTTTATATGAACATTTAAGCAAATTTTCTCAAAAATCCAAAAAAAAATATGAACTGGAAAAAGTTTTCCACAAAATTTTCCACCGTTGGGAAAATTTGTAAAGAAAAGCCGGAAAAACTATGCCTGAACTCGTGGATAATTTTCAAAAAAAAATATTTTCGAGAAGGTTATTTTATAAGCTTTAATCACTGAAATTTTTGGAATGCACTTTTTTCGTTTTTGAGTTGTTTTGTGAAAAATGTCCAGATGTGCCATATAAGACTTTTCTTTGAAAAATCATAACTCAAGAACGAAACATTGTAGAAACAAAGTTTTTATATGAACATTTAAGCAAATTTTCTCAAAAATCAAAAAAAAAATATGAACTGGAAAAAGTTTTCCACAAAATTTTCCACCGTTGGGAAAATTTGTAAAGAAAAGCCGGAAAAACTATGCCTGAACTCGTGGAAAATTTTCAAAAAAAAAATATTTTCGAGAAGGTAATTTTATAAGCTTTAATCACTGAAATTTTTGGAATGCACTTTTTTTCGTTTTTGAGTTGTTTTGTGAAAAATGTCCAGATGTGCCATATAAGACTTTTCTTTGAAAAATCATATCTCAAGAACGAAACATTGTTGAAACAAAGTTTTTATCTGAAAATTTAAGCTAATTTTCTCAGAAATCCAAAAAAAATATGAACTGAAAAAATGTTTCCACAAAATGTTCCACCATTGGGGAAATTCATAAAGAAAAGCTGGAAAATCCCGAACTCGCGGAAATTTTTTAATAAAATATTTTTAAGAAAGAAACTTTATAAACTTCAATTCTGGTAACTTTTAGGATGTACTTTTCTTTAGTTCCTGATCTATGGTCAATTTTGTAAAAAATGCAAAGATTTGCCATACATGCCTTTTCGTTTAAAAATCATGACTCAAGACTCATCATGACTTGACGAACCGGATTCAAATTATCTCAAAAAAAAAAAGAAATAATGTGCCAGATGGATTTCGCGGAAAATTATTCGTGCGTGATACAAGATTCCATTTAAAGCCATTACTTTGTACGACCTCAAGTAACAATACATCCATTTGTAATTTATTACAAAGACAAATCTTCGATCAAAGTCTTAAATTTTGTTGTAATTGCTGACATAAAAAAGCATAACACGACATCAGTTTATGCTTTTCAAACAAAACTAATTTCAAGATTGAAAAATAAATTTCCTGAGCTTGAAAAAATCATTTATCTTTCTGGTGGTTGCGGAGAGCAGTACAAAAATAAATCAAATTTCAAAAATGTATGCAACCATGAAAATGATTTTAAAATTAGAGCAGAATGGCACTTTTTCCCAACCTCACATGGAAAAGGTCCATGTGATGGTATCGGTGGCAATATTAAGCGAATGGCTAGAGATGCTAGTATTAGAAAGTCAGCGGAAATTAATAACGCCAAACAATTTTTTGACTGGGCTGTGTCGCAAAAGGTGAAAGACCAATTTAAAAAAGATTGGGAATTCATTTATGCAACTGAAAATGACTATTCAGAGGCTGAAAAATTACTTCAGGAGAGATTTTCTAACCTTGTTCCAATTCCTGGAACATAAAATATCATTCATTTATTCCAAAATACGAACGAAGCATTTTTGCGAGTGGATTCTCAGATGCACATGAAAACCAAGAAAATACAGCATGCTTTGTTCTTAATACTACAAATTTGAATTTTGAAGAAACGAAAATCTTCTGGTGGTAGCAACCAAAGGCAATCTTCCCGGTTGAAAAAATAGATAGTTTTAAGATAAAATGTAAGTTATGTACTGAATAATTGAATAAATAAAATTAAAGAAAAATATGAAAAGAATTTTATTTGTTCCATAGAAAAGAAAGAATCCCTTGAAATGGAAAAGAAACAGTTTTTTCAGCTTTGCTTAACGGTGTAATGTTTCATGAAAAATATAATCCAATCCGACTTATACTTCATTAAAACCAATCCCATATCGTTTCTTTCAGATCTTTTAGAAAATTTGCAATTGCTTTGATAAAAAAACCTTGTTTTTCTGATGCTTCGATTGAAATATGGGTTTTCAAAGAAAAGGCTAATATGGTCATTTTTCACAAAATTGACCATAACTCAGGAACAAAAAAAAAAGTACATCCTAAAAGTTACTAGAATTGAAGTTTATAAAGTTTCCTTCTCAAAAATATTTTAATAAAAATTTTCCGCGAGTTCAGGCATAGATTTTCCAGCTTTTCTTTATGAATTTCCCTAACAGTGAAAAATTTTGTGGAAAACTTTTTCCATATTCTTATTTTTTTTTTTGGATTTCTGAGAAAATTTGCTTAAATTTTCATATGAAAACTTTGTTTTTACAATGATTCGTTCTTGAGTTATGATTTTTCAATGAAAAAACTTATATGGCACATCTGGACATTTTTCACAAAATTGGCCATAACTCAAAAACGAAAAAAAGTGCATTCCAAAAATTTCAGTGATAAAAGCTTATAAAATTACCTTCTCGAAAATATTTTTTTGAAAATTTTCCACGAGTTCGGGCATAGTTTTTCCGGCTTTTCTTTACGAATTTTCCCAACGGTGGAAAATTTTGTGGAAAACTTTTTCCAGTTCATATCTTTTTTGGATTTTTGAGAAAATTTGCTTAAATTTTCAAATAAAAACTTTGTTTCTACGATGCTTCGTTCTTGAGTTATGATTTTTCGAAGTAAGTAGTGTCAAGGGAAAACAAAAAATTTCCACCTGAGTTTTCCGGAAAAATAGGCGACCCTGAATTTTTCTCAATTTTTTTTTAATTCATATATCCATGAGCCCTGCCTGTGGAAAAAGTTTCATGAAAATCTGAGACCCTTCGGCCCAAACCCGTACGATAATAAAAAAAAATCCCCACATCCATTGTTACTAGAGACCGAGGACACCTCTGCATCTTCATGGTTGTCACAGGGAGGAATTCGTTAGTGGGGAGGGTTCAAAAGCTACATGATCAGGATTCACCTTGGTAAGTGATGCGATCCATGCAGCCTTAGTTCAAATAGTGACTTGTGACTAATCACTATCTCTATTTATAGGTAGGGGAACCTGGTCCAATTCGGACCCTGTTCTAATTCGGACCATCAAGCATTTCTCAACACTGGCGCTGCTGTAGAGATCGTGTGTACCGTTTTTCTACAGACCTTGCGGCTTGTATCTAACACAATACATTTGACGCCTTTCAGATATTTCGCTTGATTTTTATATTAGTTTGTTGTTTTGAAGTGCTCTAGTGTACTGTCTGTTAGCATTATTTCCAAGATTCCGTAAGCGTCAATAATTCTCAAATCTTTCTGTGTTATTTTATAATGGAATCCCCGAAGCCTAAGCTTTCACCTGACCATATGATTTTGACATGTCTATGCACTGTTTGTGCTTAACTATTTCGAATATCACAAAATGTGTGATGTGGTTCAATACGGACCTCTTGATTTTCAACGTGCACCCAGTCTATTCAAAGTGCTCCACCCCGTGAAAGTCTTCTCGTCTTGGTAGACAATCACAGAAGTTGTAATATTGATCGGTGGTGCTTTTGTTTGTGTTGCGATCAAGAAAAAAAACTTCGAAAATATTCAAGAAACAAGGTACATCACCAAAAACTAAAGGAATCAATAAGTCAGCTACTTGAAAAGCATCTCCATCAATACTACAGCCAAACTGCTTCCAAAATAGATTGACAGTACGATATAAAAACGTGTCCGAGTGCTGAGAACAGTCTAGTCAAGTTTCCCTTACTCGGTATGCTGTGTTTTTGTTCCCTAGCTTGACAGAATGAGCAATCCCTTCAATATAGCGTAGTTTGACCCCTATATCTAAGTCCATACTTCTGCAACTTGATGTCCTGAGACTCGATGCTATCTGTTCCAGTGTTCCATACAAGTTCACCTATTTAACTCGATATTTTTACGGAAACTTTCAATGTGTTGAAATTTTTCTACACTCAAATTTAAAATTACGTTTTCGAATGTATTTTGTCAAAATTACATAAAGCTTGAAATTTTAAAAAAGCTGTGTTCTTTACTTAGATATCTTCCATACACTATGGCAGTTCAAAATCGAATTAAGGAGTTCGGACTGTACCCAATATTGAACCCGCTTCGGATTTCACCCATTTTTTTAAAATGAAATTCACATTTATTTGAGCTAGTTTTGACTCGAATTAAATTGAAGTTTGTCACACATTGAGTTTATTTTTTATATTTGCTTTTACAGAAGAAGTAAACTAAGCTATGATATCAAATAAATCTGAGTGATATTTTATTACTACCATAGCAAAAGCGATAAGATATAGGGTGGTCCGAATTAGAACATAGGGGGTCCGAATTGGAACAGGGTTGGTCTAATTCGGACCTTCTGGAGAATTTTGTTCAAACATGTCTAGACATGTCCTAGTAGGAGTTATCACGAAACTCTCCAAGCGAAAAGTATGCGCGCTGAATCAGGCTTCCACGAAAACATAAACTTCATGCAATTCATCGTGCTGAAAAGATATGGCCAAAAAACTGTTACTAGGTCCGAATTGGACCAGGTTCCCCTACCCGTAACTGCAAATAGGAATAACTCATAAGAAAAAACTAGGATATCCCTTGTAACTTGTAACAAAAATATAATAAAAATTTATCAGAATATAAATTATAATATAATTTTGTTAGGCTCCGTTATCCATACAACATAATAAAACAGAAATATAACATAATGTGTTTTATTTCCTTTAAGATATTTTTTTGTTAATTTTTAACAACTTTATAACAAAATAACTACATGGTTATGCATTTCAATAATATACAATATTATTGTATACTTTGTATCAAACATTATAACTTGGTTTAATATGTTTTTAATAGAATCATAACACATTTTGTTATGTTTATGTTACTATTCATACACTTTTTGTTATAATTTTAGTTATTTTAACAACATCCTGCATCAAAATTGTGACAACCTATGTTCGAAAAAACCTTATAACATAATAACATATGCTGATATAATTTGGTTATGTACCCTTAGTAGGGATAAGTGAGTAGGAACTAATCACTAACACCCCCAACCAGTGGCGCGGGAAGTGGGTAGGACAGGTAGGACATGTACTACGCACAAAAACACCTGGGTAGGACAGTCAAAGGATTGTCCTACCCACGATTCAACAAAAAAAAAATCAGAGCAAAGAAAAAATAACTACACAAATTTACAGAATGTTTGCTTTACATCCATTTGTTATCTAAAAATATATGAGGAAATCAGAACAACCTCACTGGTTGTAAAGCTTTCTGGCCTATTTTTGTAAAATTTGTTTAATAAAATTGGCATAAAAAGGGTATACATATAGAAGATATTATCATATTTTTCAATATGAATGATAACAAAACTTGATTCAATGAAAGATACAAACGACAGGATCTGTAGTAGGTTTAGTTACAGAGACTTGGTCTCTATTTCAATGCAAGTTTCTAAAAAGTTTATATTTTTAATTTGTTTTTATTCAATATGTTTTTCCTTGTTTTGTTTGCATTGGATTCTGATGCATAATTGCACAGGCTACAAATAAACCTTAGGAGAATATAATGAGTTCAAGAGATATGTATTCAATAAATTGTCTCAGATTCCCCGAGGAAAAGCTTCAGGAATTATCATAGTGGTTTTATTTGAAATACTTTCTCCTACAGGGTTCTCTTCAGAAATTCTTGCAAAGATTTCTCTTTCAATTCTCCCATTAACTCTTCCAAAGATTTCTCAAAGGATGCTTAGAAGTATTTCTACAAAATTCGCTCCTAAAATCATTGAAAATTCCAAAACTACTACTTTCAGTAATTTCGTCATTTAAATTTTATTTTCCAAACTATCTTAAAATTTCCTCCAGATATTTTTCACTATTCCTCAAACCATATTCTCCAGTTGTTACTCAAAACTTCTACAAATGTTCTTCCAAGGAAATTCACAAAGGTTTAGTCCAGAGTGTTTAGATAAAATAGCTTAAGAGTTTTTTTTTTACAAGAATCCCTGCAAGAATTTTTTCAAATGTTTATGTGGATTCCATCAAGAATCCATCCTCCCAGAAATCCAAAATTCCTTGAGAGATTCTTCGGATAAACCTATTTTTTCAAGGGATTTTTTTCAGCATTTCATCCAAGTATGATTCCTGCAGTTTTACAAAACATTAATTAAAAAGTATCTCAAAAAAATCCCATGTAATCTTCAAAAGTTTATTTAAGGTCTTACACCAGTTTATACTACAGATTCTTTTCCAGTAAATCCTCCAATCATTCCGACGCAATTTTTTATAGAAATTTTTTCCTATGTTTTTCGAGAAATTTCTTCAGAAATTATGCGGAATACAATCCAGCAATTCGATTGATTTTTTTGGTTATCTTTGCAAATTATCTGGGATTTTTTTTTAAACTTCCTCAAAAGAGTGACTTTAAAATTTACCATAGTTTCATCAACGGGTACTCTAGAATTTTCTTTGGAAATACCTTACGGATTTATTTTAAGAAAAAAATCTTGGCATTTCCCTGGAGACATTTTTGGAAGTATTTCAGATTTTCTTTAAAAAAAAAATATATGTCTCAAATTTGAGAAAATCTCAAAAAACAACTTGAGGAATCTCTGTAGAAATCATAGAAGGAAACTCTGGATCAATTGCTGAAGATATCTTTAGAGAAATCCCTCGTTAAAATCTTTTAAAAATCCTGATGGACAATTTTAAAGAAGATGCCTAGAATTTTCTGGAGAATTTATTGATTAAATTTTAGAGGACGTTTTGGCCGGGAGCCCTCAAAAATGTGACAGGGAAAAATTTCTTAATGAATTTTTGATAGAATTCAGATGGTTTCTGAAACAATCTTTGAAGAAATTCCATTTCTTTGGTTTTGCTTGGGAAAATTCAGGTTGAATTTGAGGTATCCTAAAAAAGTCTTGAAGAAATTCCTTTGGAAATAATCACTAAATGAACTCCTAGAGAGCTAAATATAGTAACTTTTAAATTCTAGTCCAGGGTTAAATTGTTCTTTGCTTCACTGTGCACAAAATATTTGCCAACCTTTGTCCTACCCATGGTTTTGAACGTGGCCGCGCCTCTGCCCCCAACACTGAAAAGGTAAGCACATATCCTATTCCTTTACCATATCCACGTCTAGAAAGGAACAAAGTTATCAGAGATTACTACAATTTTAAGAATCTGATAGTGTCGGTTAGAGTTTTCAAACAACGTCAAGAACAAATTTCTTTTTATAGCATATCCTAGCAATGACATATTATCGGCGCGGTAAAAGAAACAGTTTATTCGCCGAGGTTGGATTTTTCTCGTTTAGTGAAAACAAGTAGCCCAGTGTAAGTGATTAGTATACACTGAGAAAAATCTACACGTCAAGGTCGTGTGTTTTACTTATAGATTTGCGCAAAGAGGAAAACCACATGACTTGAGTGTGGTAGCCATATGGATTTCGTAATTGACTTCACGGTATAATAACATGTGTATCAACATTAGGTTGTCATGTGAAACAAACATGAATGTCTAAATATTAAATCATGAAAACCAACTGATTTGCTTATTGAATTCGAAATGTAGTGACTTTAAATAGTTATGTGTATGAACATGAATGTCATGAGACTGAAAGAAGAAATTTGATAGAAGAACTCTTGCTCCCCAAAGTATGGGTTCTAGGCTCCTCTGCTTGTCGCAAGCTCACTTAATTTTTTTTTTTTTTTTTTTTTTTTTTTTTTTTTTTTTTTTTTTTTTTTTTTCAAGCAAATGAGTCAGCAACACAAGCGTGGCGCCGCAAATCCATATTTTGGGAAGCCCGGGATTAGCATATTTCATTTTATTCGAAGCTGAAAGCAAGGAAAATCTGTTAGTGGAATCCGATTCTCTAACACCATACATTATATCCAATGCTGGAAGTAATGCATTTCATTTATAGAAAATTAGAATGAACTCATCATCTTCTCTCGGATATCTTCACTAATTGAAAGATAAACGAAGCCGCAAATTTTCCTCTAACACTTTCAGCTTCAGAATTTGCTTCTTCTCTTTGGAACATGATGATGACTGTCGTTCGACACAAGGTCTGATCGCAATTTAGTTCACTATGGGTTGATCACTAACAATTTAGAAATTTGGAACACTGAAATCGACAGCAAGCTCATCGATTTCAAATCGACCAACTTGAACATGATGAGCATGACAAAAGATAACCATAAGTTTAACACACTGAATCCGTGTTGGGTGATGATCTATGTACCCATATCTTGACACACACGAATTTGAAATGGAAAGCTTCAGGAACTTATGTGGAAAATTATGGAATTCATGTTGTCGGTTGATGAATCGGTCCATGAAGCAAAACTAAAGAATTGAATGTGTAACTCACACGAGGTTTGTAAGAAAATCAACAAATCGATATAGACGTTCATGAATCGATCCATAATTTTAAACACACGGATCAAACGTGTGGTTTTTTCTCAGTGTAATCTGTTCTTGTGATTGCTGTGCGATGCGCTTCATTGTTGCAGGACATTGTTCTCATTATTATTGCGGCCTTCAGCCCCTCGGTGGGATCACCTTAAGAAGATATATGAATAATTTCGTTGCTGGTTTTGATCATGTTACTAAGAAAATAGTGATAATGTGATAATATAGTGAGATGACGTTATTGTGTCGAATAAGTTTGTGTGGTTAAGGGGACACGGGAGACCGTGTTATTTTCCCTATCTTTCGTCTCACTCTAACAATAATCATCAAAACTTTGTGGAAGCAAATCTCGAGTTTTAGTGAACCGATGAAGCTGAAAATTTATCGGGTTGTGCACTACATATATAGAATCATAGTGATACATTTTCGCATCGATACCGTCAAACGGGGTATCTTGCAACAGGGGTGAAACTTGCACCACTTCGACATGCAAACGAATTAACATTTCGTTTAGCATTGTGTTAAATTATTATGTTTTATTTCACCGTTTATTGATGACAGGTACATTACAGAAGATTTTGGTGAGTGTTTGGGTGTTGTTTCTTTTTTAGTTGGTTTACTAGAGGTGAAAATCATGTTACACGTTTGTATTGTATGAAAATATTGCTGAAAATCGTTCCTCGTACCACACAAACGATACAAATATGTCATTCGACGCTATTGGCATCAGTTACAGTACTTATTAGTGCACAAATAGACAATATAAAAGTTTCGATAATTTGATGCTTAAACACTATAATAATTCAAAAACGTTTTTGACTACCCTTGTGGGGTAACTTGCAACAGCAATTTTAATCGCAATTGTTCGATATTTCTTGCCGCTCGTCATCAACAACATATGAAAAGCAAAATTGAACATATAATGGTTCAATAATTTTAAAATTTTTGTACCGCAATACTCGTTTGGTACAGAATATTAGAAAACTTACATGACCGCATTATAATTAGAATTAGTTTCATTTTCTTCATGAACATGATGAATAATTTTGAAAATCTGTATCAAAATTACCTAGCAGATCTGCCATTGGGAACTTGCTGCATGAAATATGATGATAGTTATGCCAAAACACCAATAGAGATTATTTTAAGCATTCATATCAATATGTGATGCGTTGCATTGATTGAAATATGAATAAAAAAAAGTTATGTGAAGTATTTGTAGAATTTGTTTTTTGTATTTGTAGAAAAGTTTCATAAAAACGTTTCAATGGCTTTCCAATAACTGGAAAGTCTTATAACATGCTAGAATTTCCCCCTGTTGACACCCTATGCAATACCAATAGAATTTTCAATCGAATGGGTCTAATACTCATAATTTCATAAATAATAATTAGTTTTCTAAAAGTAGATCATTCTGTTTTTGCTTATTGTTATGCTTTTACTGCAGAAAATTATAAAATGTAATGTAATAACATGATATAGGTTATGTTTTGAATAGTGAGCTTTTAGTATTACTGTGTGTTGCATGTTACCCCACATCAGAGGTAGCATAAAAACTGTATGTTTTTCGTCTCTCTTGATCCCAGAAAACCAAATATTGATAAAATGAACACCGCGTGGTATTCTTTACGTGGCGATTAGGATACTAAATGGTTGTTGTCTCATCTGAATCCATAAATTTTCCATCCATATAGCATTGAAGTTGAAAAGTGTTGCAAGTTACCCCGTTTGACGGTATATAGAGTGGTTCTTGAGATTTGCTTCTTGAAATGGATAGGGTGATTATGATGACGTCCCGTGCGGCCTTAATGGTAGTAAGCTTCAAAGATGGTGATTATTAGAGTGATGATAGTTGATGATATTGTGAATATTAGTGATATAAGCAACAAGGACCCCACTTTTATTTTAATGAAGATAATGATATAGAGTGTTGATATGATTTATTTATTACAGTGATTATTTGTTTAATGTGAAGTTTTAAACTTTAAACTTGATGAAGCAGTAGTATCAAAGACAAATTAAAGACCTCCATGTCCCTTGCAGTTGCCCAAAACATTATGGCTCATGAGGTAATCTAGAATGCCGTGAAAAGTGTACTGCGATCTGTCAAACTTGGGTACCTTTTGTATTACCGAGGGATCAAATGCAGTACTAGAAGTGGTACCCAATCTGAGCCCGAGTATGACGGACCTGGTAGTATTGTGGCTGGGTTATAGATGTGACGGTCATAAAATAAAATTGCTATATATAATGGTGACGCTGTTAGTAGAAATTCTGTTGATAATAAAAATAATGATATCAATACCTATGAAGTAGTCTAATAGTTATCAAGTGAAATGATAGTGTGAAAAGAACGTTTCCCACCTTTTACCGTAACCTTCTGAGACAGTCTTCTTGGAAGCCACCTTTCCGTGTACGTCTGGTGAACAGCTTCAGAAAGGTTTACGTCCTCTTTCCTATCTAAGGTCTAGTTCAAGGTATTTAAAAGATACCTTGGTCTAGTTTAGAGCTTCGGACCAGGCCCATGGCACGGGACGACTGCTAGCGTAGTCAACATCTCCATGTGTTTACCTATTTTCGGATAAATTGAATCGAGAGTGCAATCAGGATGCGACGTTTTGTTTAATGTTTATGATCTGTAATCGAGCAAGTGTCGCAATAAAATAACTGATTGCTTGCTTGGAGGCTTGCAGGATGCCTTTCAATGTTTTCTATCCTTCCAAAACCATCGAAATGTTGAATGTGCTTCAACTTTTTGGCACATTATTAGCTGATTTAACAATATCAAAAATTGATAATCAAACCATAACAAACAATTAAACAAAACAAGGGTCTTTATTTTCACAGTTCTTACAACTGACAGTGGGCGATATTCACTTATCGCCCGGGACATCCTGGCTACGAAGAACACTGTGTATCGATATATGGTTGTCAGGGGCCTGCTTCGGACAGTATTCGCTGTACGGCTACCAACATATAAAAAAAAACGATTTCGAATCAAAGAAAATCAGTTGGCTCTACCTCTAGTTCTACCGCAGCCTTCGCAATCATTCAATCATTGAAGTAAACATTTGAATCATAGTATGCTTGAAACGGAAAACGCTATTGGACGATTCAAATATGACGTCCATCGTTTTTCGGAATTTCTAGACCCCCGTCCCCTTCTGTCACGCTTTTTCCAATACCTAATACATGCACTTTCACACTTTCATAGACCCCCCGTCCCCCAAAAGATGTACGTCATTGTTGAATGACCCCTATGAAATATAGGAACAAACAGCAATCATCAAGAGGGTATCCATAAGGTATTATTGATGTCTACCGATGATTTACCAGTGCAAATCAATGATGTGACATATGCGGTAGCTTTTCGTTGAACCGGAAGACGGAAAATTTTCCCTTAAAATTGCAATATCTGTTAAATTATTTTGATAATATCAGATATTATCTTCAACTGGTTTCCATAAACATTGATTTCGACAACATCTCTTCAAGGAATCCGCGAGATGTTTGTAGATCCTCAAAAGGGGTCGTAGCTTCAAATAAGTTGGGAATCACTGCCATAAAACGTCTTGAAATGCCTGACGTAGATGTTTTTTACCAGAAATATTGTTGAAGCATTTCAAAACGTTATGCACACTTAAATTAGAATGCCGAATCTCGGCTAATTTTAACCGAGATCCGCACAGCCGAGTAGTCGGCAAACAAATTTCCTGGGATCTCAGTAAATAAAAGCCGAGTATCAGTAAATCGTGCTTCGTTGCTAAGCAACCGGACAAATTGTTATCTGAGTCTCGGTTAAAATCGGGAAACCGAGATTTGCACAGCCGAGCTCGTGAAAAAAATCAGAGTGTGTGGGACCCTTGTCAGGTTTTTGCATAAAAAGATATACAAGAAATAACAATTTACTCCGTTAGATTACTAGTGAAGTCCAAATCGAAAAATATTATATTTTCTGCGAGAACTACACTCAACTTTGTGCGAGCAATTCTTAGCGTCGGTGAGAAGTGATTGTGGTGAAGAGAGCGCGCAAAAGCATGTGATAGCAGCCAGCAGCGGTTGGTTATGCTGACCGAAGCACGATATGTGCTATGTATCTATACATGCACAAACATATACACGGAGACGGAATTCAACTCAATTTTGGGTTGTTTCAACGCAATTCCGTAGTTGAGCCCAATAACTCAATTTTGGCTAAATTTCCAAGGTCCTCATTAGGTAGTTTGGCTTTAATTCTATTAGAAAAATATACTCAATTTTGGGTTGATGTAACGCAAAATTGAGTTCTTTTAACCCAAACATAAGAATAGTTGCATTTACCCAAATTTGGCTTATTGGGCCACAGTACCCCCATTGGGTAGATGCAGCTCTCTCTATATTTGACAACATTCGTGTGGGAGAAAGAGAAAACCGAGAGATTTTGGGTTGAAACTTTAATCGATATACTTAATTTTGGGTAAAGTAAACTCAAAAATTAGGTAAAAATATTTCTCCGTGTAGAGAGAGGGATACATCCAGCCAACGTGCCCGACGCTTTATGATAATCATCAACCCCTCGACTTCCCGCAATCAAAACGCTTCGCTTCTACGACCCCGACCCATCAGGTGGAGAAGGCAAACGCAGCCCGAGTAGGAAAAATAATTTGAAGGCAATGGCATGTTTTGCCATTTAAATTAAATAATATGAGGGCAAATTCTGACAAAGGTTTGTTTGAAATATGTGCCAGAAGTGCAAACATAATAACTGAATTTGTTTGACAAAGGAACAAACTAATATCAGAATTTGACATTATAAGAACAAAGAAATAACCATTTTGGAGTAATTGGGAATAGAAAAATAACGAAATCAGTGGCTTTGTAGATCTATAAATGTATTAAATATGAGAAAGTAGATCAGTATAGGGGATAGGGGAGTAAACTGTTGTGTGGTATGGAAGATTGTATACATCTGAGCAATAACAAAATGAGTTGACAGCAAAATTTGTCATCCAACTTTTAAAAGTTTCGATTGGCATACAAAATAATAAATTAACACATAACATATTGATACGATAGCACAATTTGCTATTGTAATATTTTCAGATTTTCGTAAAAGTCTTCAAAATATCAAAATTAATTTTTGGTTTGCCATTCCCCTCTACCCGAGAAACGACCAGGGAGAGCCCGAGAACAAAACTTACTACTGTTAGTTGGTGAGTACGTTCGGTCCGGTTAGGATGTACCGCGATTCACGAATTTCTCTCCCGTCGTCGTCGTGTTCCATTGATATGTATTTATAAGTTATTTGTATCCCAAAACGGAAAGAGTGCTGAATCGGCTGGAAATAGGACAAGTGCAGATCGAAATAAGGTGCTTCAACTTGTTTGGTCTTCGCTTTTGTGCATCGCTTGATTGAGAAGTTGCGAACGGATTTCTGTACAAGTTCATGACTGGAAACGGTTTCAGTGAGGTCAATAACCATCAGGATAACCGATATTTCGGTTTTGCACTCAAAAGAAGGTGTGTTTTACAATAGGCAAGAAATTTCATCGATTTTTCTCAAACCAGATGTGCGTTCCCCTGTTTTTCTATCGCGGTTGTGCGTGAATGTCATTGAGAATGACGCGGTAGTTACGAGTTGGAAAATGTAATCATCTACAGTTGTTGAATGAAATCAGCCGAGTGTGAAATATCTGACTGGATTCTAGATGTTTGTGGATCCTTTGAACCTCAGTAAGAAACGAGAATCTGCTTATTTGACAATATCTACTATATGCATACAAGCGAAGCGAGAACAAGGCAGATAAATCATCACCATCAGTCAACATCTAATGACAAAATCAAACACAATCTCCGACGTTCATCAGATTTGTCACGATATTGATTATCTTGGACAAAGACCCGATGATATCCTCACAGCAGCAGCAACACAAATTTTATGTAATGCCATTTCTATATCATTAGAGTGTTACGAATCCCTGGCAGGAGCGGTCGGGTAAAAGGTCAATTTGAAAGGCATGGCCGACACATGATAGCAATCAGGACACACGCAATCAAATCGTCCGGCCGTTGTGGGCCACATAGCTATTACAGTAAATGAATAATTGGTATGACACCGTGGTACTTGCAGGTTGTTATCCATTTGTTTCCTCGTTAGTTGTTGAGTATACCTAATGTTTCCAATTGAAGCGTGTTGATGATTACAAGTTACAGTCAAAGTATTATCAAGTTTTGTTTGTAAATCAGGAACAGTTCAAAGTCGCGAATAAGAGTATCCCGAATTTCTGTCTACATACTGGCGAACCTAAGACTGTTTAAGATCTACGATATGCTTTATATGTTCTAGGTTATCGCATTCAGTCTATTATGCTCAAAAATGGATTTTATGTTTCCATCTAACGTTTCGGACACATTTATTGTGCCATTCTCAAGGAATTAACTGTGTTCCGTTTTCTAAGAATAATAATGGCGATAAACAACTTTATCAAAGTTCTGCGACCCGGATCTTTTTTCGGATTCTTCGCCCGAGTTAAGTGTTAGGCAAAATTCTGTATGTTGACTTGTGCTGCCTATGCTGTGGGCATGTAAACGAGAAAACGGAACACCGTTAATTCCTTGAGAAAGGCACAATAAATGTGTCCTAAACGTTGGATGAAAACATAAAATCCGTTTTTGAGCATAATAGACGGAAGGCCATAACCTAGAACATAATTATCACTGTCGCATCTCCGAGAAAGATATGCTTTATACGTTTGCGAAAATAATATTACCTAGCAGAAGCTTATGAGGTCTCTAGAAGTCTTATTACCAGCATACCCACCTATCCGGGAAAAACAGGAAAAACCCGGGAATCACTAACGACTGTTAAAAATACGGGAAATATCCGATAATTTATAGAATGGGACAATATGTGTTTCAAACATTAGAATACCGGTTAATTCCAATTTGGAACACTATGGACGACTATTCGACTGCCTGACAACTCACACTTTGTATCACGACCTGGTGTGTTGCTACAGAGATAGTTGAAGCTTTGTATTAGGTATTTATTTTAGCAAAATACTGCGTAAAAAACCTAATGGTTGGTTTCCTAGATATGCCAGATTATTCTTATAATTTTCGTTTGAAATTCTTTGAAAATTTTTGGCATGCATAAAACAATCTAGAAGATTGGATTTCTTGCTATATTCTTGGTGAGATGCTTGATAGATTTCCATTAGGATTCATGACAAATTCTTGACGATATTCTTGCAGAAATCTTACCGGTTATCTAGTCGTTTAAAAAATTTTTTAAAGATCACTGAAAAAGTGATTAGTAGATTAGTAATAAGCTTTTAAGTGGCATCCACGAAAGACCTTAGGATATTTTTTCTTGAAATTCGTATAATTTGGCGTAAAGTTTTGCAAAAAAAGTGTTTCTCACACTTCTTAGAAGATCTAAATGATTTCCTACTGGAAACCTGAATAGTTTCATAAGGAATTCCGTTTGGCGAAATACTGATACTGATTTTTGGTAAATCCTTGTTCTGAGTATTGTTCAGGGTAGTAATCTTGACCAGTTCTTGATCTATAAAAAAGTTGTTATGGAATCCATGATGAGTTTTATGGATTGCTACAGATTTGCAGTGGATCCATCCTGCCTTTTCCAACGATTTTTTTTGTGAGATCCTTTCTGAAATCTTGGCAAGATCCATGATGGATGAAAAAATGGTGACGTCCTTTAGGCATTCTTGGGCAGATTTTTATGTAGGCGAAATGCTTGGAAAATTCTTTGATGGGTTCCTGCTTTTTAAGATTTATGAAAAACTATAACCATCTCTATAGAAAAACAATCAAATGTTATTTGGTGAGATACAGTGAAACTTCCATGAGTTGATATTGAAGGGATCATCGAATTGATATTGAGGGACTCATGAAAATATCGAGTCATGGAACAGAAATTATTTGGAGAGCTGTTTCGAGGGACCATTAAAGTAACCATGAAATTTTGTTTCTAGTATGGTTCCATGAGTCGATATCGAGTCATGAAACATCGACTCATGGAGGTTTCACTGTATAGTTTCCTTAAGAAAATCTCCTCCGATTCAGAAAGAGATGCCAGATCAAAAATTTCTCCAGGTATCAGCTAAAGGCCATGATTACAAGTTTTCCAGAAGGTTGTTTCCCCCACGCCAAATATATTCTTCGATGAATCCGAAAGTAATAAATGGTGTTTTCGGCAAAAATATTGATATGTCAAAAATTAAAGAACTAGTCTTATGTTAACATAAGCAAACATTCAGTTTTGACAACTCATAAAAGTTTGCTAAAAATATCTTTACACGGAAAAAAATTCTGTGGTAAAAATAACTATTTTAGCTGACTACGGCCATTCTTGAAACTACCATGAAATTTCAGACCAATTTACTATGTTTACGGTACATCCCACCACATTACTGGTACATTTCACAGAAATAATTTACAACAATCTGATTTCGACAACAGACATGGTAAAATCAAGCGTATTTCTGGTCTGCTGAAAATTGCCGGTGCGAGCGCTTAAGTTAACCCCCTAAAATGGTAGTTTTTACCGCACAATTTTTTTGCGTGTAGTGTTGATCTTCTAGATATCTCAACTGAACTAGCCATTCAGTGTTAATATTCAGATTAACAGTTACAAATTTAATCAAAACTAATTCATAAGTAACTTAGATCAAGTATCTCAAATTGAACCATTTTGTATGAAAAATGCGATAAAGATGTTGCCCAACCAGGATAGTCGGAACAGCTCAGCAAACGTGGTCTGTTTCTTCAATGAGAATGGTCTCAAAATCGTCAATCACCGGATATGTCATCGCAATTGAGCTGCTGCAAGGGATTCAATAGATCCCCTTAAAGGATCAAATAGCCATATTGCGAAAGAAAGCATTAGTGGGCCGAAAGACAACACATTTGAATCACTAATGTTTCCTGACAGGTATCGATAAAGATACTCATCTATACAGGTTGTACGAACCGAAGTCAAAGATCATTATCAAGGAAGTTTCTTTGAGAGAAGATCCTGTTCACCACGATCTACGCCAACGACGTCTTGATTTCTATTAACTATTCTTCGTCGGGCCAACATGCCAGATACGAAGCCTGTCGCAATTGCAATAAACGTCGCTGAAAGAAGCTTGTTACGTAGTATATGATAGGCCCGTATACGACTCACAGAGCGAATCGGTAGCCGAATCAGAATGAGTCCCTATCTCTTTATCACCACCGCTCACTACTGATAGCAGCATAGCAAGAGATCTTCGGTAGTTGAGTGCCATCGGTGTAGACATCAGGCAGTAGATCGAGACCGATCAGTTAGTTCTCTCCCGTGCGTCGGCCGTGTCGGAAACATTTTAAAATACAGTCCGCTACAGTGAAGTTTTTTCCCGTGTGTTGTTTATTCGCGTGATTAAATTGCCTCTTAAACGTTAAATCGAGTGTTTAAACCGAATTCCGAAACGCACTATTCCGCGATTGATTTCCGTGGGGTTTATCCGGCCAGTGAAGATAATTAAACGTAACATTTTCTGGTCCTTCGAGCCGGATTAGGCCAATCCGCGGGACCACGTAATAGTGAATAGTGCGAAGTGGCTTGGGTACATTGTGCGGTGACCCATTGTCTGTCGTTTTATTTTTGTTCTCGATCACTGAACCCTTGATCGAAGCCATTGCCCGCGCGTGAAAAGTGTGACTGCCCAGTGTGGCTATTATAAAGAGGGCCGTTTTGATTGCCCCTTGTGGAGTGGTGATTGATATTCGATCACAAAATAGTGCAACAGCTGCTGCGCTGCCCTGTATACAGTTAGGGATTCATCATTCCTCGGCCGTTCGCCTTCCATCGACACGTCGGCTGCTCGTTAGGTTGATCGAAGCTGTTTTTTCGCTATTTCGTCCCCCCAGGAGCATCATTCAGCGTCCATAGGAGTCAGATAAGTAGCCAGTGTGTGTGCGTGAATGTGTGGTTGAGGTGGCTTAGGAGAAAGTAGCCTGCATGTAAAGGCTAATTAATTTAAAGCGCATTCGTTTTGCTACATTCAGCCAGCGCTCTGTTACCGTAGTGTGGTGCGAGCTTGGACAAATTTTATTTGAATTGTGGAGGATACATTTGAGTTCTCCGGTTGACTATTTAATTTTGGCACACTTGCGATCTGCCGTTTGATAATTCTCCACAATTAGTGGTTGATAATTGAGCTGTCAATCTGTCATTCGTTCCGCTTGAGGTCTCGGTTTCGGTTCTGTCGCGTAGTGCAGTGCAATAGTGGGTGGTAATTTACGATGACGAAGGCAAGTTTAAGGCTGTTAGTGAAGGAAGAACACCAGCTGAAGGCTGCTTTGGACAACGTTCAAGATTTTGTGGATGGTTATGATGAAGATCGTGATCAGTCAGTGGTTGAATTGAGGCTAGTGAAACTTGACAGTATATTCGATCGGTTTTGTGCAGTTCGAGTGGAAATCGATGTGCTGTTAGATGAAACGGGCGACTACGAAAGTGCTGACGATGAAAGCAGTAAGAAGTCCGTCCCTACCATCGCTGACAGTGTCCGAACCTACAAGGAATTCGAGAACGCGTACTTCCGTCTCAAGTCAGCACTGCTTGCGAAACGCCCTAGGACCCAACCAGGTGTTGTTGAGCGTCAACCTGTTGCCGGAGGTGTCCAACAGTCGCGTCTGAAGTATCCTGAGCTGAAGCTGCCATCCTTTTCCGGGAAATTACAGGAGTGGATCAATTTCCGAGACAACTTCCGATCGCTGATTCATGACAACGACGACCTGAATCCCATCGACAAGTTTAACTACTTGCGAGCTTCCCTGAAAGATGACGCGTTGCTGCAGATCAATCAGGTTCAAGTTAGCGCTGCATCCTACCCGATTGCTTGGGGTATCCTCGAGGCGAAGTATGAAAACCACAAGCTAATAGCACACGAGCACTTGATAGCGTTGTTTGCAGTTCCTGCAATGAAATCGGAGACCTTTGAGGCGCTGAACATTGTTCTTACGACGTTCAAGGTCAATATGCAGCAACTGGAGAAGCTGGGAGAAAACACCAAAGACTGGAGCACTCTTTTGGCGTTCATGCTGTCGCAGAAGCTGGACACCACAACGCTTCGCCAATGGGAGACTCATCATGGATCCAAGGATATCCCTCAATACGAAGCCATGGTCGATTTTCTTGAGAAGCAGTGCGCCATTCTTCAGTCTACTTCTACTCGAAGTGCAGTAGAACAAAAACGACCCTTCAGAAGCTCAACTGTTCACACTTTAGTGCCAGTTACCAGCAGTTGTCCAATCTGCAACGGTGGACAGCACAGTATCGAGCAGTGTCGTCGTTTCGCAAAAATGAGAGTGGTCGACAGGAAAATGCTTATTCGTAGACTTGGACTCTGCCTGAATTGTTTATCGTCCGGACATTTTGTGGCTGATTGTTCCAGACGTACGTGTTCCAAGTGTGGTCAACGACATCATTACCTGCTGCATCCGTATTCTCCACCCATTTCTACCCCGCAGAATCAACCACCGATCAACCCTAGCAGGCCTCAAGCCGCGAACGCGAATACAAACGCTCAATGACAGTCTCGTCCTCAGTCTCAAGGACAACAATCGCAATCGCAGTATCAAGGCCAATCCCGGATGAATACTCAAGCAAATCCACACACACCTCCAGTCCAAAACACTACGCCGCCACATACACGACAGCCACCTCCCACAAACACACCGACTACTTCTCACCACACTGCTACTTCACACAACATGCGAAGTCAGCGAAACACCACTCTTCTGTCAACCGCGCTCGTGAAACTCGCCGATCGCTTCGGAAACACTGTCATTGCCCGTGCGCTGCTGGACAACGGTTCGCAAATAAGTATGATCACGGAAAACCTGTCGCAGCGACTGAACTTCAAGCGGTTCCACGAGAATCTACCGGTGAATGGTGTAGGCGGTGCTTCGACGGTGGCCAAACAATCCGTGTTAGCGAGGATCCTGTCACGCTACTCCTCGTTTGAAACTGCAGAAGTGAAGTTTTTTGTGCTACCCCGGATTACGCTAAACCTGCCGCAGCAGAACATCGACATTAGTTCCTGGAATCTGCCTACAGACATCTGTCTCGCCGATCCCGATTTCCACGAGTCTTCAGCCGTAGATGCTATTCTGGGTGTGGAAATCTTCTACGAGTTGCTGTTAAGTGAGCAGATGAAGCTATCAGATGCTGGTCCGATTTTGCGCAACACAGAGCTGGGTTGGATAGTAGCTGGAGAAGTTCCTGACAATTCCATTTCTACCTTCAGTGCAGTAACCGCTTCTGTTACCACCGAAGAAGTTCGTGAGCAGCTCGCACGTTTTTGGGAGTTGGAGTCGTGCCGCACGAAAGGCTGCCTCTCCATTGAAGAGTCTTCGTGTGAGTCTATCTTCGAGCAGACTACAACAAGGGATCCGGATGGCAAGTTCCGAGTAGTTCTACCCAAGAAGGAGTATATGCTGGAGCAGTTAGGAAAATCCAAGGAGATAGCCACCAAGCGATTCATGGGTTTGGAACGCCGCTTGAATGCAAACCCAGAAATGAAAGCTCTCTACACAGCATTTATACATGAGTATTTGCTGATGGGACACATGCGAGAAGTCAGAGACGGCGAGGAAGAACCGATGCACGCCTACTATTTGCCACATCATGCTGTGATGAAGCCCGACAGTACCACGACGAAGCTCAGAGTAGTGTTTGATGCATCGTGTGCAACAGATACAGGAGTTTCTCTTAACGACACCCTGATGGTGGGTCCGGTGGTACAGAGCGATCTACTCTCCATTTTAATTCGCTTCCGACTCCACAAGTACGCAATCGTCGCTGATGTGGAGAAGATGTACCGCATGATCAACGTAGTCGAGCAAGACCAACCGCTGCAAAGGATTCTTTGGCGAGAGTCCATTGATGAGCCACTTCGAACGTATCAGCTGTCGACTGTGACTTACGGTACTTCATCAGCGCCATATTTGGCAACTCGGAGCTTGAAGAAGTGCGCAGAGGAAGGAGAGCAGACGTATCCAGCAGCAGCCAACATCATCAAGCATGACTTCTACGTGGACGACATGTTAGCTGGAGCGAAATCTGTGAAAGAAGGAACAAGGCTTTGCAAAGATGTTCTGTCGCTTCTCGGATCTTTTGGTTTCAACCTCCGGAAGTGGCATTCAAATCAGCCAGCGATTCTGAAGAGCATTCCCAGCCATTTACACGATAAGCGAGATCTCCTGGACATCGATACAACATCGACTGTGAAAACTCTAGGTTTGACCTGGGAGCCAGCGTTGGATATGTTCTGGTTCAAATCTCCACGTTGGAATATGAAGTCACCCGTTACTCAGCGCATCGTGCTGTCTGATTCCGCACGTTTATTCGATCCGTATGGACTAGTGGGGCCAGTGATCGTGCAGGCAAAGATGTTTCTCCAAGAGCTTTGGAAACAGAAGTATTCTTGGGATGAACCGTTGAGCCCAGACCTGCAGTCACAGTGGCTAGAATTCAGGACGAATTTGGATCGGATTGATGCAGTTTCCGTACCACGCTGGATCGCATTCAGTGATAATGTGGTATCATGCGAGTTACACGGATTCTGCGACGCTTCAGAAAAGGCCTACGGAGCGGTAATATATCTGCGATGCGTAACACAGAAGGGAGAAGTCACAGTCCGATTAGTGATGGCTAAGTCCAAGGTAGCTCCGTTGGAGGATCTGAAACGGAAGAAGAAGAGGCAGTCGATCCCCAGATTGGAGTTGTCGTCGGCTCTACTGTTGGCGCATTTGTACGAGACAGTAGCACAGAGTATTCAGATTCCAGCAAAAACCTACTTCTGGACCGATTCGATGATCGTGAAGTGCTGGCTTTCCTCCCATCCATCGAGGTGGCAAGCGTTCGTCTCCAACAGAGTGTCGGAGATTCAGCATATTACTCGAGATGGCTTTTGGAATCACGTGCCCGGCGTCGAGAACCCGTCCGACATTATCTCGCGCGGTGTAACACCGCTACAACCCGCCGAAAGCTCCGTTTGGTGGAATGGCCCGGCGTGGCTTCAAGAAGATTCGACTATGTGGCCGAAGATGAGCAGCAGTTCAGAACAGCAGTTTGATTCGGTAACTTTGGAGGAGAAACCGCTAGTAACAGCAGCGCTGCAGATGCTACCGCCGAGCGAAATCTTTACCCAGTATTCGTCGTTGTTGAAGTTGATACGGTCAACGGCGTGGACACTTCGCTTCGTCCAAAACTGCAGAATCAGCAACCGCGCATGCAGAACAACTGGAGTGCTCAACGCGAAGGAACACGAGGAAGCTATGAGCGTATTAGTGAAGCTAGCTCAGTCGGAGTGTTTTCCTGTGGAGTTGTCAGATCTTGCAGCGAAGGGAGAGGTGAAGTCAAGCTCGAGATTGCACACTAAGGATCCAGTTCTGCAAGATGGATTGATCCGCGTTGGTGGAAGACTTCGTCATGCGCCAGTGTCGTTCGGCAGAAAGCATCCGATTGTGTTGGACAGTAATCATCCGTTGATGAAGCTGATTATGGTTGACTACCACCATCGACTACTGCACGGAGGACCACAGCTGATGCTATCCTGTGTGAAGGAAAGGTTTTGGCCGCTATCCGGAAGAAACCTAGCAAGGAAGGTAGTGCACGAGTGTGTAACCTGCTTCAGGGCTCGTCCACAGGTCCACGAGCAGCTAATGGGAGATCTTCCGATGGAACGAGTGACCCCTGCTCCTGTATTTCTTCGTGTCGGAGTTGACTACTGTGGACCTTTCAATGTTCGACAAGGATCTCGTAAGGCCGCTCCGGTAAAGTGTTACCTGTGCGTATTCGTCTGCCTAGTAGTGAAGGCGGTACACGTAGAGATGGTTGCAGATCTCACTACGGAGGCATTCATAGCAGCATTAAGGAGGTTTGTTGCAAGGCGTGGCAAGCCAGAAGTTATCTTCTGTGATAACGCAATTGGTCGCGTTGGTGCGCGGAGAGAAATCAGCGAGTTACATCGACTGTTCCGAGCAGAACAATTCCAGAACGCAGTAGTGTCAGATGCAGCTAAGGATGCCATCGAATTCAAGTTTATTTCCGCCAAATCGCCGAACTTCGGCGGATTATGGGAAGCGGCTGTGAAGTCACTCAAGGGACATATGCGGAAGGTCATCGGCAACACCGTACTTCGTTCGGATGAATTTCTGACTGTTGTCACGCAAATCGAGGCCTGTCTCAATTCGAGGCCGATAACACCGATTAGCAGCAATCATCGAGATCTGGAGGCGTTAACTCCCGGACACTTTTTGGTCCAGCGACCGCTGTCAGCAGTTCCGGAGCCCAGTCTCACAGATATTCCGGAGAATCGACTTAGTAGGTGGCAACTGGTTCAGCGTTTCAGTCAATTGCTGTGGAAGCGGTGGTCTACGGACTACTTGTCGGATCTTCACAACCGAAATAAATGGACGAAAAGAAGGGACAACCTGCATATCGGTACAATGGTGTTGCTGAAGGAGGATAAGGTACCGCCGCTGCAGTGGCAGCTTGGTCGAGTGACGGAGATTCACCCAGGCGCTGATGGTATCATCAGGGTAGTTACCGTTCGTACGCAGCAAGGATCATTCCGTCGAGGTATCCAGAAGATATGCATTCTTCCCATTCGCGACAATCAACAGCAAGCTGAGGAAGCTCAGTAGACTGTTCAGCACCAGCACATCGTTCGTCCGCCAAGTAAACTAAGTATTTTAGCCCCCGTTGGGGCACTTTAGGCAACAGGCGGCAAGTATTTCGCCGTTTATGTCTGGGGGTGACCCACAAGTTACGTTCATCCCTCCTTTCGTATTTGTTGGAACCTACTGCTTTGTTTTCCATCGCTAGGGATGTGAACACCAACTATACCAGCTGATATTTTCACTTCAATTGACCTCCGTATCAACCCGCAAACTTCGATTTATGCTCTAAATCGTCATCGCGTGAAAAAGTTATATCAAATTTGTTTTTCTCGGTAAAAGGCACGGTGTTCATTTTACCACCCCTGTTAATTTTGCCACTTCCCCTACAGTTAACCTAGTGAACATGGCATTGGATCGCCAATCTGTAGACGTCGGGTTAACCGTAAGCCAAGACGCCTGCTTTGATCGAGTGAAGATCTAATATTGATCGTCCTAGAAAGAGATGAGCAGACGCCTCACTATCCGAAGCAGATTCCCGTAACGCTGGTAGATCACCTTTACGTGGTGCGTTTCGAGGTAAGATCTGCCAAATCGAACCCTGGCATTATCCTTGTTGCATTCTAGGGTTCTTCGTACTGGTAATTAATATGGTTTACAGCATTTAGTGCTTTTCACCAGTAACAGTCTTTGAGTTGAACATCAACTTCTTAACATATTGTCCTGAAGATAGTTCAAAGATTGATCAATGGTGGAATTGAAAGACCATGCAAGAATCTTTATTACTGAACGAACCTTGTGTTTCGAAATGCTCTTTTTGTTAAGGATAAGCCCCTTGTTTTATGTAGTTTACTGGGGATACATAATTTAACAAGGAGGACGATTTGTACCAAGGAGATCGTATGGTCCCATCTTGTACATAGCGCTACCAAATTATGGCAGATGTTGCCTTTCCGTCATATAAATCAACCATGTGCAGTGGCACTACTACTACATATTTAATGTCACGACAGATGGCAGATATCCGTGATCTTGGTAGTGATGCTGTATGAATGAAATTACCGTATCGAAAGTCAAACTACTCTCGAGCGAAACGTGATACCGTCTTTCTGATCGCACATAGGAGCCCCACTCGATCGCTTGCTAACCGATAGCGTCGAACGGGTTAACAAAACTTCCCCGCGCACAGCAATGTGCTGTAATGATTTGGCGGGATCTCACTTGCAGAGTTACTCCCTCAATTTCATCTCTTGCACATAGCATTCTGATCATATGTTCATTCTACGACGACTGCTCACGACACGCTATCAGCTGCTCACATGGTGACGCACGAGACTGTCTAGAGTGTGACGCGGCGACACGAACTTAGTGAAACTATCATAATGTGGTGAACATAGTTCTACACTATAATACCTCTATAGCATAGTTTCCCAAACTGTTGATCGCGACCCCCTCGGGGGTCGGGATAATAGTTCTAACTTATTTGTTTTGTTTATATTGCCGAATGCTTGAAAGTTAGTAAACTTTAATTTTACAACAGTTACACTGCAGAATTTTTTTTATCTCAAGCACCAAAATCCCGCTCTTTACTTAATTTAATATTGCTGAATCCTAAACCGTTTTCCAAAATGTCATAGCACGTCATGTTTCTGAGATATTGGTTGTTGAAAATGTAAATTTTTACGATTTCAGCCAACCTGCATGCAAGTTTGACAGCTTGTATGATGACTCATACAGGGATCTCTGTAGACATTCTTCTAGAGATTCCTCTACCAGGTCTCCCAGAAATTCTACCAGCGATTTTTCAAAGGATGCTGAGAGGATTTTCCCCAGAATTTTGTTCAGGGAATCCTTGAGCACTTCAACGAAACTACCTCTAGTAATGTTCTCAGGCGTTACCCCGATTTTTTTTTTTTGCGAAGACTCTAGAAGTTCCTCTAGATATCTTCTTCTTCTTGGCATTAACGTCCCTGCTGGGACAGAGCCGGCTACTCAGCGTAGTGTTCTAATAGCACACCTAGTGTTCTAATTCTTCCACAGTTATTAGCTGAGAGCTTTCTTTACCTAAATTGCCATTTTCGCATTCGTATATCGGGTGGCAGATACGATAACACTTTATGCCCAGGGAAGTCTAGGAAATTTCCATTACGAAAAGATCCTGGACCGACCGGGAATCGAATCCAGACACCTTCAGCATGGCTTTGCTTTGTAGCCGCGGACGCTAACCACTCGGCTAAGGAAGGCCCCTCTAGATATGTTTTCCATTGAATATCGAGTTATGGAGATTTGATTGTATTGTCTAACTTCTCATTCTTCAAATTGAAAAAAAAAATGAAAACCATAGCTTTATTCAACAGGAAACATTTAGAGAAACTTTAAAGTAGATGGAGTACCGTGTACCTTTTAATTCCGCTCCTAAATTTAGGAGTGGAATTAAAAGGTACAGGGTACTCCATCTACTTTAAAGTTTCTCTATTTGAGATTCTGCTCAGAGGATTCGAACATTCATTAAAGAGGAAACATTGGTCCAACTACTCTTCTCTGGTGGGTCAAGAACTTAGAATTTCACGGATAGGTGATTCGTACATCCAGAATGATTGGGAACCTATGCTCTATAGTTGAGTTACCACTGTTTGGATGTGGTTGAACAAGAAAGTATATAAAACGAGATAGGACGGTAGCGTGGAGGCAAAACAAACGCGAAAAGCTTATGAAATGCAAATTAGCATGTCGCGAAACCGGTAAATTTAGCATACGCACATCGGAAGACGAAAAAAAATCTCGCGCGCATGCGAAAGTGGGACGGAATTTGTCTATTCTCTGTTGTGGTGTGGATTTGAGAATCGATGGAAGTTAGTTTTCATAAGCCACTCTCTGGCGTATTGCTAATTCATTACAAATCTATCTCTTTCTAGTTCTATACCATGAGGCAGTGACTGTTTCCAAGAATCGATAATATCCACTACCTAGTATTGAACCAACCGCACCGAACGAGTTTCACTTCCTACATTTTGCCAATGTAATTCAAGTAAAATGCATCAGCTCAGGAAATGCTCCCGAAGAAACCTCATACTGCTGTTGTCTTTGGTGATCGGTTACCTCTTGGTGGACTACGTCCTGAACAGTCGGGACTATGTGGACAATCGCGAGAAGATGTAAGTTGAAAAAGTCGTTAGTTAGTAGATCACTGATCCTCAGTACAACTAAATTCCCTATATTTGCAGAAGCTTGATCGAAGAATCGATTCGATCGTTGGCCAATCAGGGAGCATGTAAGTTACCAAACCTGCCGGTGGATTCGCCGGAAATGCTCAGCTTCCTCAAGGACGAGCAACCGATCGACTGCGGCGACGAAAACGAAGATTGGGTGTCCTGTCACGTGAGTCAAAAATTTCGTGTATATTGCACGTACTTCGACCATTTGAAATGGTGTTGAATCCGATGTTCTTAAACATTTAGTAACACGTACGGTGGTAGGTCATTTGGCATAACGGTCGTTTGGCATAATGGTCGTTTGCAATAATGAGTCCGAAACCAAGAATTTCTTAAGATGACATTCGTTTTTACGTTTCTTTTGAATCTTTCTGATGATAACAAGCTTGTTGTGAAATCAATTGATACGAAATGTCACTTTATTCAACAATCATATGCTCTTGAATAAACAAAAGCATGACAGGAAAGTGTTTGCCAATAGTATTTAATTATTTGAATAGAAATTACAATTCTTTCAAATATTAATTCTTCTTTTGATTTCCGCTATTGGAATATTTTTTTGCACAGAAGATTTTGCTATAGTTAGCTTAAATTTACCGTCGATGGGGGTGACAATGGGTCTAGGGGGTGAGATTGGGTCAAAACGGAAAAATATGTTTTGTTAAATATTTCAGCTAATAACGCTGATATTACTAAAATTAATAATTCATATGTTAGGGAACATATTATTACACATAATTCATGACAATATGCATTTTTAGAAATAGTAGTTTTTGTTTACTACATCAATAAACTTGCATGTTGAAACTAGATAAAATTTACAACATTAAATTTCTCCTGTACAAAGTATCACGCATGTACTCTAGCCTCTATCGTTGTATTAGTAGAATGTTGAAAGTCTTTTCATTACACATCACAGGTATTTTCCGGAATCTGTTTGATTTTCCCACAAAAAATCATTTTTTTCGGTACGATGCCTAAAACATTGAAAATGGGGGTGAGATTGGGTTAAGCAAGAACGAAAGTTAATGAAATTCCAAGTCCACTTTTTGACATTTTACTGTGCCGGGTGTTCTCTTTTTTCATTAAGATGTGTTTATTCTTTCTAAATACAGCATCTCTGAAACATCAAACAAGTCTACTTGAGTATTCCGTGCATTGAATAACTATACAACGCATTTTGACAACTTCTCAAACCAGCAACTGTGTTGCGTGCGCAGCAACATCGTAAATTTTTATCAAAAGGGTGTTATTTTTCTAAATTTGATTATTTATCAGTGTTTCATATTATAGAAACATCTCACGGAAGTACAAATAAATTGGATCGCTGAAATACTGGGATTATGACGGCAACTTCTGCCTGAAATTTATTGATCGTGGAATGTCGCACCGAAATTTAACTATTTGCTAAGGTTTAAAATAATCACTGTTTCAGTACACCTTTGGGGAAACTGAATGGGCTTTATAGCAATGGGGATGAGACTTTGAAGACAATTTGAGGGAAACACCAAGAAAATTTATGTAAACTTGACGATAAATGTTAGGTTTACATATTTTTTCTCATAGCTCTTCAATTTTCAGTATAATCGTTCTTTTAAGTGGGTTTATCATACTTGTGAAACATCTTAGATATCTTTTTGTCTTGTTTGCATCGTTTTTTATCAATATTTTTCAGTTGTGAATGGTTTTGAAATCATATTCTCAAAAACAAGTTATTTCAATTACAGTGACCCAATGTCACCCCCTCTATGGGGTGAGATTGGGTCATTTTTCATTCACTTGTGGTGCCGCTGTGAATAAATATTTGTCTTTAATTTTTTGAACAGTTGTTAATGTACCATCAAAGTACATACACACCAAATTTGAAGTTTATTGGAGTTAAATTGCGATAGTTATTCAAAAAATAAATCGCACATATCCCTTTTTGACCCATTGTCACCCCCAACGACGGTACCCTTCTTTCAAAAATTATATTTTTTTTCTAAATTTAATGTTTCCACAAATATGGGTGTAGAACTGTTGATTTAAAATTTAAATGAATTTCACTTTCTTTTATACATAGGCTGTTCTTTGGAGCTATATTTTTCATATATTTTTTTGTTTCCAACTGACATAAGGGTGGCAAGCTATAACATTGATCTGCTCAAGTTATCAGCGAAAAGAGAAATCGAATACTATAGTTAATTCTATGGTTTTTGCTTCTTTTCCCCCGAATCTATGACAAAAGGTCGAAAGACAAAAGGTCGAAAGGACAAAAGGTCGAAAGACAAAAGGTCGAAAGGACAAAAGGTCGAAGTACAAAAAAGAAGGGACAAAAGGTCGAAAATCTTTTTTTTCAAAGAAGGAAAAATTTCTCACCAAGCAAATCACTTTCGACCTTTTGTCCTTTCGACCTTTTGTCTTTCGACCTTTTGTCCTTTCGACCTTTTGTCTTTCGACCTTTTGTCCATAAACCTTTTCCCCCCATGTCAGTTCCACCAATGTCGTTACCCCGAACGCCAGTTCCCCGAATATCCCGCTTCTCCGAATAACCTACTTCCCTGAAAAGTTTTTGGCATTCATAACACTGTTCGACAAAAAAGTCGATATGAATGCACAGAGACCGGACACCCCGGGCTTGAAAGTATAAAAATAAACAAAAATAATGGCGTTTTCAGAATGTTCGTGTCTGCCCCAGGTCATTTTTAAAATATACTTGAACTTTTTGCATTTTTTATTTAAAAATCTAATCTAATCAATAAACCGACACAGTGTTTTATATTCAGGACAGGGGAATTCATGTGCCATATAATGTTTTCAACTTTAAATACAATATGAAGAGTTGTAATAAGATTTGCAGGGAGCCCTCCCCCCTTTTTTGTACCCTCCCCATTTTTAAAGTATCGCAAATGATGGAATATTTGATATACAGGGGGTTGTCAAAATAACTGGGACAGGCAAATGAGTGCGCATCGTACCTTCGTGCTGTGCGTACACGAATTCTCTCTGCTCTTGGAAGTTTTCTTAAAAACTACCTAAAGCAATAAAACAGTACTTTTCAGTGCTACACAAACAGTACTTTTCAGTGCTAAAATTAAAAACGGTACTTTTCAGTGCTACTTAAACAGTACTTTTCAGTACTATTTTTTCTTCTATTGATCCCTTTACGATCCTTGTTTGGACCCGTGCCTTCGATTTTTCGTTGGACCCGTTGGCGAAAGTTAGCGGTGGTAATCCTTCTTGGACACCGTCTAGGGAAAAAACCTCTCGAAGGTCACGTCTTTCTCGTTTATTAACTAAACATGGTATCAACAACTAACAAAAGGAAGGGTGAATCTCTGAATTCACTACTTCCTTCCAAAAAAGTGGGTTTTAAAACTGTCACTACACGTGGCAAGAATGGAAGAAAGGACGCTTCCCCGGAATGCGAAGTTTCTTCCAAGGGTGAAATGAATAATTGTATTGAAATGAGCAATCAGTTCGATGCTCTAGACAAATTTTCCGAACACCAAATCGAAGCAGCCTCTAGCCCAGGCTCTTTGATTCAAGTGAGGAAGCAAAGAGTGCCGCCTATCGTGGTCAGTTGTTCCGAATTTGGGGGATTTAGGCAGGAGATCTTGAACTCCATTAGGGGAATCAAGGTTTCCTTCCAAATCGCAAAGAAAGGAGACTGTCGCGTTTTGCCGGAAACTCTTAAAGATCGTGAACTTCTTCTCAGACATCTTGAAGAGAAGAAGCACATTTTTTTTAATTATGACGACGTTTGTTCAAAGTTGTCTTGAAAGGTCTCTCAAGTGACTATAAGTCACCTGAAGAGATCAAAAATGGAATAAATGATTTACTTGGATTTTCCCCAGTTCAAGTAATCATTATGAAAAAGAGAGCCCAATCTGGCATTGTTCGGAAAGGGCTTTCTCAAGAATTTTATTTAGTTCACTTTAACAAAAAAGAACTAAATAATATTAAAGCTTTAGAAAAAGCAAAACTTTTGTTTGATGTCCGTGTGACATGGGAACATTTCCAGAAACCTGGAGGAAATTACCAGAACCCCACTCAGTGCCGTCGGTGCCAAAAGTGGGGTCATGGTACAAAAAATTGTCGCATGGATGCTAAATGCATGATTTGCGGAGATTCTTCTCACGCTAAGGACGACTGTCCTGTGAAAGAAGATACCAGAAAATTTCAATGCGCCAATTGCAAGGGCCCTCACAAAGCTAACTTTTGGGAATGCATTTCACGCAAAAGAGTCGTTGAGGCTCGTGCCAAGCAGATGAAGGATAATATCCGTTACGATAACGGTCGTTTCCGGAATTTGCCTGGTAGAGTATCGAACAATGCTCATTTTTCAGTTAACGATCGCTTGATTAGGAATCATACCCACCAGGAAGATCATAATCATGCTCATTCACAAACAAATTTTAATCCGTCGGGTAGCCGTTCGAATCTTTCAATTTCGAATGTATCTACCCACGGTAAATCCTTTGCCGATATCGTAGCAGGTAATTTGAACTCTTCCCCTGTTCGTTCCATGAGTACCCATTCTACTTGTTTCAAATCAAATGGAAAAAACCCTACCGCCACAGGTAACTCCTACCCCGCTTCTTCGTCTACCGAAAATTCCAATGGGAAATCATCAGATGATATGTCTGCCTCTGATTTTAATTTTCTAACTGAACAATTGAATCTAATGATTGATGCAATGTTCAAAGCCACCACTATGACTGAAGCAGTCCAAGTAGGTGTAAAATTTACAAATGAAATTGTTATTGGATTACGTTTTTCTAATGGATCCAAATAATAATTTAAATATTTTAAATTGGAATGCTCGTTCTCTGAATGGTAAAGAGGAAGAGCTGTTTAATTTTCTTACAGCTAATAACGTGCATATAGCAGTCATTACAGAAACTTATTTAAAACCTGGATCCAAATTTAAAAAAGATCCTAACTTTTTTGTTTATCGTAATGATCGACTTGATGGGGCATGTGGGGGAGTTGCAATCATCATTCATAGGCGTATAAAACATCAACTGTTTTCATCATTTGAAACTAAAGTTTTTGAAACTTTAGGTGTTTCTGTTGAAACACAGTTTGGTAAATATACTTTCATAGCTGCCTATTTGCCTTTTCAATGCTCTGGACAGCAAGTTCATTGGCTTCAAACTGACTTGCGAAAATTAACTCGCAATAAGTCAAAATTTTTTGTCATTGGTGACTTTAATGCCAAACATCGGTCATGGAATAATTCTCAAAGTAATTCCAACGGCAGAATTTTATTTGATGAGTGCTCTTCAGGATATTTCTCAATTCAATACCCTGATAGCCCCACATGTTTTTCCTCTTCTAGAAATCCATCTACGATTGATTTGGTCTTAACCGACTCTAGTCATCTTTGTAGCCAACTGATTACTCATGCTGATTTTGATTCTGATCATGTCCCTGTTACATTTCAAATATCCCAAGAAGCGATTCTCAATCCTATCAGCTCCACTTTCAATTATTTACGAGCCGACTGGAATATATATGAAACGTATGTTGACTCTAATCTTGATGTTAACATTTCTTTAGAAATTAAAATTGATATTGACAATGCTCTTGAAACTTTAACAAATTCCATTGTTGAAGCCAGAAACATTGCAATTCCAAAATGTGAAGTAAAATTTGAATCCGTGATTATAGACGATGACCTTAAACTCTTGATCCGTCTTAAAAACGTGAGGAGAAGGCAATTTCAACGCACTCGCGATCCTGCTATGAAAATTATATGGCAGGATTTGCAGAAAGAAATCAAGAAACGTTTTGCAGATTTAAGAAACAAAAATTTTGAAAATAAAATTTCTCAATTGGACCCTGGCTCTAAGCCCTTTTGGAAATTATCTAAAATCTTGAAAAATCCTCAGAAGCCTATACCGGCATTGAAAGAGGAAAACAAATTATTACTAACTAATTGCGAAAAAGCTCAAAAACTTGCTATGCAGTTTGAAAGTGCGCACAATTTTAATTTAGGACTTACTAGTCCAATTGAAAATGAAGTTACTCAGGAGTTCGAAAATATTCTCAATCAAGAGAACGTTTTCGAAAATGCCTGGGAGACTGATTTGGAAGAAGTGAGAACTATTATTAAAAAATTCAAAAATATGAAAGCTCCTGGCGATGATGGAATTTTTTACATCCTCATCAAGAAACTTCCAGAAAGTAGCTTATCATTTTTAGTTGATATATTTAACAAATGTTTTCAATTAGCATATTTTCCTGACAAATGGAAAAATGCTAAGGTTGTTCCAATTTTAAAACCAGACAAAAATCCTGCAGAAGCTTCTAGCTATCGTCCAATCAGTTTGCTTTCCTCCATCAGTAAACTTTTTGAAAAGGTTATTTTGAACAGAATGATGGCCCACATCAACGAGAATTCAATTTTTGCCAATGAACAGTTCGGATTCCGCCATGGACATTCGACCACTCATCAACTTTTACGTGTAACAAATTTGATCCGTTCCAACAAATCTGAAGGCTACTCTACTGGTCTTGCTCTTCTAGACATAGAAAAAGCATTCGACAGTGTTTGGCATGAAGGTTTGATTGTAAAATTGAAAAATTTTAATTTTCCAACATACATTGTTAGAATAATTCAAAGTTATCTGTCAAATCGTACACTTCAGGTTAATTATCAGAACTCCAGATCTGAAAGACTTCCTGTAAGAGCTGGTGTTCCCCAAGGCAGCATTTTGGGACCAATATTATACAATATTTTCACATCTGACTTACCTGAGTTACCTCAGGGATGTCAAAAATCTTTGTTTGCGGATGACACAGGCCTCTCCGCCAAAGGACGAAGCCTGCGTGTCATCTGTAGTCGATTGCAAAAAAGTTTGGATATTTTTTCTTCATACTTGCAAAAATGGAAGATTTCTCCTAATGCTTCCAAAACTCAACTAATAATATTCCCACATAAACCAAAAGCTCTTTATTTGAAACCTTCAAGTAGACATGTTGTCACGATGAGAGGGGTTCCAATAAATTGGTCAGATGAAGTTAAGTATCTAGGACTCATGCTAGATAAGAATTTAACTTTCAAAAATCACATTGAGGGCATTCAAGCCAAATGTAACAAATATGTAAAATGTCTCTATCCCCTTATTAATAGAAAATCAAAACTTTGTCTTAAGAACAAGCTTTTGATATTCAAACAAATTTTCAGGCCAGCCATGTTGTATGCTGTACCAATATGGACTAGATGTTGTAATACCAGGAAGAAAGCTCTGCAGAGAATTCAAAATAAAATATTGAAAATGATTCTGAGGCTTCCTCCCTGGTATAGTACCAATGAGTTACATAGGATATCCAATGTTGAAACATTGGAACAAATGTCAAATAAAATAATCAATAATTTCAGGCAAAAATCGTTACAATCTTCTATTGCCACGATTAATGCGTTATATGTGTGCAACTCTGGAATACCGCTAGTAATCACCCAACATGCAGCGTCTGTGGCGGACCGAGTTCCGTCGCCGAACACCTATTGCTGACTGACTGGGGCAAGTCAGCGTATTGAGGATGTGCGTCAATACGGCCAGCCAGTAACCGTTTAGACTGGCCCACATTATAGACTGGTCCATTTTACAGAATGACTTATACCCCACATTCTCCCTCTTCTCTAAAAAAAACCTCGTAGATACTCCTTTGTTGAAATTTTATTCCTCGAATTTGTCAACTAGGAATTGCAACAACTAACATAAGTATTATTTTTATATTCTCTGCTCACGAAAACTCCAAGAATAGTGGTTATCTGCCTGAGACCACCTGACTTTAGAGATCTCTGAGTAGACCCCAGCTGAGACTTCGGTGAACACAAGACCTGTACTCTGTGTTTTTGTCGCATCCTGTGAAGTCCTCTGTAGCGACCTTCAAATATAAGCGCAGCGATAACTAACAACAACAGAATCTTCAACTTTTAAACACAGTTTATGAACTAGCATACCCATCGTTTTCAGTTACTCCTGATATTTATCATTCATGCATAGACAAAATTCTATCATTCGGTAAAAAAAAGAAACACGTGGTTTTGTCTTTCGGTTAAAAAGCTTTCCCATTATTTATATTCAGCTGGATTCAGTTTGCTGTAACGACTACGAGCGTACAACCACCATCGAGCTCCAAAGTAAAAATAAAACGATAATATAGTAAAAACCTGGGAGGGAGAAACCGATACAAAATTTCTGTACGTCATAGTGAGCCGGGATTCCGCTGTCACGAACTGTCACTGTGAGCCCAGATCTCAAACATTGGACTAACATGGAAAAAGCGCGTAACTGATTAAAACACATTTTCGCATCTCATCAAAAGTGACAAAAATCGAATGAAAATCAATTCATGCACATAATGAAAGTAATGTCACGTGAGCACCTTTCAATCTGATTCAATATAAAGCATTGAAAAACGCATCGTTTTACTTTTTCCAATGAAAATGAATATTCAGTGCATAGAAAGCTGTGGCCCTTTTTCCATGTTTGTCAGGAAAGATCGAAAGTACACAACAAAAGAAAACTAGCGAATTTACCGAAGCCTGCCTTGATTATTATTGGCAAGCTGGAGTTATCTTGCAGTTCAAACAAACGTTGTTTTATATTTCGTGTGTAGTATCTGTGCCTCCCTCCCGGGTAAAAACAAACGTTACTACTTCTATAAAAAGCACATTCTTAGTGTTATCCTAGATAATCTTTCATGGCCTATCACTAGACGTAAATATTGACTTTTTTTTTAGGCAAAATGCATCTAAATCATGTTCTCCGTTTTTGTCAACATCAGAAAACAATCGTTTGAAGAACAGTCAAACGCCATTCTAATTATTTTGAGATCACCAATATTGTTCTGTGCATTCGTTAAACAACATACTCTAAAAGGATGGTTGGCTTAAAATATATTTTATTATTATTGCGTGGTCGTCCACAACATAACATCCTCTCAGTAAATGATCATCCCGAACAACGTGCTATTTTTTTAATCAACACAACTGTGTCTTTTGCTTTGATAACACCCCTACTAAGCATGGTCGTCCCGAACAAAATGCTTTATTTTGCGTGGTTATCCCGATCAACACGTTTTTTTTGTGTGTTTTCCTTACACAACTTCCTCTCAATGCATGGTCGTCCCGAGCAACATGCCTTATTTTGCGTGGTCATTTCGATCAACACGCTTTTATTTTTTTTTGTGTTTCCTTACACAACTTCCTCTAAACTCATGGTCGTCTCGAACAACATGCCTTATTTTGCGTGGTCATCCCGATCAACACGCTTTTTTTTTGTGTTTTCCTTACACAACTTCCTCTCAATGCATGGTCGTCCCGAGCAACATGCCTTATTTTGCGTGATCATTTCGATCAACACGCTTTATTTTGTGTTTTCCTTACACAACTTCTCAATGCATGGTCGTCCCGAGCAACATGCCTTATTTTGCGTGGTCATCCCGATCAACACACTTTATTTTGTGTTTTCCTTACACAACTTCTCAATGCATGGTCGTCCCGAGCAACATGCCTTATTTTGCATGGTCATCCCGATCAACACGCTTTTTTTGTGTTTTCCTTACACAAATTCCTCTCAATGCATGGTCGTCCCGAGCAACATGCTTTATTTTGCGTGGTCATCCCGATCAACACGCTTTATTTTGTGTTTTCCTTACACAACTTCTCAATGCATGGTCGTCCCGAGCAACATGCCTTATTTTGCGTGGTCATTCCGATCAACACGCTCTTTTTTTGGTGTTTTCCTTACACAACTTCCTCCCAATAAAAAAAGAAAATGCTTATTCCTTCTCGCGACCAAGACGCTTTTGTCTGTTCATCATACAAGATCTATTCAAACCACAAGCCATTCGTAGGTCAGCATAACTGTTTACAATTTAAAATTATTTACACATTTATAACTTCACTCCGCAACATATTTTATTTAACCTTTAAAATTTTTCATCATTCAAACGATCTTTCATTTGAACAACACTTTGAAGATTCTTTGAAGAAGCAACATTTTGCGAATGGTATCATCGAACGAAAATCAAAACAGTACACATACTTTCCAGGCTCATCAAGTCTTCAAGATGTTCTTCTTTATTTCTGGCGTTACGTCCCCACTGGGACAGATTCTGCTTCTCAGCTTAGTGTTCATATGAGCACTTCCACAGTTATTAACTGAGAGCTTACTATGCCAATGACCATTTTTGCATGTGTATATCGTGTGGCAGGTAGGATGATACTTTATGCCCTGAAAAGTCGAGAAAATTTCCAACCCGAATGATCCTCGACTGGTGGGATTCGAACCCCCGACCCTCAGCTTGGTCTTGCTGAATAGCTGCGCGTTTACCGCTACGGCTATCGAGGCCCCCAAGTTGCCCCGGCTATCTTCAAGATTTTATAGGTCATAAAAAAAAATCGGAAAATATTCTTAAAATGCGTTATAAGGGGGTGGACGGGTGTTGAAAATGGTCGTTGTTGGTGTTCTGAAATTTGAAATTCGAGCTGAATATTTTTTTCTGTTCGGAAAAGTAACAGCTCCATTTGATTTACATTGCTGGTGCTACCGACGTTACGTAATCGGCTCTACTTATCAACTGCGTACTGCTCTAGTAGTTTTAGTAGCGAAATCATTCCTTGGCCGTTTTTTTAGACCTATCCTTTTGCACAATACTTGTGGAAAGTGTCTATAAAAAAATGTTAACTATTGATTTTAAGAACATAAGTTTCTGCCATGCTGCACTGTGCAGTACACTGCTTATCCCATCTCGATGCAGCAAAAATTTATGCAAGCAATTCACCGAAAATATCACGAGCGACTCCCTTTGAACTGCAAATTAGCATATACACTCACACTCAGTTTATGTAGCACGATGTATCATCTAACATTAACAATGCAGCTCGGTTGCATGTGACAATCTATCGCAAAATATCAATTATCTAAAATACTAAATCGTAATTCACAGATGCATCGCGAAATGCTTTAAAAAGCAAGTTGCTAATGGAATCTGGCCACTCAGGCCTGCACACACACGGAGCCACAAATCAACCTAACATTGACTTATTTCGACTCAATTCGGCTCTTTCGGGGGATAACCTTAACTGGCATAGCTCTCAGTAGGTAATTTTCGTTTGACAACAGCGAAAAAACATTCAGTGCATAAAAAAGTACCCTTCGTTAATTTTCGAAGTGTCCGTAATAGACAACTTAAATTTAGGTAAACTCGAAAGAAGCCAAATTTGGCTTAGTCCACCGACATTCGACGCTGGGTCGGTGCATCTCACTCTGTTTTCGACAATATTGCTGTTGCGAAAAAGGCAAAATAACCCAACTGCAGATAAAAATTAAATACAGCTTGCTCAAATTTGAGTATTAAAGTAAGAACTTATATATTTTTTGGGTAGTCTGATTTCTCCGTGTGCAGTTCCTCCGCAAAACATACTCACAAAACTACTGATCAAAGTAGGGGAAGGGGTGGTAAAATGAACACCTTAAGGAAATCATCTTGTTTCTGATAGAAAAACGAGAAATTTGTATAATTCTATCGCACAACATCAGAAATAGGGATGTAATCTATAGCAGCAACATAGATTCAGACTAAAATAAATACATTTTCACATATTTTCATCGCTTTCAAAACGTGGTGCAAATGTTCATTTTACCTGCACTATGTAGGTAAAATGAACAGCGGTTGGTGGTAAAATGAACACCATGCAAAAAACGTGAGCAAAACAATTATTTCTGCAAATTTTCATTGCCTCACCGAAAATACATCCATTAATGATTGTAACCCATTCAAAAATAATTTTAAAGGTATCAGATTTTACATCATATCATAACGATATTTACCGCACTGAAAAAACCTCAAGTCTTCCGAGGTAAAAGTTACATCAGTTCTAATTTTCAAACGTAATTTTCTAAAATCTTAGTTTTCGTTGATATTTTTACTTCAATTGACCTACGTATCAACTCGAACACTCAGATTTATGCTCTAAATCGTCCGTGCGTGATAAAATTCATCGAAATTTGTTTTTTCTCGGTAAAAGGCACGGTGTTCATTTTACCACCCCTGTTCATTTTACCACCACTTCCCCTATCTGTATTTGTGACGCACGAGCACTCACATACGCTCGTCATAAAGTTTGTTTTTGGGTTTCTCTTAAAAACTTGCATATGCTTTCCAGATTCATCAAATACATATGGAAATTTAATGCAATTTGAAAAATTTACACGCAGATTCTGGGTATTTTTAGGACAGAGTGCATATTTTTGTTTTTGAATTTCACAACCACAAACCCAGACAATTGAGCGTAGTAACCACTTTTCGTTTTTCCGATCAGTTTGTTAAACTCCTTGAAAAAGAAATGCCGCTCGTTTGTAGAAAACAGACGACCACCTCCAACAACCACAGAAAACAGATTCATATACGAGGCAAAACTAAGCCATAAACGTTCAGCGGTAATAAAAAAAAGAGAGCTTACCTTCATCATCACATTTCTGTCATTCCTGGCGCTATAGCCACTCACCACACCAGACACCAACCATCCACTACCATTCCAATTCCACACAATGATCCGAGCATTGACACAAAAAAAACACTAACACAGGTACACACTGCTTCCAACATTCGGATCCATTTTGCATTTCACTTTTCACTTTTCGATCGCACCGAACAAGACTTTTGACAACACACAAAAAAAACTTCAATTCGCCTACATGCCGGGTGATTGCAGACAGTTTCGTCAATTTTACTCAATTAAAACCTGGCAGGATCGCCAATGTGCAACTCTGGAATACCGCTAGTAATCACCCAACATGCAGCGTCTGTGGCGGACCGAGTTCCGTCGCCGAACACCTATTGCTGACTGACTGGGGCAAGTCAGCGTATTGAGGATGTGCGTCAATACGGCCAGCCAGTAACCGTTTAGACTGGCCCACATTATAGACTGGTCCATTTTACAGAATGACTTATACCCCACAATATGTTTAGGTTAAGTTAGGTTAAGTATATTAAAAACTTTTTTTTTTCTCTTATAAGCAGGTGAAATCAACTCACCTGTAAAAATCTGAACTGCTACGGCAAATGAAATGTAATATGTTGTTAACAAAATGTTAATAAAATCTTAGATTTGTTTTACCAAATTAGGATGATAGTGTTGTCTAATAACACAGAACACCTAGATATAAGAAATAATGAATGTAATGTTTGGAATGATACTAATAAAGAAATTAAAAAAAAAAAAAAAAACTGGGACAGGCAAAAATTGGGCCAACTTTGGAATGCTGTAACTTTGACAAAAATTGACCGATTTCAATTCTTTAAGAAGTAATGGACGGGTCAACTAATCTAGTTTTGAGGTGCATCCACGGAGATGAACTATGACCACCGGATACCGGTGATAATCCGGATTTCCGGAAGCATGTCTTATGCAGTAAACTTATGACGTGTTTTTAGCAAAGGTCTCGGCTAAAAAATCAAAATTTTACTACACATGAAGATAGAAGATCTAATTCTGAAGCGATTGGTGCGCCAAGTATTAATATTGGTCCAGAAACAACCAATATATGGCCATTTCCCCGGAATCGGTGCCGGTAGTGGATCCGAATTGGGATCAAACAATTTATTCACTCAAAATATGTCGCGCAATATTGTTTTCTCCCTAGCTTATCATAAAATACCCTATTATAAGTTGAAAATGAGTCTTGTACAGATTTGGCCACTCATGGCGCCGCCCAGTGCCCCGGGGGAACCTTGCATAGGGGACATTTCGATTTTGACACCAAAGCATATCATGCGACGGCTCATTCTTCATGTCTTGTCGTAAATAGGGCAACTGTAGACTCAAAATGGATAGTTGACTACAGTGACTACTTCCGGGACCACCGGATGTTCCAGAGGGAACCTGTAATTAGGGACAATTGATATTGAACTCCAATACATATCGTGCGACAGTTCATTTTTCATGTCTCGTGCTAAATAGGGCTATTGTAGACCTTAAGTGGATATTTGACTACAGTGGCCACTTTTGTGACCACCGGATATCCCTGAGGGAGGCTGTGATGTCTTCAATGACAGATTCCCCCGGGAAATTCCGGTGGTCCCAAAAGTGATAGGTTCCTTAGGGAACTATAGGAGGTCCCCAAAGTGGCCATTCTAGTTAAATATCCATTTTCGGTCTAAATTTGACCTATTCATGACTAAACATGAAGAATGAGCCGTTGCACGATGAGTATTGGAGCACAATTCCAATTGTCCCTAATCATAGGTTCCCAAGGGGACACCCGGTAGTCCCAAAAGTGGCCAATTCAATTAAATTCCCATTTTGATTCTACAGTTATTTTATTTACGACAAGGCATGAAGAAAGAGCCGTCGCATGATATGTTTTGGTAAAAAAACAGAAATGTCCCCCATGACAAGTTCCTCCGGGAAATTCCGGTAGTCCCAAAATTGGCCACTGTAGTCAATTATCCATTTTAGGTCTACAATAGCCCTATTTAGCACGAGACATGAAAAATGAACTGTCGCACGATATGTTCATTTCATTTATTTAGTTAACATCTATACAGATAACACTGAATCAACAATTTCACGCCACAATACTCGGTTCGTGGCCGCATCTCTCCATCTTCGGTTCTGCCCCACGCTCGCCAAATCGATACGCACTTGATCCGCCCACCTAGCTCGCTGCGCTCCACGCCTTCTTGTACCAACCGGATCCGAAGCGAATACCATCTTTGCAGGGTTGCTGTCCGGCATTCTTGCAACATGCCCTGCCCATCGTATCCTTCCAGCTTTGGCCACCTTCTGGATACTGGGTTCGCCGTAGAGTTGGGCGAGCTCGTGGTTCATCCTTCGCCGCCACACACCGTTTTCCTGCACACCGCCGAAGATCGTCCTAAGCACCCGACGTTCGAAGACTCCAAGTGCTTGCAAGTCCTCCTCGAGCATCGTCCACATTTCATGCCCGTAGAGGACTACCGGCCTTATGAGCGTTTTGTACATGGTACATTTGGTGCGGGCGTGAATCTTTTTTGACCGCAGCTTCTTCTGGAGGCCATAGTAGGCCCGACTTCCACTGATGATGCGCCTCCGTATTTCACGGCTAACGTTATTGTCAGCCGTCAGCAAGGATCCAAAGTAGACGAACTCGTCGACCACCTCGAAAGTATCCCCGTCTATCGTAACACTGCTACCTAGGCGAGCCCTGTCGCGCTCGGCCCCACCAGCTAGCATGTACTTTGTCTTGGCCGCATTCACCACCAGCCCAACTTTTGCTGCCTCGCGTTTCAGGCGGGTGTACAGGTCTGCCACCTTTTCAAATGTTCGGCCGACGATGTCCATATCATCCGCGAAGCAAACAAATTGACTGGATCTCGTAAAAATCGTACCCCGGCAGTTAAGCCCGGCTCTCCGCATAACACCTTCTAGCGCAATATTGAACAACAGGCACGAAAGTCCATCACCTTGTCGTAGTCCCCGGTGGGATCCAAACGAACTGGAGTGTTCGCCTGAAACCTTCACACAATTTTGCACACCTTCCATCGTCGCTCTTATCAGTCTCGTGAGCTTCCCGGGAAAGCTGTTCTCGTCCATGATTTTCCATAGCTCTACGCGGTCGATACTGTCGTATGCCGCCTTGAAATCGATGAAAAGGTGATGCGTTGGGACCTGGTATTCACGACATTTTTGGAGGATTTGCCGTACAGTAAAGATCTGGTCCGTTGTCGATCGGCCGTCAACGAAGCCGGCTTGATAACTTCCCACGAACTCGTTTACTACAGGTGACAGACGACGGAAGATGATCTGGGATAATACTTTGTAGGCCGCATTTAGAATGGTGATCGCTCGAAAGTTCTCACAATCTAACTTGTCGCCTTTCTTGTAGATAGGGCAGATTACCCCTTCCTTCCACTCCTCCGGTAGCTGTTCTGTTTCCCAGATTGTTCCTATCAGCCGGTGCAGACAAATGGCCAGCCTTTCCGGACCCATCTTTATGAGTTCAGCTCCGATACCATCCTTACCAGCAGCTTTATTGTTCTTGAGCTGGTGAATGGCATCCTTAACCTCCCTCAAAGTGGGGGCTGGTTGGTTTCCATCTTCCGCAGTACTGACGAAGGCGTTTCCTCCGTTGTCCCGTCCTTCATTGCCTGTGCTCTCAGCACCATTCAGGTGCTCGTCGAAGTGCTGCTTCCACCTTTCGATCACCTCACGCTCGTCCGTCAGAATGCTCCCATCCTTATCCCTGCACATCTTGGCTCGCGGCACGAAGCCGTTGCGGGATGCGTTGAGCTTCTGATAGAACCTACGCGTTTCCTGAGACCGGCACAGCTGTTCCATCTCCTCGCACTCCGTCTCATCCAGGCGGCGTTTTTTCTCCCGAAAGAGGCGGGTCTGCTGTTGCCGTTTCCGTTTATAGCGTTCCACGTTCTGCCGGGTCCCTTGCTGCAGCATGACCGCCCGCGCTGCATTCTTCTCCTTCAAAACCTCCTGGCACTCCTCGTCGAACCAATCGTTCCGTCGACTCCGTCCTACGTACCCGACGTTGCTCTCAGCTGCATCGTTGATGGCTGCTTTTACTGTTCTCCAGCAGTCCTCAAGAGGGGCTTCGTCCAGCTCACCCTCTTCCGGTAATGCAGCCTCGAGTTGCTGCGCGTATGCCGCTGCGACATCCGGTTGCTTGAGCCGCTCTAGGTCATACCGGGGCGGCCATCGGTACCGTACGTTGTTAACGACGGAGAGTTTTGGGCGCAGTTTGACCATCACCAGATAGTGGTCAGAGTCGATGTTAGCGCCACGATAGGTCCTGACGTCGATAATGTCGGAGAAGTGCCGACCATCAATCAGAACGTGGTCGATTTGCGATTCTGTCTGCTGTGGTGATCTCCAGGTGTATCGGTACGGAAGGCTGTGCTGGAAGTAGGTGCTACGAATGGCCATATTTTTGGAGGCGGCAAAATCAATTAGTCGTAGGCCGTTTTCGTTCGTCAGCCGGTGGGCGCTAAACTTTCCAATCGTCGGTCTGAATTCCTCCTCCTGGCCAACCTGAGCGTTTAGATCTCCTATGATGATTTTGACGTCGTGGCTTGGGCAGCTGTCGTACTCGCGTTAGAGCTGCGCGTAAAAAGCGTCTTTATCATCATCAGTGCTTCCGGAGTGAGGGCTGTGCACGTTTATTATGCTGAAGTTGAAGAACCGGCCTTTGATCCTCAACTTGCACATTCTCTCATTGATCGGCCACCACCCGATCACGCGCCTCTGCATATCACCTATCACTATAAAAGCTGTTCCCAGCTCATGTGTATTGCCGCAGCTCTGGTAGATGGTATGGTTACCTCTAAACGTTCGCACCATTGATCCCTTCCAACACACTTCCTGCATCGCTACGATGCCGAATCCACGGTCCTTCAGCAAGTCGGCGAGTATGCGTGTGCTCCCGATGAAGTTGAGAGACTTACAGTTCCACGTACCGAGCTTCCAATCGCTAGTCCCTTTACGTCGCTGTGGTCTTCGCCGATTGTCCCGGTTCGTATTCTCTCGTTGATTATTCGTTGCTTGATTTTTTTACGGCTGGCTTGCAGGGCCTGACACCAACCCCCTAGATTTCCGGAGGACCATTCCCCCTAAATGTTCGGAGGACCATAGTGCGCAGTTTAGCTTAGAGTCCTTCTCTGGCACTCGGACGATGATCAGCCGCCCCTGACATGGGGAACAGACGCTGTTGTGAGCCGCTCCTAACATGGAGTACAGACGCTCAAGGTTTGCACAAGCAAAAGCAAAAGCAAACACCCCCTTCCCTGTCAGCATACGACCAAAGTTCCCACCGGGAATTGGTTACCCGATCTTCCCTAAGGTTACTCGTACCCCGGCCAGTACCGCGAGGAGGTAGGGATAGGAGTTGCTGGGCAAGAGGCTAAGGACCGCACAAAGGGGTCTATTTTATTCCTTCAGGTACGCGAGGTACCAATGGTACGCCATGCCCAGCCATTTACCAACCGTCACACGATATGTATTGGAGTTCCATTTCAATTGTCCCTAATTATAGGTTCCCTCGGGGACATCCGGTGGTCCCGGAAGTAGTCACTGTAGTCAACTATCCATTTTGAGTCTACAGTTGCCCTATTTACGACAAGACATGAAGAATGAGCCGTCGCATGATATGCTTTGGTGTCAAAATCGAAATGTCCCCTATGCAAGGTTCCCCCGGGGCACTGGGCGGCGCCATGAGTGGCCAAATCTGTACAAGACTCATTTTCAACTTATAATAGGGTATTTTATGATAAGATAGGGAGAAAACAATATTGCGCGACATATTTTGAGTGAATAAATTGTTGATCCCAATTCGGATCCACTACCGGCACCGATTCCGGGGAAATGGCCATATATTGGTTGTTTCTGGACCAATATTAATACTTGGCGCACCAATCGCTTCAGAATTAGATCTTCTATATTCATGTGTAGTAAAACTTTGATTTTTTAGCCGAGACCTTTGCTAAAAACACGTCATAATTTTACTGCATAAGACATGCTTCCGGAAATCCGGATTATCACCGGTATCCGGTGGTCATAGTTCATCTCCGTGGATGCACCTCAAAACTAGATTAGTTGACCCGTCCATTACTTCTTAAAGAATTGAAATCGGTCAATTTTTGCCAAAGTTACAGCATTCCAAAGTTGGCCCAATTTTTGCCTGTCCCAGTTATTTTGACAACCCCCTGTATATCAAATATTCCATCATTTGCGATACTTTAAAAATGGGGAGGGTACAAAAAAGGGGGGAGGGCTCCCTGCAAATCTTATTACAACTCTTCATATTGTATTTAAAGTTGAAAACATTATATGGCACATGAATTCCCCTGTCCTGAATATAAAACACTGTGTCGGTTTATTGATTAGATTAGATTTTTAAATAAAAAATGCGAAAAGTTCAAGTATATTTTAAAAATGACCTGGGGCAGACACGAACATTCTGAAAACGCCATTATTTTTGTTTATTTTTATACTTTCAAGCCCGGGGTGTCCGGTCTCTGTGCATTCATATCGACATTTTTTGTCGAACAGTGTAATTGTCGTAACTTTATACACTTCAGAGTGGTTAACGAACTGGCCCATCTGATATGCACCCTTCTTTATTTAATTGGCGGTTCTTCCGAGTTTTACCGTCCTCAGCATTTTTGCCAATATGTGTATAGCCGAGAATAACAGAATACCTCCTTCTTTTGATTGCTTATCGTTCTTTCTCGTTCACCATCCAGCCACTGAAGACTATTATAGCACCTATTTAAACTGCACCACTTTTCGGGGAAACGGGTCATTCGAGGAAAAGGGTCATTCGAGGAACCGACATTCGGAGAAACGACATTCGGGGAAAAGTAGCACAATCACTTCGATGACTCTGAACGCAATATTTGATGTCTTTTCGTTTTAATTTGCCGCAATAAATTTTGACGTCCAATCAATTCTCACAAGACGTGCCATTAAAATGATAATTAGGGGTACCGGGGGCAGTATGGACACCCGAGGCAGATTGGACACCCCCTGTATCTTTGCATAAGCGAATACTTTTACACTTTAAATGCAAACAATATTTCAGTTGCTTGTCGGAGGTGTAAATTATCCACTAAAATTTCAGAAAAAATGTTCAAAACATTGATTTTAAATAGAAAAATTGAGCATGTTTTTATTTGGTTCGAAAATTATAACATTCACACCTCACCAAATAAGGTTTCAGAGGCAAATGACTGCAAGTTGACCGATAATGTAGCTCTTGATTGAATCTTGAATTATTTATGCTATATTCAAAAATATACTAGATTTTTTTCTGGTACTTTAAGACATTGAAAAACTTATATAAAAAATTCTTATACTGTTGGGGCAATATGGACACCGGGTGACAAAGTAGAGCTGACATTTCAAAGAGAAAAAAAAATAACTTCAATTACAAAATTATCCAAAAATATTTAGCATTCAATGCAATGATTATGAAGCGGAACCACAAATCAGTAGAAAATCGTCAATTCTTGATTAAAACTAACCTGGAGGCAATATTGAAAGCATCTCTACGAAAAATGTCGTAAATTGGTTTTAATCATGTTTTTAGCGGCACAGTGACCTGTCACTATGGTTTCCTGAATATGAACTTCATTTTTCGAGGTTTTGAGAACGATCGCGGGACAATTTTCCTATAAACATTAGGGTGTCCATACTGCCCCATGGGGGTGTCCACTTTGCCCCGCTAGCTTGATGGCGACTACCAAATATAAGCTTTTTTTAAACCTATTTTTGAAAACAAAATATTTTTTTCCCAATTATGCAACCATGTTTAACAAATGCTTAAGAACTCTAAAAAGCATACTGCACATAAAAAAACAGTATAATATTCATGTCCTCACAGTCAAAATAGGCAAATTCCTTAAGCTGTCCATACTGCCCCGTGTCCCCCTACTTTAGAACCAAACACATGATCTCCTTTCGAGATTTGCTGGAAAAAATATTATTTCAATCACAATTGTGCAAGTCTGTTTTTTTAAGTTTTGCTACAAACATTTTCTTACAAAAATGTGTTGTTTATTTAAGTTATGTGCTTTTTTAGCGTTGTTAGAGCCTTAAACATTTTAAACGAAAAATAATCTGCTCTCGTATATAGGCTATTTTTGCGTTATGCTGCAATAATTGATTTATGGATAAGAGCTTTTAATATTTTGCAAATAAATTCCCCCTTCTTCACTAAGTAATTTTTATCAAATGTTACGCCCAAACTGGGGCAGAGCTTGATCTGCAGCGAAATATTCTTTATTAATAACTGTGAATTTTCTTTACCAATTTACTATTTTCAAATATGTATATCACAACCAGGTCAAAGATACTCTTTGTTCTGGGATGTGGAGAAAATTATTATTCCGAAAAGATCATCCACCATACCCGTCACTAGTTTTATTTAGTAATGCTCTGTAAAGTCACTACAATTTTTGACATTCATAGGTTGGAATTTCTCTGAACAACCACCACGCTTATTGAGAACCTACGAAAAGCTTCACCTCGGTTAAAGCTTCGAAAATGCCGATATTCATTCTAAGTCAATCATTATGCCAAACGACCATTATGCCAAACGACTTTATGCCAAACGACTTTATGCCAAACAGGGTACAATCAACACGTACAGTTCTTGAGAACAAACCATTTTTTTTTTGTTAAGGCTACCATATTTCCATGGAATGAAAATAAATCTTTTTAGTTGACCTATAATTAGTTAGGTATATCTGCATCAAAATCTATGCTTAGAATGTGTTAGATTTTGATTAAATTATGTATATCTTCAAAATGTGTACACCAAAAATATTTTTCGAAGATTTGCCTTTTTTTATCAGAAACTCCGCAATTTTATGAAAATTCAAATGCAGAGCTCTGCCCTTCAAAAATATTGCATGGTTTTTATTAGTAATCCTTTATAAGAGAGATTCGCGGAAGCTGCCATTTCTGTCAAAGTGTGAGCCAATCGAGCAGCGAGAGCTGTCAAAGTGTGAGCCAAACGAAAATGCGTTATGTTTGTTTTGAACTTTTCTTGAGGAGTAATGTAATCAGCTTGAAATTATTTCGGTAAAAGTTAATTTTGCATGAAGCAAAAATATGAAATATTTTTCATTTTTAAATTTTTGTCAATGCGATTTTTAGTTGTCGATTTTCTCGACTGTTTATTAGTTTGAATATGTAGCTCAAAGATCTATAACAAAACAAAATACACTTTTTAGCAATGAGGAAGTCATGTCCGTGTTACAATATTATTCTCGACGCCGAGCAAAATCAGCACTGTTGGTCTGTTGCCAAATCATTCCATTTTATTCCGCTTATCTCTCTATAAAGGATCACTAGTTTTTATTAAATATGCATCGCATATAGGCCTGTGCGCCGAAATATTTTTAATCGGCGGCGGCGTGAGAGTATATTTGCACTGGCGGCGGCGACGGAGGTACATCAGCGTGGATACAATTGACCATAAAACAAAATCGACAATATAAATTATAAAATCGTATGTGCACAAATACAGTTATAAAAAAATTGAAATCCCATATGTCTCTTACCATCCATATGATTTAAATAGAGATCTGTAAAATTTTCAGCCATTTTGAGAATTCTTACAAAAAATAGGTAAAAATTTTATATGAAAAAATGTCCTAATTTCAACACTAATAAAACAATCATTTTAATGTTGATTAAGATACATAACGCAAACTTATTATTCAAGCTTTTATGAGAAAAGTGTTAGAATAAATAATCGAATTCTGTGTAAAATTTTGTTTTGGGGTTTTTGTAGGAAAGCCAGTTAGCCGTAGCGGTAAACGTACAGCTATTCAGAAAAACCAAGCTAAGGGTCATGGATTCGATTCATACTGGTCGGAGATCTTTCCGTAATGGGAATTTTCTGGACTCCCCAGTATCACACGAAGTACATATACAAAAATGGTCAATCGGCAAAGGAAACTCTTAGTTAATAACTGTGCAAGTGCTTATAAAAACACCAATCTGAGAAGCAGGCTTTGCCCTAGTTGGGACTTAACATAAAAAAAGAAGAGTTAACTGGACTTTCCACTGAAAGCATTTATTTTGGCGTTTATTTGAAATTCGCCTTATCGTTGATCCATATCTGTAGAATCATTTATAGTATCCTACAACTATGAATCACAGTTTCCCGTAATAACATCGATGTTTTATTTTTTTAGTCAGATAATTGTATAAAATTCTGTCTTGAAGCTATATAGATTACTCTAGCAAAATCCAACATCAAAGAAAAAGCAAATTGATATTCTTGCGTTACGTTGCATTGTGTGATAGCGGAGTATTTCGTAAATTGCATTCAGAAAAACTGTCATGGTATCAACTTTACCTCTCTTACTCTAATTACCCATGGAAAACTATTTTGAAGGCAATAGTTTTCCAATCGGAAGTCAGAGATAAAAATACACGTCAACTTCCATTGCTGACCACACCCATCTTCTTCGTTACGACGAAGGGAAAGAATATTGATGGTGTGACACCCTTTCGAAGAGTTGCCAATTCAAAAGAACACTGAAATTTAGTTAGGAGATTCCAGAAGTTTTCCTTGGTAAAATGTCTGCAGAATTTGTTTGAATCATTTTTGCATAAATCTCGACAAAAAATAAAAAATTTCTTGGAATCCTTTTTTAGCATATTCTTTTAATAATATCCGGGTAAGCTCTAAAAGTAGTGTCTGAAAAGATGCTTGAAAAAATCACGGGAGAACTTGGAGAAATCCTCCAAGGATTATATGCAGGAATTTTCTCAGGTATTGCTGGAGGATTAAAAAAACTGATTCAACCCCTGACGTAATTCAACAAAAACCTTGCAAAATTCTAGCAGGCAACGTATGTACAAAATATTTAAAGAATACCTTGTAAGAATTCCGGGAGAATTTATCGCAGAAATCCCTGAAGAAACTCTAAAACACTAAAGAAATGTATTGAATTGTTGCTGAGAAAATACAGTTCTGAACGTACGAACGTTTTGACATATTCCGGCAGTAATCTGTGGCAGGACTCCATAAGCAACAGCTTAGAGGAAAACATTTAGAAAAATATCTAGAGGAAATCTTGCATGCACCTTTGATAGAATTAATGTGTATGTGTATTCATGAATCCTCATTGTTGTTGTCATTTTAAGACAATTTCACACATGGTACAATATGCGATATTTTTCTCATGCATTTGGAAGGTGAATGGAATCTTCTTCTTCTTTCTGGCGTTACGTCCCCACTGGGACAGAGCCTGCTTCTCAGCTTAGTGTTCTTATGAGCACTTCCACAGTTATTAGCTGAGAGCTTACTATGCCAATGATCATTTTTGCATGCGTATATCGTGTGGCAGATACGAAGATACTCTATGCCCTGGGAAGTCGAGAAAATTTCCAACCCGAAAAGATCCTCGACCGGTGGGATTCGAACCCACGACCCTCAGCTTGGTCTTGCTGAATAGCTGCGCGTTTACCGCTACGGCTAGCTGGGCCCCATGTGAATGGAATCTCTGAACAGATTTCTGCATGAATCATAGAAACATAGTTGAAGAATTGCTAGGAAGAACTCCTACAATTGTTCATAGTACATTGGTTTAAAAATCCTAATTAAACTTCTTAAAATAATTCTTGAAGAATTTACCAGAGTGATTTCAAGAAGTAGGTAAGACTGTTAGACTGTTTACGAAGAAATTAATCGAGAAATTCGTTAAAAACTCAATAATAATCCTTAGACGATTTTACATGGAAAAAGTTAAAGTGATGCTAGGCAAAATACCTAAAGAAATTTGTGAATGTTTATCCTTCACATTTTCTTGGAAGCATTCCTAAAGAAATATTTGTTGAATCCATGAAGATATTCCTAGAAGAATCTGTTGGTAGTTTTCCAAAGATTCCTAGAGGTATTTCTGGATGATTTCCTTCCAATCCTCGAAGAAAATCAAGTATTCTATATCATTAGAAAACTCTGCAGAAAGTCAAAACACAAGAGACCTCTGGAGGAATCCCACGATGTTTTAATTGAAGGTTCTTCGTGGTTGATTGTGGATAAATGCCTTGAAGCATGTATTGAGCAGTTCCTGGGGAAATTCTTGAATATGTGTATGTAGAAAATCATAAATGAATTTATGTAAAAATCCTTGAAGATTGTTCTTTCAATTTTTGTGAGAATTCCTTCATAATTTGCATTGAGAAATGCATGTTTATTCAGCAACAGTTAATAGATTGCATTTGAAATGAATAAATGAATTGCTGATGAACTTTATAAAGGAATACAAAGAATAATTATTAATTATTAATGAAGAGAAATCTGAAAACATATGCATGAAGTCCGGACAAATTTTAAGCACTCATACGAGAAATGACCTTCACCGTGAGATCTTTGAAAATCATTGAATTCCTAAAAAACGCCCCAAAAATGTTTGAAGCAATTTATGAAGAAATTACTGGAGGAATCTATAAAACACGTTTAAAAATCCTCGAAAGAATTCCTTGAAAAAAAAACATCTTAGTATCAACTCGGAGGAATTTTCGAAGGAACAACCAGAAAGGAACGAGAATTTTTTGAATAAAATCGAGGAATTCTAGAAGAACTAAATGTTTGGAAATGGACCTGGTTGAACCCCAGGAAATACTTCTCAACAAGTTCACACTCCAGAAAGTATCCTCAAGAGAATTTCAGATATGATTTTCGATGCGATCCGTAGAAGAACTCCTGAGGGGTTCACTGGATAATGTCCTGGAGAACTTCTTAGAGAAATCGCTTGGCTTATTTATGTACGATTTCCTATAAGAATTCCGTATGCAATATGCTTAACCTAAATATGTTCTTGGGTACTTATTTCAATATTATTAAATTTTTCGAGTTATTTAATATCATTTAACATTTATCGGCGTGACGTTGATCGGCGTATGGCACGCCGCCGAAGCATCAAACGGCGTCGGCGTAGCATGAAATAGATCGACGGCGGTGCACAGGTCTAATCACATAGCTACATTATAGGGGCCCAGAAAGCTGTAGCGGTAAACGCGCAGCTATTCAGCAAGACCAAGTTGAGGGACGTAGGTTCACAGCTTCAGCGGGCTGATTTCGTTTGCAAATGAATAAAGTGCGTGAACCAGTGTTGCCTAGTATAATTTTACCGTTTCTCCATTCTTTCAGAAATCCTTATGCATAATCAAGCCGGACGTAGTGAAAGCCCGAGGGAAGATTACCTGCGACATCGCGGATATCATACGTGCGGACGACTACAAAATCCAGTATAGTACACCGGTGCGAACGACTCACAGTTACACCCTAAAGCGAAGCGATTTCGCCCGGGCCAAATGTTGGACCGAGTCGCGCTACCGATGGACCGGTATCATTTACGGAATCCGAGAAGACCCGGAGCTCTCCGGACGCCGTAGTTGGAACAAGGAAAACTCCCTCAACATACTGATGATGGGATTCGACTCGCTCAGTCGAAACGCCTTCATTCGCAAGCTGCCCAAGGCGTACAAGTACCTCACAAAATATCTGAAGGCAGATGTCCTGCAAGGGTACAACATTGTGGGGGATGGAACACCCCAAGCGTTAATTCCTCTGATGACGGGGTTCACCGAACTGGAACTTCCAGAAACACGCAAGCGAATGAAGAACTCCGAGTTCGTCAACGTCTACCCGCTGCTTTGGGACGAGTACGAACGGTACGGCTATGTCACGTCGTTCAACGAAGACGTGCCGCAAATCGGAACCTTCTCCTACCGTTTGAACGGGTTCGATACTCAACCGACTGATCATTACATGCGCACGTACTACCTGGCCATCGAGAGCCAACTGAGCTACTACAAAAGACTGTGCGCCGGTGCGCAACCTCGTCACAAGGTGATGCTGGACTACACCAAAGAGTTTATGATAAGCTACCCCACCAATCCTCGATTCGTGTTCAGCTTCCACGGTGAGCTGTCGCACGATTCGATCAACCTGGTCGGAGTGGCCGATACGGATCTCACCAACTGGTTGGTGGAGCTCAAACAGCTCGGCGTGCTGAACAACACCATACTGATCATGATGTCCGACCATGGGAACCGGTTTGCCGAGGTGCGGAATACTCTGCAAGGCAAACAGGAGGAGCGGTTACCGTTTTTCAGCTTTACGTTTCCCGACTGGTTCAAGCGGCAGTACTCGGAGCTGTATCGGAATTTCAGGAGCAATCTTCACAAGCTGACGACGCCGTTCGATGTGCACGAGACGCTGCAGGACATTTTGAGTGAGTATTTCCCAACTGTTATTTCTTCTTGTCCTTACGAGTTCACTGGTAACTAATCTGTGGTTTCTCTAGAATTTCCTACTGGCACTCACCTATCATGAAATCCCCGAAGATCACCTTTTGCAGCTATTAACCCATATCCGCCCAGCGTCCTAAAAATAGAACAAAGGCCCCGAACATCCAATGTTCTATAAATAGGACAGTACTTATAGTGTAATGTCAAATTCGTTTTTGTTCAGTTCCAACCTAGGTTCGCACTAGTTCCAACCTAACTGCTGTCAAAACGTTTTTTTATTCGCTCAGGTTGGACCTAGTTTCGCACTAGTTCCAACCCCAAAACCGATAGGTTCGCACTGTGATAAATCACGGTTTCATGACTGGGTTCACCAATACAGCTTCATACGAATTGTCATGTTTGTAATAACAACAACAGTTTTCAGTACAAATCAACAAAAAAAACATCTAAAATGCACTTGCGGATACGCTCGCTGCTTCTGCGGTCGAATTATTAAGCCTGGTTTACTGCTGACAACTAACTTCTTGGCCTATCTTAATGCATGAAAAATTCCGGCAAGGAATCGACCAAGAAAACGGGAACGGTTGTAGAAAATTTATGAAAGGTATCAGCGACAATTTTCATGAGCGATTCCTTTTCAGCAGCAAATCAGAATCTATATCAGATTCTGACCTGGATTTCAAAAATGTGTTTTTATCAGTTATTTTGGAAAAATAGATAATTAAGCGAGAGCATGTGAGCAATTTTGTGAACGACGTGGTGGAGAACTACACGCATGAAAAGGTAGTACCGTAATCCGGGGTCAAATTGATAATTGACAAGAAGACAGTACCGCGTGATGGCACACACACCAACACACCGTTTGACAGATGAACCTGAACACGTTTTTTTTTATTCTTATGTCAGGTTAAAGTTAACCCAGGTTTAAAAACGAAAACGACATAAATATCTTGAAAATAAAGAGGTTTAGGAGAAAACTGTCTTGTGCAAAGTTGATCATAGGACTGCTGACTTCCACTTGGTAAATGTTTTAATTCAAAATTAACTCACCAGGTGGCGCACAGACTCCAACTTATTGTTGGACTGTTATTGGGCGTACAAATATTTGCTTCGTTTGTATCTCAGTCCAGCGAAGATATACAAAGTTGGTGTCTTTGACAAAGTTGATCAAATAAAAGAGATCTATACGCCTAAAAGTCCAGAAAACACAAGATGGCTCTAGTGGTCGTACATTTGATTTGTTTATATCTTAATTCAGTGATGAGATGCAAAGTTGGTGTCTTCGACAAATGTGTTCTAAATAAGATCTCTTCGCCCAAAAACTTATTAGGACGATCTTCGGCGGTCTGCAGGAGAACGGCATGTGGTGGCGAATGATATACCACAAGCTGTGTATAGCTGTGGCTAAAGCTCCACGCCTTCTTGTACCGACCGTATTCGAAGCGAACACCACCTTTGCAGGGTTGCTGTCCGGCATTCTTGCAACATGCCCTGCCCATCGTATCCTTCCAGCTTTGGCCACCTTCTCGAGCATCGTTTACGTTTCATGCCCGTAGAAGACTACCGGCCTTATGAGCGTTTTGTACATGATACATTTGGTGCGGGTGTGAATCTCTTTTGACCGCAGCTTCTTGTGGAGGCCATAGTAGGCCCGACTTCCACTAATGATGCGCCTCCGTATTTCACGGCTAACGTTATTGTCAGCCAAGCATGGGAAACATTCACTCGAATATTGCATTTCTCTCGCTCACATCCACAAGCGGTCAAGAGCGAGATTGTCGTTTCTCCGACCAAGCTGAGTGTTTCAATTTCCAATGCGCTTTCTTCTTGATCGCCGAGCGACAAGTTAGACAAAAACGGGAACAGAATGATTCACTACCGACTCCTTGTGCCGAAGGCATCCGATTGCTGTAGCGAATGATTCTTTACCTTCCGATTCCGCACGAGCGGCATTCGTATTTGAGAGCTGAAAAGCGTTCACTGACTGGTAATACACAAGGCGAAATGTTTCAGTGAACGCAAAATCTGTACATTTCACAGGAAGCTTTCAGTGATCGAATGGCGAACGCGTTCTTTCGTGTCTCCAATTTAAGAGAGGATAGGTGCTCTCTCCGCTCTGTACATCTTTTCATTTTCGGTTTATCTCAATCGCTTACGGTTCGTCGGGATTGCGCTCACCCTAGTAGCGTTCGGCAGTCATTGAACATTCGGTGGCAGCAGATACTTTGCAGATATTTTATCGGTAGCGTTCGGGTGAGTGAGTGAATTTCCCCATGCTTGTTGTCAGCTGTCAGCAAGGATCCAAGCTCAACGAACTCGTCGACCACCTCGAACGTATCCCCGTCTATCGTTACACTGCTACCTAGGCGAGCCCAGTCGCGCTCGGCCTCACCACCTAACATGTACTTTGTCTTGGTTGCATTCACCACCAGTCCAACTTTTGCTGCCTCGCGTTTCAGGCGGGTTAAGAATCTGCCACCTTTTGAAATGTTCGGCAGACAATGTCCATATCACTATAGGTGGCTATAGGGGCTTACTATAGGTGACAGACGACGGAAGATGATCTGGGATAATACTTTGTAGGCCGCGTTTAGAATGGTGATCGCTCGAAAGTTCTCACAATCTAACTTGTCGCCTTTCTTATAGATGGGGCATTTTACCCCTTCCTTCCACTCCTTCGGTAGCTGTTGTTTCCCAGATTGTGCCTATCAGCCGGTGCAGACAAATGGCCAGCCTCTCCGGGCTCATCTTTATGAGTTCAGCTCCGATACCATCCTTACCAGCAGCCTTATAGTTCTTGAGTTGGTTAACAGCATCCTTAACCTCTCTCAAAGTGGGGCTGGTTGGTTTCCATCCTCCGCAGTACCGACGAAGGCATTTCCTCCGTTGTCCTGACCTTCATTGTCTGTGCTCTCAGCGCCATTCAGGTGTTCGTCGAAGTGCTGCTTCCACCTTTCAATCATCTCACGCTCGTCCGTCAAAATGCTCCCTTCCTTATCCCTACACATCTCGGCTCGCGGCTAGCCGTTGCGGGACGCGTTGAGCTGTTTCATCTCCTCGCACTCCGTCTCCACCAGGCGGCGTTTTTTTTTTGCTCCCGAAAGAGGCGGGTCTGCTGTTGCCGTTTCCGTCTATAACGCTCCACGTTCTGCAGGGTCCCGTACTGCTGCAGCATGACCGCCCGCGCTGCGTTCTTCTCCTCCAGAATCTGCCTACATTCCTCGTCAAACCAATCGTTCCATCGACTCCGTCCCACGTACCCGACGTTGCTCTCAGCTGCATTGTTGATGGCTGCCTTCACTGTTCTCCAGCAGTCCTCAAGAGGGGCTTCATCCAGCTCACCCTTTTCCGGTAATGCAGCCTCGAGGATGGATTTCAACCTTCCTTCATCAAAGCGTGCTCTGCGTCTTTAGCTGAAACAGCAGCTCTTCTGTTCAACCGTTCTCTTGCTGAAAGTGTTTTTCCAGCCAAATGGAAGGAGGCTCTTATTACACCGATCCACAAATCCGGCAACGTCCATGATGTCAAAAACTACAGGGGAATTTCTATACTCAGTTGTCTACCGAAAGTTTTTGAAAGCATGCTGCTAGATTTTCTGTATCCTGCGGTCCGACACATTATTACTGAAGATCAGCATGGGTTTGTCAGAAAGCGATCTACAACTACGAACCTAATGAGCTACGTGTCGACACTGATCGATAAGATAGAAAAACGATAGCAAATCGATGCAGTCTACGTAGATTTTACTAAAGCCTTCGATAGAGTTCCTCATCAGCTAGCAGTTGAAAAATTCCAGCGAATGGGTTTCCCCGATTGGTTGACAAAATGGGTTTTGGCGTACCTCATCAACCGTTCAGCATCAGTGCGACTTAGAACAACGCTTTCAGATCCATTCGAGATTACTTCCGGCGTCCCGCAGGGCAGCCATCTTGGGCCGCTTCTGTTCATACTATTTGTGAATGACCTCTGCAGCGAGTTGAAGTCATTGAAGGTGATGTACGCAGATGATCTGAAGATTTTACGAGTAATCAATTCGCCTGTGGACTGTTGCGCCTTACAGATGGACATTGATAAGATCCTAGATTGGTGTTCAAGAAATGGGATGGATGTCAACATCGCGAAATGTAATGTTATCACCTTCACGCGGAAACGTTCACCGACGGTTTTTGAATATTCAATGCATGGTGCCACGATTGAACGAGTTAGACTGGTCAAGGATCTGGGTATCTCGCTTGACTGTAAGCTCCGTTTTGTCGAGCAGATTTCGTCAGTGATAGCAAAGGCTTACGCGGTTCTTGGAATTATCAGACGCAACACTAAAGATTTCAGAGACGTGTACTGCTTTAAGGCTTTATATATATATCACTTGTTCGCAGCATTTTGGAATATGGAGTTATAGTTTGGGCCCCGTATCACTCTGTACACATCAATCGACTTGAACGAGTTCAAAAAAGTTTTATTAGATATGCACTCCAGAGACTACCTTGGCGAAATAGGATGCTGCTGCCGCCATACGAGCATCGCTGTGCACTCGTCGACTTACCTACACTACGCAACAGGAGAACTCTTCTAAAGCAGCTTTTCATTTTTGATCTGCTCGAAAATAACATCGACTGCTCTGGTCTGTTAGGCAAATTAAGTTTTAACACCCCTGTGAGGCTCCTACGGAGGACTGCACTATTCCGACACGCTGCTCATCGAACGTTATATGGGCAAAATAATCCGCTTGATGTATGCTGTGAAATGTTTAATAATGTGTATCACTTGTACGATTTTAACATAGCTAAGGAAACATTTAGATTAAGGATTCTACGGAATTGAAGTCTGTGCGATGTATTTTTATTTAAATCGAAGACCAAATAAATCAAAAAAATCGATTTGTGATTCTGTTTGCTGTGGTGATCTCCAGGTGTATCGGTATGGAAGGCTGTGCTGGACTTAGGTGCTACGAATGGTCATATTCTTGGAGGCGGCAAAATCAATTAGTCATAAGCCGTTTTCGTTCGTCAGCCGGTGGGCGCTGAACTTTCCAATAGTCGATTTGAACTCCTCCTCCTGGCCAACCTGAGCGTTTAGATCTCCTATGATGATTTTGACGTCATGGCTTGGGCAGCTGTCGTACTTGCGTTCGAGCTGCGCGTAAAAAGCGTCTTTATCATCATCAGTGCTTCCGGAGTGAGGGCTGTGCACGTTTATTATGCTGAAGTTGAAGAACCGACATTTGTGCCTCAACTTGCACATTCTCTCATTAATCGGCCATCACCCGATCACGCCCCTCTGCATATCACCCATCACTATAGAAGCTGTTCCCAGCTCGTGTGTGTTGCCGCAGCTTTGGTAGATGGTATGTGTAGTGTCCGGCACATTCAAAACTAATGGCTCAATCAGCCGAATTGCAACAGAAGCAATTCCATCGCAACTTCATCGCTCGAAACACTTTACAAGACTGACGTGTCATTCGCCTTTTCCCGTTTGCTTAGGTTTTCATTGTTACTGGAACTATATGCCCTTCTGCTTATTTGATATCTTCTATAGTACCCCTCTCAATCCCTACAGTATGGTTATCTCTGAACGTTCGCACCATTGATCCCTTCCAACACACTTCCTGCAACGCTACGATGCCGAATCCGCGGTCCTTCAGCACGTCGGTGAGTATGCGTGCGCGCCCGATGCTGTTGAGAGATTTACAGTTCCACGTACCGAGCTTCCAATCGCTAGTCCCCCTTTACGTCGCTGTGGTCTTCGCCGATTGTCCCGGTTCGTATTCTCTCGTTGATTATTCGTTGCTTGATTTTTTTTACGGCTGGCTTACAGGGCCTGACACCAACCCCTTAGATTTCCGGAGGATCATAGTGCGCAGTTTAGCTTAGAGTCCTTCTCTGGCACTCGGACGATGAACAGCCGCCCAGAACAGACGCTGTTGTGAGCCGCTCCTAACATGGAGTACAGACGCTCCAGGTTTGCAGAAGCAAGAGCAAAAGCATACTGTCAGCATACGACCAGAGTTCCCACCACGGTTAGTTACCAGATCTTCTCTAAGGTTACTCGTGTCCCGGCCAGTACCACGAGGAGGTAGGGATATGAGTTGCTGGGAGAGAGGCTAAGAACCGCACAAAGGGGTCTATTTTATTCCTGCAGGTACGCGAGGTACCAATGGTACGCCATGCCTAGCCATTTGCCATGCCAAATTACTATGGGAATTGCGAAGAATTTGTACATCATCTTGTTCTGCACAATCTCACGATCCACTCAGTTTGCCTTTTTCAACGATAAGATGTCGAGTACCAACAACTCTTATCCATAGATTCAAATAGCTAAATTTCGTTTCGTAGCATCAAACAATGTAACTTACTTTCTCTCTTCCAGATCTTCAAACGCTGCGTTCGAAGCAGCGTCCGGCCCACACCCGAGCCCTATCGCTGTTCGACGACATCCCGCAGAACCGGTCCTGTGCGGATGCGTACATCGAACCGCACTGGTGCGCCTGCCTCAATTGGGAAACCATCGAGGACACCGCCTCGGAGGAGGTATTCCGGGCGGCGATGGCCACCGTCGATTTCATCAACAAGTACACGGAACGGCACCGAGGGCTGTGCGCGACGCTCAGCCTAGACGAAATCAAGTGGGCCGCAAAGCTGTCGCCCCACGACGATCTGGTCCGATTCAAGAAGAACAAAGATACCGACGGATTTCTGGGCGATTTCAGCTCCAGCGGGACGAAGATCGTCCACGACATGTACCAGGTCAAGCTGGTTACCAACCCAGGGAAGGCCATTTACGAAGCCAGTGTACTGCACGATATTACCAGCAATCAGTATCGAGTCAAGTTGAGCGATATATCTCGAATTAACAAATACGGAACCCAAGCCAACTGTATATATGATAAGGACCCGGAAGTGCGAAAGTACTGCTACTGTAAGAATTAGTTAGTAAGGCTCAGCCCGATGGTAATGAATTATCGGGTCGTTTTCTCTCAAGTCAATGTTAGCTTAAGGAAGAAAAGGGGGTTTAACTTCATTTGAAACTTTTGAATCTCAAAGAGACTTATTTGCAGTGAAGGCGTTATTTTTTGTTTTCGTTTGGCACAAAGTGGCAAGCACATGAACTGAAACTAAAGTTAATGGAAGAAGGTTTTACGAGACTCGTCTAGTTTATATTATAACTGTACCAATGTAAGAGAATCTCTCAGAATGAACAAAACGGTAATGGTACTACCGTTCCGGAACAACAAAGTTAACCAAAAAAAGTCAGACATCTTAGTCTGATCTTATCAATCACTTTCTAGTAGTTTTCTCGGATTTTTTTTCAGTTAGTAGTGTACAGTTCTTTTTTTTGTTTTAGAAGTCGTTGCCATGCGATGCAAGGTAAGTGTACGAGAGCAAAGATCAAAGCATTTTCTGATACTCTGATTTGAACTCCATGAATGTTGAATAAAAATAAAAACGTTTTCAGAAAAAGGATTTTTCTTTCGCTTCGAAAAAGATTCGTTTTCATCTAGGCCATTAAACATTGCAGGATACTGACATGGTATTGTGCCACGCGCTACTGACCATTGCATAAAACCTTCGCATATCGTTTCGGTCCATGCTATCTTTTGCTATCGCATTTTTTTTCCATGTTGGGTTGGGGATAAGGTACAGTGGGGGAAGTGTATCAGTGGGGTAAGTGGATCATTTGTCCATATTGAGCATAAATACTTGAATATGTTGAATGTTTTCGCACCATTGCTTCGTTTTAGGTTATATTCTTACGTCCACACTAATACTATTGCAAAACTGGCACTACACATACACTAACACAAGCAAACTTGTTAGCAGCAAAAATAAATTAGTGTCAAAATTGATTTCTACCAATCAAAAATCCATTGTATCTCAGTCTTAAATCGAATACTATTAGTTTTTTCAACACATGGTGAGCATTTCAGTTCTAATTTATTGAATATCGATGAAAATTATGTGATTTTTATAAATAAATACAGATATATTGGACATGGTACACTTACCCCTACTTCTTCAAGGGGTGGGGTAAGTGGATCAAGTATTATTATCATTTGATGGCAGACTACTTACAAGAAATTAAATAAGTTTCAATATCCGCAAATGTTGTTTTCCTTTAACTTTGTCCATTCCTAGCTTAAATTTGTCAAAGTGGCCATAGAAAATTGAATTAATCCACCTAAAAGGTATATCAATCTTTATGGTATAAAAAAAATATAAAAGAATGAATATTGCAAAATTTTTATTTTATTTTATTTTATTTTATTGATGTACAAGGGGGTCAGGGGCCAAGTCTCCAGCATAAGTTTAAAAACTCACACCTTCCATAATACACCGGGGGTTTTGGAGTTTGGGAAGTAGGCAACGCAACATCTTTGACCAGAAGGTTCTTTAAGTTTTGCTTTTACTCTAGACTTCCCCTACACGTATGAATGATGCAAGGTCGAAAGAACATGAATCAGTCATACATATAACGGTAGTGAAGTGTTTTGCCTAAGGATATGTGAAAGGAGGGATTTTGTGTGGTGTTTTGTAAATCGCTCTGTGGAACAAATTTGTTATTAGTTAAATAATAAGTTCATTTGATTTACCTTTCAATTAGTATTCAATGATTACAAAAAATTTATACTTAACAAAGGCGTGGAGTGCAGCAAGCTAGGTGGGCGGATCAAGTACGTATCGATTTGGCGAGCGTGGGGCAGAACCGAGGATGAAGAGATGCGACCGCAAACCGACGTTTTCTCGGCCATTACGCTGCCATGATAAGAGATGCCTTTCCTCTTCGATGAATTATTCCTCGAAGCGGGTTAGATATGAAAACAAGGATAAAGAGAGAAGGAATGTTAGTGATTATTACATGCTTTATGGCAGTATTGGCGTACATTGAAGTCATACAAAATTCGCTCTTTGGATTCCCACGATAACAATCCCTGAAACTAATGATAAACAACAAAAAATTAATCCAACAGAGCGAGAACCTTGATGTTTCAATGTATGACAATCCAGCTTTATTGCATGTGAGAAGTTCTTGGTGATATTCTCACAACGGCCATTCAGAATGGTTCGACGGATGTAGATAAAAGATCATTATGATAAAATTAACGCGACGACATGTTAGTAAACTCAAAACGGTTAATTTATTTGCAACTGTTAATTTAAATAGTTAAGCTAAGGGTCGGTTATTGCATATAACTTTATAGATAAGAAGCAGTAAAGCACGAACGCGAATCCATCCCATCTTCAAATGCACAACACTTCATTCTGGAATTTTAGAACGTCCATGTTGTAACTTGTTCACACAAGAAATCTGCCTCGACCGAGTTGGCAGAACGCGCCCATACCCCTTTCTGAACCAAAGGACAGGGAACTAATACCATGATACCTTAATTACGAAAGCTACTTCTATGTTATTTCCACTACTACGCTCACGATAATTATGTTATGATCGTTAGAATAAAAACGATAGAGGTTACTACTACATAACAGAAATACTACCCAAAGAACGCTATTGTCGCCAGTGTTGGTGTGATAAATACAAAGAAGTGCAAAAATGCGTAGAGGATTAAATAAGTTATTAATTACAGCATTTTGTTCAACAATATTATATTATATTATGAAAGATATTTTAAAATGAAACATTTCAGTAACAGCAGTGCCATCAGTTTTCTAATTATTATACATATATCAGTAACATTACTAAACTATCTCTAATACCGCTACAACCTACCTTACTAAATAACGCAATACCGTAAAATGCCGTAATTCAGAACATTTTGGAATATTTCTCAAAAATCGTAAATTATTGTTAATGACAATTTTAATTGGAATTATTATGCATTACCAGCATATACAAATAGCGGTATGGACAAATTTCAAAATGTTTCTTAAATTTCGATTAATTTTGGACCAAATATGCGGATTTAGGCGATGCGCTGAATTACGGCACCTTACGGTATTACTAAGGTAATAATTACTACAGTGTTAGTAAACCTAGCATAAATGTCTATTTTCAATGACCTGTGAGACGCAGAGACCACCCGCACCCACTCTTGCGCCTCGTGGTCTACTGAAAAAGATTTATGTATATTGCACTAATACTACTATTAGGACTAGTGCTACTGATGAAGGTGATCGTTGGTTTCCCAGTCTTGTTAGTGATTTGAGTGTTAGTAGAGACTGGTAGTGAGCCCTGCCGGTCCCTCCAGCATTACGCGTAGTTATCTGGTGTTAGATCATGCGACAGTAACTAAACTCATGCTGAAGGTGTGATAAATCAAGTGTAAAATATATTTAAGCATTGAAACACATGTCATTATTTAATTTAAAACTATTAGACTAGCTTACATTTTATAAGTTATAATTACGATTATTTTCGCGATCAATATATTAGTATTAGTATATTTCACAATATCAACAATATGCAATCACTTGATAAATCACCGTCAATCCCATCACCTAAGGGCAGGGATAAAAGAATGAATATTGCAAAATTCAAACAAAACTTTTTTGGGTATATCTTTTGTTTAATTGCAAAAAAGGCAAAGTATACATTTTTTCAATTGAAAGCATATTAAGGAACCTTATTTGACCATATTAATTGTTCTAGACAGATGAAACAACTAAATAAATAAATAGAATAAAAAGATTTCAGTATGTTTATCAAAAGTAAATGTAACTAATATTTTTAAATTATGAATGTTTTTCAAAAACATCGTTAAGAATAATCCTACAATACTTCTGTACAACTTATGAGTATTAAATGGATGATTTTTCTCCAAATTACTCTAGTTACAATTTTTTTTGTTCGAATTAGTGTAAACTAATGTTTAAATATTTTTCGTAATATTTTGGTAAAATAAAGTTAATTTTTAATTTTAAAGGTATCAAAATGTAACATAAATAGCACTAATAACAAGAACAAGAGTAATGTCATTCATACTATACATAATTACACCATATTTGTTTTGAGAATAGATTTTTTTTATTGGTGATCCACTTACCCCACCATGGTGGGGCAAGTGAATCATTTGGCGCAAATTTTCAAGTTCCTCATACTCATTACATAACAATCTAAAAAATCAAAATAAATGGCGATTTGAAGTATATTAGTCCCTCACTTCTTATCCACAGCAAAAAGTTTGATTAACATTATTAACGTCAGCTGTACATAACAATGAATATGGCTATTGATTTTTCTGTATCCACTTACCCCACGGTACCTTATTAGTTTTCCGTGAACCTATTGACAGCAGTCATTGTTGAGCAGCTTCAATGCTGTTAGAAGCGTTTATTAATATTGACAATTATTTCATTTAATCTTGTAATTACTTACATTCTAGTGTACAATTCACGAAGGTGAATCAAACTGACTTCTTTCCTATTTTCAAACAATTCAAAATATCTACTCTCTCAAGTCAGTACTGCCAGTTTCAGAGCACCAATAATTCTCCACAACACTCAATGTGGCCTTTTCTTTCAGTGATGGTAGTCAAATGACTACCGCCTCTCCTCCTAAGCAGGAGATCGTGGATTCATTTCCAGATTCCGGTTTTTTGTCATATTTGTAACAATTTTCCGAATTTAACAATCATTTTCTATCTTTCTACGACATCCATGATAAAAATATTAAAAAAAAAACATCAGTTCTATCTATCGTTCTAATTGTATAAAACGACTTAACCGCTTACCACAGTGGTATCCTTACGGTCAACTACCCCATCCATCACTACCAAAAAAAAAAACACTTCAAAGGTAGGAAAATGCAAGAGATGCTTCGGTTTTTCTAGTAAAAACGGCAATCTATTTAACATTTCTTCCTCTCCCCGATCGACATAAGGACGTGGTCGGCGTTGTTATAAATCCAGAAATGCATGGAATGGTCAAAAGCTAATCCCCAGGTAGCTGACGCTTCAGGAATTCTTCTAAGGATTTCGCCAAGGTTTTCTTCTAGAATTTTTAGGGACTCGCACCATACATTCCTCTGGAGATTACCCCACCAATTCTAAAAAAAATGTATTCCAGAGTTTGAAGAAATTCGTTTAGGGTTTTTTTTTCGAAAAACCCTACAAAAATGTGTTTGGAGATTTTCCAGTTATTCTTTCAGCCATTTTCTTATGAACTCCTCCAAGAGTTCATCCACGATTACTCCCAGAAATTGCTCCAAAAATTCCTCCAGGAATTAAGAACCTCTCCAGCAATTCTAATCTTATCTAAGCGCTTACACAGCCAATATTGAAAAGCATCCTGGAAATACCTAAATTTATTCAGGTATTTTCTTGTTAGCATTAATATTTGCAGAATATCATTGATAAGATAAAAGATAATTGATAAAATCGATGACGATCAGGTTATTCACGCATGAATAAACTAAACTTATAGCCAAAATACCATGCCCACACAGTTACGGATCACCCACAGTGACGGATCACTTTGGCGTTCAACATCGGATAACTCGCTCAAAACATAAACGTTGATGTAAAACATATTTTTCCCATGTTATACTATTTGTCTTCTGCCATTTGTAATGTTAAGCACAACATTCAACCGCTAAATAACGGTGTTTTTGACAAATGTTTAATTGGTACCAAACAGCTATCATTATATGGTCGTTTTTTGTAAGAAGTGCCGTCAGCATTCATAAGCTCCCACAGGTGGTAAAATTCAAATGTTATAGCATGTTTTATGCTCGTTCGCTTCGATTTAGTATGAATTCATCTTTGGAAAACATTTTACATGAATTTTTATTCAAAACACCGAATATTAGCACTTCCAACTAGTGATCCATAATATGGACCAGGAAATGATTGTTTACCACGGTTATGGATCACTTCCAAAGAATGTAGATTTCTGCTATTTTATGCATTGGATTCGACATTTTCAGACAATAGCACTAAGGATAAAACTAATAAAACATCAAGGTTTGTAAATTTCATATTTTAGCAGACAAAAATGGGTGGAAAACTTGGTGTGGAGCGGAAACAGTTCATGTCTCAGTTACTACAATACAGTATCACAATAAAAAGGGCATGTTACCCTTGTTTCCAGCGCTAACACTGCTATTTTTTGCAGTAAGATATGACACATTGTTAACTTTCGCCATACTATGCAATACAGATGCATTCAGTTGAAAACCTCTTGATTTTGCGCACTGATCCGTAATATGTCACAATTTGATCCATAATATGATAATTGATCCATAATATGGTTTTCAGGAACCGACACAATTTTTATTTTTTTGCAATCCTATGTAAATATTACACTCAAATCAGTTTACTAACCGAAGTTCCAATTTGAAACGATTCGATTAGTGCTTTTAAATTACAATTTTACGTTTTCCATGTCGTTTTATTGAATTTTATAGGTTGGACTCCACACTATTTGATCCATAACTGTGGGGTCATGGTATTTTCAATTCAAAAAGGAAGAAACGGGGACAACCGTACCAACCGTTTCGATTCAGGGTGAAAGATAAAATCGTTGGGATAGGCGTTGCTAAGAAAGTTAATGTTCAATCCATTGTTGTTCTCCTTGACTGGGACATATGCATTTCTTCCTCATGTCCTGGCCCTAGAGACTTGGTTTAAGTTTGAGTTGGAAATTCCTCACCAAGCTAGTTCCTAAGTTTCTATAGTTCCTTAAGTAGCTTCCAAAATCTGAAGACATTGGTGCAGCTACAGAAGCCTTCTGATGAAGTTTGAACTGCAGCCCCAGCAGCTGAGCCTTTCTTGATTATTTCGGACACTTCTGTCGATAGCTTCAATACTAAATTCAATCTCTCCAAGGAACTGCAACCGCGAGCCTTCGTAATCTTCAGGAAAGTCACCTCCAAAATTCTGTCCATCCGCCCACTCGTAATTGAGGACGGGAAAACCAACTTCTATCGCCCATTACGATAAACACTTCCAAACAAAGAAAAAAAAATCGTTCACGATTTACTTCTATGTACAAATTTGGGAATAACTTCTTAATTCACAGATGAAGATCACTTTTTTACTCGAGAAACTCACTAATTTCACTACAACTTCATGATTGTACGCAACCCGATTTTTTTTAGGATTAAGAACCTCTCCAGGGATTCCTCAATAAATTAGACTTGGAATTTCTCATAAACTTCTTGTAGAATTTTCTTTCTAGAAATTTCTCAAGCATTCCAATCAAGGATTAATCTCATACCTGGCTCTAAAAGCCAACTCGTTATTTTTAGGCAAAGGAATGGATCGTGATAAAAGCTATCACCACTGGGATATAGATGAGGGCCATTGTTAAATAACGTGTAAATCCATTCGGTTACTCAATAACATCAAGCCACACCTTTGGTTACCAATGCTTTTTAGGGCGAGATCACAAATTAAGCGAGAATTCTCGAGTATTTTTTTAAATAAAATCTTCACCAAATATTTTTCACTGTATTTTTCTCGAGTTTAAACGCAATAACACGAGTGATTTTGACGAAATTTATCAAGAGACTCAACTAAAAAAACTGAAGAAATAGCTTCATAGTAACTTTAGTAAAGCATGTACCACTTAGACACGACGAACAATTTAGCTAAAGACAAAATCATCATGGGCCCTATGGACCAATGCACGAGTTCACGAATTTGACGTTTTAGCGGTGCCATGTTATTTATGTGGCCATGGAAACCAATGAATTCGGCACCGCTCAAATGTCAAATTAGTGAACTCGTGCATTGGTTCATTCTGAATATCACTTTCACGCTCACTTACACTTCACCTTCCAGTCACTTCACTTGTTTTGCTCTATTCCCGTTGTCACGGACGGTGAAGTGACTGAAAATGAACTCAGTGGAGTGACAACTGCACTGCCCATAAATGCATGTCAGTCCCATGTTTGCTGGATTTCCTATTCACATGGGACAATTATGCGTTTATGGGCAGTGCAGTGAAGTGGTATTCATAATAGCATTGTTTACAGTGAAATGCAACGAATAGTCACTAGTTGCGTTGGATGGTTTTTAAACATGAGAAAGTAATGGAAATGTCTTCGCTTTTTATGCTCCTAATCGTTTTTTTTTTATTTAGAATAATTCGAATTGTAGAATTTTGAATTATGATTTCTTAAGGAATTACATGATGTTTAGAAAACAGATTTGTTTGGCGCTATTTTGAAAGTTGATTTGGATATAGGCACGGACTTAGTTTGAACTATTAAATATCAGATTACTCAAATTATAATTTCAAATGACTATTGTGAACATAATCAAATTTAACATCTCAATAATCATAATTTAGTTTTTTAAGAATTGTATCCGTTTTCCTTCAAGCGTACCATTAAAAAAAGTTTCTCACCGACTACTAAATACTTGAAACTACTTAAAATAGTGTGTAAGGTCTCACTCCGATATACTTCAACGGAATTTTGATTACTATGGAAGAGAAATAACCAGAATCATTTCACTGATAAAAAAGTTGGGAATTTTAAGCACAGAGAAGAATATCCATTTGAATTTGCAAAACATTCGCAACATTACCTCGCATTAGATCGCCAAAGCATTAAAAATATTTGTAAATCAACGAAGCATGTATCAATTCTCGGCAGAAGACCTAGCTCAATACTCAATACTCAGTTCATTATTTCAAACACAAAACTTTAAGGAGTCACAAAAAAGAGATTTTTATGTACAAAGATTCGTTGTTATCCTCAAAATCTTTTGTTTTTAGGCATTGAACCATGTTCTTCATAATTCAAAATTAGTACAACCATAATTCAAAAATTTAATATTTTTTTCAGTATGTAATTTTGCGCGGATTGAATTTTGATCGCGTGGACTGACCACGAAAAATAATTAAGCTACTCATCTTGTAGAACACTTGGAATTTAACTTTGAAGTTGACAATGAAGCAATTTATGTTTTTGAGACTCCTCCAGTAGCTCGAACTACGTACTTATTGTTCTGCAACATTTTTACTGCGGTTCTATATCGATTCATATCTATAGTCTAATATGCAATTAAAAAATGTTCTTAATATTTCCGTCGATAGGCAAAAGTTTTCTACAGCGACTCCCGTTTGAATTGACCTTTTTTTCCTTTGCGTACAGCGAGCAGGAAAAAATGTTTGGTTTGATTTCTACCTCAGTTTCCCACAAATAAAGAAAGAGCAATAAATTATTTTTTGCTGCAAACTGAGGCTAAATATAGTGTTCTGCTTCCTAGAATAACAAAAATATAAGATTTTTTTATATAGAAAGCAAACAAAATGCTGTTTTAAACTTATTTAATTTTACGTGACAACTCTTCACCTACCCGAACGGCGGTGGAAAGTTTCCACTTCAAGTGATTGCTTTTGCCAATCTTCGACGGGTAGCGTGCCATTCGTAATAGCTCGTGTTCATGCGATCTATCACTTGCGATGAACTTCTCCACATTTTCTCACTTGGGTGATATCGGTAATAGGAAAGTGATCACTTCACCTTTTTGTCACCGTGAGTGGTATTCGTGATAGGGCCCCATATTTTAAACTGAATTGTTTTTAAGTTTTCGTTTTTTAACTTCAGTTAAATTATTATTTTTTATCTCGGTTATGAAAAAACTACTCAAAAATACATGTTTAAATTCAACTCTGACCTATGCTGTGAAACTTTCATTCACATTGGGACTAAGCGGAATTCTAAATGACATCTCGTAGGAATCCCAGAATAATCGGAAAAAGTACTAGTAGAATTTTTTATGAGGCCTTCCTTAGCCGAGTGGTTAGAGCCCACGCACAAAGCAAAGCCATGCTGAAGGTGTCTGGGTTCAATTCCCGGTCGGTCCGGGATCTTTTCGTAATGGAAAATTCTTTGACTTCCCTGGGCATACAGTATCCTCGTACCTGCCACACGATATACGAATGCGAAAATGGCAAATTTGGCAAAGAAAGCTCTCAGTTAATAACTGTGGAAGTGCTCATAAGATCACTACGCTGAGATGCAGGCTCTGTCCCTGTGAGGACGTTAATACCAATAAGAAGAAGAACTAGTAGAATTTCTGTAGCATTTCTAAAAGAGAAAGTATGCTGAAAAAATTGTGTACTGGTGAAAAACCTATAAAAAATCATATAGGATTTTCTGGAAGTTCTGGGGGTATCCACTTTGAATCACTGAAGGTTTCTAGAAGAACACTGAGAAACCGTTATTTATGGAAAGGATGCCCGTGAGAATTGCTGGAAAAAATCTATTAAGGAATCTGGAGCGATCCTTCGATAAACCCCTGAATGTATTAGCAAACTCTAAAAGAATTCCTGAAGCTTTTTTTTTGCGAGGAAGATTTGCTGAGGAACCTGTGGAAAACAAGCGTGTGAATCGTTGGGGGAAATCATTTGCGCCTTAAGGGTTTACAGCCGGGTTATCTGCAGGATTCCCACAATTTTTTTTCAATTCCATCTTAAGGAAAAATGATTTCTATTAGATTTTTGATATCAGAAGACAATTCCATGGAAAGACTGAAAAATTGACTTTGAAGACCAGTTTGAACATAAACATCGATGACTGACTATACACTTCGTTGTTGCTAGTTCATGCCGGCATGACAAACCTACCATAATACAGTTTTCCTGTCAAATGTGAGTGATTTACACATTAAAAAAGAAAGCATGGAACGAACTCACCAAACTGATTCTCCATCGTCAAGCAGCCAACTTCGCCATCTACGTAAATGGTAAAAAAGAAATGACGACGCAAGACATCCGAACATGCTTGTTTGGGCAACAAAAAGCACTCAATTGACTTTAGAGAACATTTTGCTCAAAAACTGACCGAAATCCCTTGAAGAAGAGTGAATTGCAGTTAGCCTAAGTATAACTTTTTTATTTCTAAACGGAAACAAGGTCAAACATGTAATCAGCACCCATATATTTGGTTGATTATCTTTATTTCATTTTCATTTATTTAGCATCTCAACAGATAACACACTGAATTAACAATTTCACGCAACAATACTCGGTTCGTGGCCACTTCTCTTTATCATCGGTTCTGCCCCACACTCGCCAAATCGATACGCACTTGATCCATCCACCTAGCTCGTTGCGCTCCATGCCTTGTACCAACCGGATTTGAAGCAAACACTATCTTTGCAGGATTGCTGTCCGGCATTCTTGCAACATGCCTTGCCCATTGTATCTTCCAGCTTTGGCCACCTTCTAGATACTTAGTTCGCCGTAGAGTTGGGCGACCTCGTGGTTTATCCTTCGCCGCCGCACACCGGTTTCCTGCACACCGCCAAAGATCGTCCTAAGCACCCGACGTTCGAAGAATCCAAGTGCTTGCATGTCCTCCTCGGGCATCGTCCACGTTTCATGCCCGTGAAGGATTTATGAGCGTTTTGTACATGATACATTTATGTCTTGGACGTATTCACCACCAGTCCATCGTTTTCTGCCTCGCGGGTGTACAGGTCAGCCACTTTTTCAAATGTTCGGCCGACAATGTCCATATCATCCGCGAAGCAAACAAATTGACTGGATCTCGTGAAAATAGTACCCCGTATGTTAAATCCGGCTCTCCGCATAACACTTTCTAGCGCAAAATTGAACAACATGCACGAAAGTCCATCATCTTGTCGTAGTCCCTGGCGGGATCCAGCCGAACTGGAATGTTCGCCTAAAGCCTTCGCACAATTTTGCACATCTTCCATCGTTGCTCTCATCAGTCTCGTGAGTTTCCCGGAAAAGCTAATTTTCCATAGCTCTACGCGGTCGATACTATCGTATGCCGTCTTGAAATCGATAGAAAGGAGACCTGGTATGCACGACATTTTTAGAGGATTCGCCGTACAGTAGAGATCTGATCCGTTGTCGATCGGCCGTCAACGAAGCCGGTTTGATAACTTTCCACGAGCTCGTTTACTACAGGTGGCAGACGACGGAAGATGATCTGGGATAATACTTTGTTGGTCACATTTAGAATAATGATCGCTCGAAAGTTCTCACAATCTAACTTGTCGCTCGTCTTGTAGATGTTAGTCAACCCGCTCTTGTAGATGCCAATCACTTCCACTCCTCCGGTAGCTGTTCTGTTTCCCAAGTTGTCCTATCCTATCAGCCGGTGCAGACAAATGGTCAGCCTCTCCGGCGCCATCTTTAAAAGCTCCGATATCATACTTACCAGCAGCATTATTCTTCTTGAGCTGGTGAATGGCATCCTTAACCTCCCTCAAAGTGGGAACAGTACTGACGATGAAATTTCTTGCGTTGTCTGAATCTTCATTACCTGTGCTCTCTGCACCATTCAGGTGTTCGTCAAAGTGCTGCTTCCACCTTTCAATCGCCTCACGCTCGTCCGTCAAGATGCTCCCATGCTTATCCCTGCACATATCGGCTTGTGGAACGAAGCCGTTCCGGGATGCGTTGAGCTTCCGATAGAGTTAACGTATTTCTTGAGACCAGCACAGATGTTCCATTTCCTCGCACTTTGTCTCCTCTATGTGGCGTTTTTTTTCTCCCGAAAGAGGCGAGTCTGCTGTTGCCGTTTCCGTCTATAACGTTCCACGTTCTGCCGGGACCCGTACTGCAGCATGACTGCCCGCGCTGCATTCGCCTCCTCTTGAATCTGAATGTACCCGACGTTGCTCTCAGCTGCATTGTTGATGGCTGCTTTCACTGTTCTCTAGCAGTCCTCAAGAGGGGCTTCATCCAGCTCACCCTCTTCCGGTAATGCAACCTCGAGGTGCTGCGACATCCGGGTGCTTAAGCCGCTCTAGATCGTACAGGGACGGCCTTTGGTACCGTACGTTGTTAATTACGGAGAGTTTTGGGCGTAGTTTCACCATCATCAGGTAGTGGTCGGAGTTAAAAAATGTTAGCGCCACAATAGGTCCTGACGTCGATAATGTCGGAGAAGTGCCGTCCATCAATCAGAACGTGGTCGATTTGTGATTCTGCCTGCAGTGGTGATCTCCAAATGTATGACCAACTTGAGTGTTTAGATCTCCTATGATGATTTTGACGACGTGGCTTGGGAAGCTGTTGTACTCGCGTTTGAGCTACGCGTAAAAAGAGTATTTATCATCATCAGTGCTTCCGGAATGAGGGCTGTGCACGTTCATTATGTTGAAATCGAAGAACCGGCCATTGATCCTCAACTTGCACATTCTTCCATTGATCGGCAACCACCCGATCACTTGATCACTCTGCATATCACCCATCCCTGTAAAAGCTGTTCCCAGCTCGTGTGTGTTGCCGCAGCTCTGGTAGATGGTATGCTTACCTCTCTAAACGTTGATCCCTTCCAACACTCTTCCTGCAACGTTACGATGCCGAATGCCGATTTTGACGACGTGGCTTGGGAAGCTGTCGTACTCGCGTTTGAGCTGCGCGTAAAAAGAGTATTTATCATCATCAGTGCTTCCGGAATGAGGGCTGTGCACGTTCATTATGTTGAAATCGAAGAACCGGCCATTGATCCTCAACTTGCACATTCTTCCATTGATCGGCAACCACCCGATCACTTGATCACTCTGCATATCACCCATCCCTGTAAAAGCTGTTCCCAGCTCGTGTGTGTTGCCGCAGCTCTGGTAGATGGTATGCTTACCTCTCTAAACGTTGATCCCTTCCAACACTCTTCCTGCAACGTTACGATGCCGAATCCGCGGTCCTTCAGCACATCGGCTATTATGCGTGTGCTCCCGATGAAGTTGGGACATTTATAGTTCCACGTACCGAGCTTCCAATCGCTACACTGAGAAAAATCTACACGTCAAGGTCGTGTGTTTTACTTATAGATTTGCGCAATGAGGAAAACCACATGATTTGAGTGTGGTAGCCATATGGATTTCATCATTGATTTCACGGTATAATAACATGTGTATCAACATTAGGTTGTCATGTGAAACAAACATGAATTTCCAAATATTAAATCATGAAAACCAACTGATTTGCTTATTGAATTCGAAATGTAGTAGCTTTAGATAGTCATGTGTGATAGAACATAAATGTCATGGGACTGAAAGAAGAAATTTGGTAGAAAAACTTTTGCTCCCCAAAATATGGATCCGAGGCTCCTCTGCTTGTCGCAAGCTCTCTTGATTTTTTTTTCAAACCCGTGAGCCAGCAACAAGCGGGGCGCGGCAAATCCATAATTTGGGAAGCCAGGGATAAGCATATTCCATTTTTTTCGAAAGTGAAAGCCAGGAAAATCTGTTAGTGGAATCAGATTTTTACACTAAACTATACATTATAATCAATGTTTTCTTATAGAAAGGTAGAATTCTCGTGTATCGATCAACTTCACTAATAAAAGAAAAATCGAATTCACAAATTTTCATCTAACACTTTCAGCTTCAAAATTTGCTTCTTCTCTTTGGAAGCATGATGATGACTGTCGTTCGACACGAGGTCCAACCGCAATTCAGTTCACTATGCATCCCATGGGTTGATCACAAACAGTTTAGAAGCTTTGAACATGGAAATCGATAGCATAACTCATGGATTTCATCATAACAATCTCATTGCGCAAATCAATGAATCGACCAACTTGAACATGATGATTATGACACAAGATAACCATAAGCAAAACACACTGAATCCGTGTTGGGGTGATGATCTATGCGTCCATAGGTTGACACATACGAATCTGAAGAGAAAACTTCGGGAACTTATGTGGAAAAAATATGGAATCCCTGTTTTCGGTTGATGAATTAATCCATGGAGCAAAACACAGGAATTTAATGTGTAACACACACGAAGTTTGTAAGAAAATCATAGCAAATCGATATGGACGTTCATGAATCAATCCATAATTTTAAACACACAGATCGAGCGTGTGGATTTTTATCAGTGTAGTCCCTTTGCACTTTATACTCGAATAAAGTGGCTCGCTGTATACACACTTAAATTAAATTACTGGGGTCGGTAAAATTTTACTGGGTTTTGGAACTACCGAAAAAGACAGTAAAATGAAAACTGTTGCCACGTGTACATAATTGAAAAGCAAATTTCACCATGTTTTATTTTTTATCGATGTATGATATAAAAAGAAAGCTCTCTGCAAAATTTCAGTAAAAAATCTCTGTTTTTCGATTTCTGACATTTTTCTTTTGTTTACTGACTTTTTCGGTAGTTCCAAAACCCAGTTATTTTTACCGAACAGATTGAGTGTGTAGGGTCAGGCGGGGCAAGATGAGCACCCTAAGGATTAGCGCGATTTAAGCCTACTTAAACGTTCTAATTTTGGTAAAATTGGTAACCATCCTTATCTTTTACATTATTACTTTGACCTCCAACCATTAAAAGTTTTAAAAAGTGATAAATAGTTTTCCAAATAATACGTTAAAAAATAGCTTTTTTATCATCGGTCAAAAAAACTGCGGGGCAAGATGGGCACCCCCATAAAAAGATGCAATTTAATAAAGAAAACTATTATTTTTCAATGCTTGCAATATCCCAAGATATTATCTTTAATATCTGATAGTATTTATCTTCAACTAGCTTAGTTTTTAAAACTTATATCAAAAAATAAATAACTTTTCATAGACTGCTAAGATTTTACTTAAAAATCGATTAAATTTGTTGTTTGTTTATATTTTTTTTATAAAAAATGTTTGTGCAAAGAGGATACCGCAAGTCAAGCCCACAGCTAAATGTGGTTCTATAATTTCACACTTTTACTTAATTTTGAACATGGTGCTCATCTTGCCCCAAGGGTGTAAATTTATTAATATAATCAAAACAATTGAAATATTTTTTAAATTTGATAAAATTTTTGCTCCTGATTATCTACAGAAGATTATTCTATAAGTATACTGTCAAAAACGTATGAATTTATTGGTTTACGCAACAAAAATATCACTTTTAAATGAACAAATCTTATATGAAAAAGTAAATTTTTGGTGTTCTATGTATTTTTGACAATATTTACGTTGTGCTGTTGATTTTTTAGCTGAAATTTATGGCCATCATATCAATTTAATGATATTCATCAGAACCCCAAATAATTTATTGAAAAAAATCGGTAGGACGACACAAACTAGGGGTGTTCATCTTGCCCCGGGTGCTCATCTTGCCCCACATTCCCCTAAATCACATGGAGAGTCCCTTCACTTAACTCGCTATACAAGACCGACAATTTTCACCTCACGCCACTCCAAGTAGCTTCTGGAGGTCAAAATGAACGACATTATGAGGTGTAACTGTGTAAACATTTTACAAAAAAAAATGGACCAACCATTAGTTGAACGCTTGTCCTCATTTCAAACACAAATATACGACTTTAACAAATGAAGTTCTTTTCAGTTCCACTGAGTACCCAAACACGATCGCTTTCTAAATTGGTTGTATATGTCAATCAGAAGATTATACAGAACGCGCATACCTATAATGAATTCCGCCTCCGCTTGCCTCCCGTAACGTTTTTTATATGGTTAAGTTCTAGTTTCCTCCGCAACACGTTCTTTCGCTTGATTAAATAACGGCCCTCGAGTGAGTTTTTATGTGGTTGTATTATCTGGCTTCTCTTGCTTGTTTGCTTGCTTGTCCTTGTGTTACTTGATTCTCTATATTGTTTAACTAGCGGCTTACTTCTTGATCGGATCGATAGTGGTGCCTCCGCGAATCTGTCCCCATCCAATCAAACTGAAAGAGAAAATTCAAAGAATGTTAATCACCTTGTTCGTCACATGGATTCTAGTGAGGCTTATTTTTCGAAAGCCAATAGTTCGTAAGCTCTAATGACTTCAAATTACATAGAAAGAGAAACCTCAAAGTTTGAGCCAAAACTACTAAGATTTAGAGGTGACGCATGTTTGAGGTTTGTTTTTATATGATTCGAATCCAGTACTTTTGGTTTTGAGAACACTCATTCCCTTTCAACTTACCGCCAATGCTTCTCGACACGTCTGCTCAGTGCAATCTTTTCGTCCTTTTCCGTACACACAGGATTCGTCAGGGCAATTTTGGCTAAATCGGCCTTGGAAGCGACCACCCGACCACCCGTGCTGAGCGAACCGATGTTGACCAGCAACATCTCGTTCCTCGTCAGTTTCTGCACCTTGGCGCCCTTCTTGTCGCCCTCGGTACGAACGCCGAGTAACCGCTTCAGCAGATAATACGACACTTCCAGCTCGACGAAGATCTTCGGCAGTGCTCCGACAGCGCCCAGAACCTGGCCGACCAGACGATCGGCACGGCACAGCGTCGGTTCAATCTTGGTTCCCACACCGATCAGACCTCCGGGGACAGCGAACTGCAAATCGTTCTGTTCGGCATACAGTGAAACGATCTTGGAGAAGATCGGTTGGCAGGTAAGCTTGCCATCGGCATCCTTGCTGACCAGACCCGGTCGAACTTCGATTTCCTGACCGACGGTCAGAACACCACGCAGAATGGAACCACCGGCGACGCCACCCTTCAAATCCTTCACTTCACAACCCGGTTTGTTAACATCGAACGATCGGATGACGATCAACCGGGGAGCTGCTGTGAAGTTTCTCGGGGGAATCGGAATTTTCTTGGTGATGTACTCGCACAACACCTCGATGTTGTACTTCAGCTGCGCGGAAATGGGAATGATGGGGGCACCCTCCGCAACCGTACCCTGTACGAACTTGACGATCTGTTCGTGCTGTTCCTTGGCCTGCGTGTCCTTGACCAGATCGATCTTGTTCTGCAGGATGATGATGTGTTTCAGCTTCATGATTTCGATGGCTGCCAAGTGCTCCGAGGTCTGTGGCTGCGGGCAGGATTCGTTGCCAGCAATCAGCAGCAGGGCGGCGTCCATGACGGCGGCACCGTTCAACATCGTGGCCATAAGAATGTCGTGACCGGGGCAATCGACGAAACTCACGTGACGCACCAGCTGGAATCGACCACTGCAAGCCGGTCTGTAGCACGGGAAGCTGTCGTCCTTGCTGGAACCGCCCGATGTGTAGCAAGTCGGACGTAAACACTTGGGGTTGTCACATCTGTAGATCTTGGCGTTGGCGTAACCTGAGGGTGGGAAACAAAGGCGCAAAGTTGTAGATTATAAATTTTAAAGATTATGCGACAGGCAATTTTTAACAAAGAAAATTTAAGTTTAGAAATCAAATGGGTTCCATGACTTAATTAGCGGACTAATAAGTTTAACTGAATTGATGACTACAAACTTTTACAACAAATTAAACTCCTTGTACCTTGCACTAAATAATTCGTCAACAGTAAGCCATTGAAGATTCAAAAGTCATAAGTGAATCATATGCTTGAATTCAGAACTGGTAGCGACTAAGTGGAACTTCAGAGACCCACCTAAAACTATCGAACAAAATACTTTCAGAGTTGTAGTAAGGATTCCTCAGAGAAGCTGAGCAGGCAGTTATCTATAGATATTTTTAGATTTTTTTTTTTTTTGCGATGCCGTGTAACCTTACACTCGGTAGTTCTATGTATTTTTCTCTGAATTTTCTCTAATGAAAAAAAATTATTTTAGGCAATTGCTTAAAATTTACTTCAGGTATTACTCTGATTCTTCCACAGGTATGCCATTGCCAACGAATTCCGTTTAAAATTCTTCAAAAGTTCGATCAAATTATGTTTTAAGATAACTACAGAAATTACTCCACAGATTTCTCGAGATTTTTCCAGATTTTTTCCAGATTTCCAGATTTTTCTACTCATCTAGTTGTTCTTCATTATGTTGAATTACTTCCCTAGGATTTCCTCCGAAATTTCCGCTAAGGACTTTTCTAGATCTCTAGAAATTATATCATAAAACACTCCAGGGGTTTCCTCAGGAATTCTTCTAGCAATAGCTTAGAGTTCATATAGAAATTTATTAGACAAATATTCTATGAGTAATATAAAGGAGAATACCAATGAAAGGAAAGAATTTATTGGAGGAATTCATGAAACCAATCCAAAGGTACTTTCAACGGAAACTCTTAAGTAATATTTGAGAGAATTCTTGAAAAAATCGCTGAACCTTTGAGGAAGTCATAAAAAAAGCTAAAATAAAATTTTAAAACTAAACCAAACGAACCTTTCTAAAACATTGTACTTTTTTGGAAGAATACCTTGAAATCTCAGGTGGAAACCGCAAATAAACTTTTGAAGAATTTACTCTAGAATTTTATGAAAAAAAAACTGCAGGAATTAAGGGGTAAACAAATTTCTAGATAAATATCTGGTTAAATTTTCTAAAGAATCGCTAAGACGATAACAGGGTGTCCATTCAAAATCAGATTTCCAATTCCCGGATTTTTCCCGGATGCATAAAAGTTTTAAAACCGGGTGAAATCATGATACAGTGCCTTCATATTTTTAGTCATTTTTCAATGGAAAGTTTTGAAATTTGATTTGACTTTCAAAATATTCGTTTTTAAACCATGGTTTTTTTTACCGATCAAAAACTCTATTTTGCTTGATAACATCAGAACATCATTAAATTTTTGTCCTATAAATTGTCAAATATTGAACTATCGGAAACACCATTGCAGTTCCATAAATAGTGAATTAAAAAGTGTAGAGGATTATTTGAATCCAATCACTCCATCTTAGCAGGATTTAAAAAAAATTAAGCTACTTGCTTTTGAATGTCAAATTTTAGGTGCTGTAAAACTGGGTAACATTGATCAGCGAGATAACATTGATCGGAATTTCACTCCGAGTAAAAAGATCAAATTAACAATTATTCATACAATATGTTCATAGCATGAATGGTGCCTCTCTTTCTTATATTCATGAGCTAACCAAAAATAAGGTTTTGTGAAAATTGAGTTTCGTTCATGGGTAAATTTTTCAACTTTTCGAAACAATGATTTCCATGTGAAAAAAAAACTAATAAAAATTCATGTCCCATATTACTTCTGCAAATTATAGAAGCAAATAAAATGTGCTGTTTACTAAAAATGGCATCGCCGAAAAATTTTCATAAATATTTTCAATTCGGCAAAATTGACAAAATACCACGAAGAACGTAGAATTTCCTTAGGAAATTGCCTACATTTATGCGTACTCACCGAGTTAAGGTGCTTTTTATTTCTAAATAACTTAAAAACTAAATTATTTGTAAGAGTTTGGCTTTCATATTCGGCTTCAGGAACTATGATTTTAGGAAGTAATTACCTTTTGAATAATACCGATCATTGTTTGTTTGAATGATCAATATAGAAAATATCACAAAAACCATTGATTTTAAACATACGCAAAACTTTCAGTAAATAAGGTATAGAGTCACAAGCATTAAGTGCCGGTACTTGTTTTAAAAATATAAAACGTAAAAAAAAAAATATAATAACGTAAAAATATTCAAAAAAACTGATCCATATTACCCCGGATTACGGAACCTAATACAGACCATGCGACTCGAAGGTAAAGGGAGTCTGTAGAAGACTTTTGCAAATGATGAAATTAATAGATGGGTAGGCTTAGAGGCTTACTGGTTCCCCGATAGCTTGCTCAATTTTCACCACCTAATAAAATTTCAATCTTTCCTTGAGACGCCTATTAATTTGATCATTAGCAAAAATATTCTACAGACTCCCTTTACTTCTGAGTCACATAACCTATACAGCCATAACAAAATAATCTAACACAAAACTAATCAAAAAGGGGCCTTTTTTCGTTTTGTCATGCAAAATTACCAACTTTTAAAAACTTAATATCTATGAAAAAAAATAAGAAATTTTTAAAATCTTGTGTTTGGAACATCTAAAAGCCCAACACTAGAGATGCTTTACTACCAAAACTATCATGGATTGTTAGAACTTCAAGTTTGCTAAAGTTTGCCTTAGATCAGATTTTTGATTTTTTAAATATATCAATTAAATTTTTTTGTCGAAAAATCGCAATTAGAATTTAGAATTTTAGAATTCACCGAACCTACCTTTTAGTAAATACTGAAAATATATTATATAAATATTTATTTTCAAGGGAAAGTGCCGAAATAAGGAGGATGCCTTGTACTCACTATAATTCATCAGAAATGCGAAGAAATGTTTCTAATAGCTCAGCCAATCTATCTTCGGGTGTAATTCTCGTTGAATACAAGTACAGATCTTTACGACAGAAACGAAATCTCACCAAAATCATTCGACATAACTCCAAATAAGTTTCTTCCCAGGGATCCATCAAAGATTTTTCCAAGAATGTCGTCGAGAAAAAGCAAAAGTCTGTCTAAGAATGCCCAAAGGAACTTGTCATTTATTCATCCATCAAAAAACTCTCCATGTCACTAGCAATACACTGCGAACGACAGGAATAATTCGTTGTGAATTTGTAGAACTCCATTCAAGACCTCGACAGGGACCATATATCACGAATTCAAGCAAAAATCCCAAATAAAGCTACTTCAAAATCCGAATCAGTTCATCCGGGAATCCGCCAAAAAACAATTCCTAATGAATGTGTCCAAATTTTAAATGAACATATTTCCCGAAAATGCTCAGCATTTTACTAACCGTTAGGAATTTTCCCAAAATTTCAAAAAAAATTCATCAAAACACTCTTCCAAATGTCATGAAAATATTCGTACCGTAATCCGGGGTAACATTGATCATTTTTTTTAGTTTTTCTTGATTTTTTCATTTCACAATACAAATGTTACAAGTTTCATATTTTTAAAACAAGTACTGGCACCCACCGCTCCTAGCTATGTACTTTATTTTGTTTTTTTGAAAGATTTAAACATGTTTAAATAAATGTTTTAAGTGATTTTTTGATTCAGCTGATATGGGGTAACATTGATCACCCAAGTAAACAACGTTCGCTAATATTGGAAATGTCGTTACTTACTAAAATCAGGGCCCCTGAAGCCGAATAGGAAGACCAAACTCTTACAAGTCATTTACTTTTTGAGTTATTTCAAAATTAAAAACACCTTGAACCGCGTAATAGCGTTAGCGTAGTTACGGTATACTTCGTAGATTGGATACTAGCAATATTCATGTTTCTTTTTAATAATCTCATCCTGACTACTTTCAAGAACAAGGCAGGGGAGTATACCTTGTTCAAATCATAAACAAGAATACTAAAAGCATGAATATCGCTATTCCCGGCCACGCCCATCTTTACCGTAACTTGGGATAGGGGAAGGAAATGTTGATGTAGCACTTACTTAATGAGAGGCCACCGACTCAGCGACACCCTCATAAGTGCTACGGAGTTGGAGGTTGGGGAAGGTATATTGTCAGGATTCGCCTAGAAAGCTGGCGATAGACCATAAATATTTGTTGTTTAAGCGTTTTCAAATTAATCTTTTGAATGCCGGCAATCAAAAGAGAAAACAATAGCTTATTTATAGTATAAATAGTATTTCGCGAAATGCTTGTCGATTGTGCAGTAATATTTTTGCTCAATTACCAGTAAAAAGCAAAACCGATCCCTCCAGGGTCATCGGATTGTATAAAATAACGATACGCGTAAAAAAAAAAAAAAAAAATCACGCCTATTGAAAAACTGTACTGTGCCCATTGAAAAAACACCTTGAACCGCGTAATGCGCCTAAAAGTAGGCAATTTCCTCAGGAAATTCTACATTCGTAATAGTATTTAGTTAATGTTGCCTAAATGGATAAACTTATGAAAGATTTGACAACGGAATCGTTTTCGGCGATGCCATTTTTAGTAACACCCGGATTTTCCTTGATCACATCGTCTGCAGAACTCATCTGAGACATGAATTTTCGGTAGTGTCAGTGAAAATGATAGAAATTATTGTTTCAAAAAGTTGACAAATTTGCGCATGAACTAAACGCAATTTTGGCAAAAACCTTAATTATCATTAGCTTATGAATATACGAAAGAGAGGCACCATTCATGGTTCGAAAATGCTTCATGAATAAATCTTTATTTGAACGTTTAACAAGATGAGTCATCCCGATCAATGTTACCCTGCTGATCAATGTTACCCCGGATTATAGTAATAGAAATTAATAAAGCGTCTCATTAAGTACCTACCAACAATCCATCAATACTTAAACAGTTTTCAAGGATCTCAATGATATTTACTAAGAACAACTTTGAATGTTCTTAATAATATCTCTAGTCAGAAAAACATTTTACAAGTAATCGATAATAATTGTGAAAATACATCTGTTAAGTATCCCTTCTTGAAATAAACTAGAAACGTTTAACTATCTATCTGGAAACTCAGTTGTGCATCTCTTGTCGAAATTATCTAGCGCTTTTTCCCGGTGTGTTCTACAATTTCCCGGGTATTTCCCGTATTTTTCCCGGCCTTTTGTAATTCCCGGGTTTTTCCCGGATGGATGGACACACTGCGATAAATTAAGCAATCATGGAAAAATTTCTGGAAGGGTTGTTAATAGTTTCCGTAAGAGAAAATATATGAAAAATTTATGGATAAATTTTTGAAGAAAATTCTGTGGAAATGGATGGCAAAATTATTGTAGGATTTCCTCGAAAATACTGTAAAGGGTGTCCACGATGAAATTTCCACACACAAAATTGATTTGCAAAATTCGAGTTTTCATCCGATTGCCATCAAATTTTCAGCGATTGATAAATAACTATTAAACTTCATTTTACCATTTTACTCGTATTTTATTTACAGTCCATACGCAAATGCCCTTGGCCTCAACCCCGGCCATAAGATTCTGCACAACCTGTGAATCAACCGTTTTTTGCATGTAAACCCATACTTTCTTCAGTTCCTCGACTGTCTTCACTACCTTATGTCGTTTAAGAAGGTGCTGCTTCATAATCGCCCAGTACTTCTCAATGGAGCGGAGATCCGGAGTGTTGGGAGGGTTGAACATTTTCGGCACGAAATTTACCTTATTGTCCGCATACCACTTCAGCACGTCCTTGGAGTAGTGGCATGAGGCCAAATCCGGCCAGAAGATTGTTGGGACGTTGTGGGCCTTCAGGAGAGAAAGCAGCCGCTTCTGGAGGCATTCTTTCATGTACACCTGCCCGTTCATCGTGTCCTGGGTCACGAAAGGTGCATTCCGCTTCCCGCACGTGCAGATGGCTTGCCAAACCAGGAATTTCTTCGCAAATTTGGCATCTTCTGAGTGCGAACATGCTCCGGAACGCTGAACTTATCCTTGGCCGTGAAAAACAGGTTGCCGGGGATCTGCTTGAAGTCGGCCTTCACATATGTTTCGTCGTCCATGATACAGCATTCAACTTTCGTCAGCATGTTGAGGTACAACTTCCTGGCACGGGTTTTGGCGGACTTGTTCTGCTTCTCGTCGCGATTAGGGGCCTTTTGTACCTTGAACGTTCGAAGCCCAGCCTTAGTTTTGGCCTTCTGGACAAAACTTCGGCTTAGGTGCAGGTTCTTGGCCACATCCCGTACGGAGGCGTTCGGGTTTCGGTTGAAGGCCCCAACTACGCGGTTGTGATTTTTGGTGTTGTACGGAATACTTTTGACGTTGGATAACGTCTTACGGCAACATAATAGGGTACAATTTTGAAAAACGAAAATCGCTCGCGTCACGAAAAGTGGTTAGATTTTGAGTGTTAATAACTTACTAACGCCCGGACAAATTTTCAAGATTCTTGCACCAATCAATTGGAAATCTTTCTACGAATCGACTCCAATAATGAAAACTATTGATTTTCATTACTAAACTATTGAAAAATGGATAAATATCCACGCATTTCTAATTTTCCATAGAAAAGCACATTTTTTTTGTGTATTTCTAACACAGACATCATTGAGCGATATATTAACCACTTTCGTCATGCAAAGGGGAACGCCCCTTTCGGTCTTCTTGTTATTCCTCTTTATTCTGTCGTTTTTAGTCGCGCATCAGTCAATTGTCGACCAGCAACCGGAGAAGGACTTCTATCGGAATAAATTTTGCACGTTCGTCGCTGATACTGTTTATTCCCAAGCTTAAAGCTGCGGGTTCCGTGAAATCACTCATCATGGCATCGCTAGCGCATCGAATTCGTGGAGAACGCGTCCAGAAACCTTGATAATTGCCTTCGGAGGAAAGAGCAAACCAAGAAAACCCAGTTCGATCGACGGTGATTATCCCCAACTGTCCTTTTCAGGACGACAATTTAATTTTGAAAGAGTTATGAGAATTTTCCACTGTGAAGAGTGACGTTACTAGTGAGTGGATGTGATTGATACAGATTTTGGTCAGTCATTTGTATGCAACCATAAGTAGAAAATAAATTTCCCATTGTGCTCGCGCGGGGCAATCGTCCACAGTGTGTGCATGATTCGAATAAATTGCGGACGGCACTTGCATGATGAAGAATCCCAGTTTGCCTCGCATTTAGAGATGATTGAATAATGCCGTTGTCGTCGTCGCTACCTACATGCATGCTAGAGCGATCAGTATCAACCTGTCGAACACAGAGATAAAACTAATCAGCAACAGCTTTGTTGATTTGGTAAGAAATTGTCGATCAAATCGAAATACGCACACAGAGAAGACTGCAAAAATGCTACCGCCGCCCGACCCAAGCAACGGGAACCTAGGTAAAACTTTGTTGCCATTTATCTCCGTTGAACACTAATGAGTGCTTTGCAAAGCCTCATGCAGTCCAATTCATTTTCGCGCGGTCGGAGTGTTTTTTCGCTGGCTTCGTTTGTTTGCCCAGTGCTTTGCAAAGACCCAAGCTGTCCGATTCATTTTTCGCGCGCGCGCTCGGAGTGTTTCTTTTTTTTCAAATAGCACTTCATTCGCGCACCATCAGAGTTATTTTATATTCCTGCTTATACGTATTGACGCTGCGATTGTAACTGTTCAGTCGAGGATGGATTACCAATTGGTGAACTCGTTTCATGCTTGTAATAACACATTTGTATCATAACATGTATTTTTTTTGATGAATTTGTGGAACAAACTGTGAATAGTTCGTCACTTTAAGTGTTTATTCATGTTTTATAAAATTTCGAGGCAACATTTCTTCCCTTCCCCGATGACCGTAAGTACGTGGCCGGCGACGTTATTGACATTACTAATTTCAGAGTCCTCGAAACTGTACATTGAAGTTGCTATTCTACTCCCAAGCTTCATCTGTTGATTCCCTGTACAATTTTGATGATTCTTGTCAATCACGGAGTAGCAACTACGAATTGTAGGTCATCAATGCTCATGCTCATTTATCTCCGTTGAAAACTAATCATCCAAAATTAGAATTGATGTTGCATGTTGATGTTGATGTTGATGATGATGTCGATGTTGATGATGCTGCAATTCAATTTAGGCGCGTTCTCCACGGATACGACGAGTCAGCTGGATGATGCTTCGGCATGATGCTGATACGCTTGGCGTAGATCGCGCACAGCTTGGCATCCTCAAACAAATCGATCAGTTAGGCCACTCGCTTCATGCAGGACCATGACGGACGAGCTCTAGAATCGCAGATTTGTCTCTACATTTCCCCGGATACCACGATGAAGCAGAAGAAGTTCTTCATGGCGCGGAACTTCTTCGAGTATCAAAACGTTGCCTGTCACGATGTTTGGCATGATCTAATCATCGTGACAGGCAACTTTAACATCGATTTGAGCAAAGAGGAGAACATGGAGTTCGCGGACTTCATGGAGAAATACCTCAACCTCAAACTGGCATCGGAACCCACTGAAGCAACCAATCTTAGTGGATCATACGTGGACCTAACGTTCAAGCGGAATATTTGTTTGGGAAGCAAGAGTTACCGCTCATGCTTTTTCTTCCATCGACCGACTCTATCGGTGTTGAAGTGTTAACCGAACCAACCAAATAATAACACACAATGTCCATAATAGGTCAGAATTGATATGCAACAAATAGTATGAAAATTGATTGGATTTTTATCAGTACAAATCTTTCATAAGTTCGTGACGGTTTCAAGCCAGGAAACAGAAGAAGCTAACATTATCCAACATCAACTTGGCGGTTGTATCTCGGAAACAACCTCTTACTTTTTCCTTCACTTCTGGGCTTCCGATCGGTGGTCAATCGTTCCTCGAACCGCTTAATCACTCGCGACACCGTGGAATTCGCGATTCCCAACGTTTTAGCGATGGAACGATGCGAGAGATCCTTGTTCTCGTGATGAATGCGCAAGATTTTATCACGCACGAGCTGTTCTTTCGACTCCATTTCCGCGAGTCATTGATCATGAAGTTTAAATCCAAATTTTCATTAAATTCTACCCAACGGTTAAAAAGTTAGAGCAATTTCATAGTGTGGCAATTTCATCGTGGACACCCTTTAATAGCCTTTGTGGGTTTTTCTGACAAAACTCATGTAGAAATCTTGATAAGATTTCATGGAGTAATAACGGGAGTAATTGATGAAAAATTAGAGAAATAATATCTAGGAGAAGTGATGGGAAAATATCTGGGAGAAGTTACGGAGCAGTCGCTACGAAAATTACTTTGGGTGTAATCGTTGGACTGCTATAGGATTTCCTGAAGTAAATTCAGGAGGAATATCCCTAAAAGAACTCATAGCGTGAACTCATCTAATTATTAGAGGAATCTTAAGAGGTATTTTTGAAAGAAGTTATCAAAATCTTGAATTCCTGCTACCAAACATTTCAAGAAGACGCAAAGACATCAGCAGTTTTTTTTTCAATTTCACAAATAATCGATTATTAAATAACGTTGTTTATATCTGCAAGGGATTAATTTAAAGATGTTGACGACTTATGGTTACCTGGATTAATAAGACCCAAAAGCACAAAACAAACATGCTAAAACCTGAAGGTCGTAGACACAAAGTAAATTTGGACAAATTGAGATGTAAAATAGTGAACAATAATAGAATCGTTCTGGTAGGCTTCGATCCCACGACTCCCAATACGCTAGACTGGGTGCGTTAACCAACTACGCCATAGAACGGGTAACGATTCTGCAGCGCAATCGGCCAACCTGAAACCAAAGTCCGTCACGACCCCGCATATTCTGCTTCACAACCCTACACCTCCTTCGGCTCCCTCGGAGCATGACGTAATTTGTGCATGATCCCTTAGAAATTTATATGACATCGCGTGAAGCGCGCAGAATCCATTATGTGTTTACTATTCACGATCTACGGGTAATAGTCTAGCTGCTACCAATGAGCACTGAGCATAAGTAGCAGTGTTAGCGATCTGTTTATCGCTATGTTTGACCAGTGGTTCCAAGAAGTTACCATATATTTTCCAGAATTGATCATGATTTATTGTTGTTTTAATATTCTGAGAGGTTTCTTGGTTGAAGAATCTGCCGGAATCTTTCCATGAACTTCGCAAGAAAAATGTAGGAATCTCTGAAGATATTTTTGAAGAAAACCTCGGATAATATATGTATCTTACGTAATCCAACGATCTCATACCGTAAGGAACTTAGGTTAATTTTGAATATCCGACTTTGCTGTGTCTTTCCACAATTGGACCATCACTGATTCGATTCAGCAGCCTGTTTCCAGGCGTGTGATTTGCTTTATGGAAGCCGAGGAGTCCTCTGCACTTCCACAAGTAGACACTGGGAGTTTGGATTTGGGAAAGGTTTGGGTAAAGGATTCGTTTTGGTAAACGATAAATATATAATTTGAAATGAATGCGCCTAACCGAAATCGCGATATTACTCGATAAAAGCATTGAACGCCGAACAAGTGTCCGTCGCTCGCCCCACAGGAGCAAGCGACAAGATCAAAGGATCAAATACTACTAACGCGATCCGCGATACTATTCCACCGTGGTACGCGAACGACGCGCGACTTGTTTGATCCTGCCCTCGTCGCCTGCCCCCGCAGGAGCAAGCAACAAAGTCGAAGGTTCAAACACTACTCAATACACAAATATTCGCATGAAATCTAACAAAAGTCAGTATATAAAACTCGTGAAATCGACCAAAACATAATTAATCAAACAAATTTTATTTGGAGAAATCGGAAAACAGATAATTGTTGCTAAGCATCCAGCTGGATATTGTAAGACTCGCTTTAAAAAATATGCAATAATCTATTCCAGAATATTCTGAAGAATCTATCATAGAAATCTTGAACCCTGTAAGAATAATACCCAGGATTTTATTTAAAAAAAAATACTCAGAACTCCGTCATAATACTACCTAGTATTCTTAAAATGACCAGAAATGTGTTAAAACTCTGATCAAGCTGTAACAAAAATCTTGGTATAATTGGTCAGAATGTACAGAATTTTACAAAATCATATCTAGGATTCCTTCAGAATCTCATCAATGATCATTTCGAAATCCTACCTAGAATTCTTTGACAACGCTAACGAGTGTTTCAAAAGAAACCTGCTCAAAATTATGTCAAAATTTTACATAGCGTTATATTGTAACCTTGCCCAGAATTTTAGAAAATTTTGTATAGAATTCGTTGAAAATTCAAAAAGTTTATGAAATCCTGTTGAAAATTCTTTGAGAATCTTGCCCATGTTATCCATGAAGGTCATGCCCAGATTTTTTTCAGAAATCCTGTTCAAGATATTGTTAGAAGCCTGTCTTTTTTTATAATCCTGCCAAGGATGCTGCGTGAGTCGCGGTGCAATGTTGGTAAAATTTATCTAGGATTCTGTGAGAGTATTGTCCTATGCTGCAGTGAAATTATGTTTGAAAATTTAGCTTTTAGCCTGTCTGATAGTTTGGTTTCCGATGCTCATCACCGACTGTGCGTCTGATTCCGAAGAGATTCGGGACATTTGAAGTCTGTTGAGGAAGCCCAGAAACCACTAAAGATGCTGATGACAAAGGGGATACTGGGGTTTTTCTAAATTTCGTCATCTCGGTGAATCAATTGTGTGACCATCTTGAGCCTAAACTAAGTGAAAAGCGAGGTCGGACTGTACGATGAATTTTGTATAACGCCAACGATGATGCAAAACTGAACTAAGAATCGTCACCGACAAGTGAATTATGACTGTTCTTTACAATATAGTGATGATGTTATATCATATTGATTTTTCATTTAGAGGAAAACAATCTTTTCAGATAAAAAACCTCTTACTTGAAACAATTAAAAACTTAAAAGCTAGGACCCTAACACTAATTACATAAAGCACGCAACATATCAAAAGAAGAACTTTCACATTTCTGATAATAGTTTGATCTAATTCTATTGCAGTACTGATCTAGGGTTTCTATATGACTAATGTCATGTAATTCGCTGGTGCTAAACCAAGGAGGTAAATTATGAACCATTTTTAAACACTTGTTTTGAAAAACTTGTAGCTTTTTCCTATGAGACATGGCACACTCGGACCATACTGGCGAAGCGTAGGCTAGAGTTGATCTAAATACAATTTTGTACAGCAAAATCTTATTTCGAGTATTTAGTTTTGATTTTCGATTAATAAAAGGATACATAATTCTAATCAATTTCTCACATCTCTCAAGTATATACTGAGAATGTTTTTGAAACGTAAGTTTTTTATCTAAAATTAAACCTAGATACTTCGCTTCATCTTTCCACGGTATATCAAATCCATTCAAATTCAGACATCTATTAGGAAGTTTTCTTGGACTTCTGAACCTTGTAAAGAAAACAGCTTCGGTTTTATTTTCATTGACCTTAATTTTCCATTTTTTGCAATAATTGGAATACTGGACTAGGCTCGCATTGAGATTGATAATCACCTCAACTGGATCGCTAGATGACGATGTTATGGCTACATCATCAGCAAATTGATATCGTACACATCCTCCAAAATCTGGAATATCATGTGTGTAGACGTTATACAACACGGGAGATAAAACGCTCCCTTGAGGGACACCAGCAGGAACGGTTTGTAACTGGGAGGTTTCGGAACCTATCGTTACTACAAAGTCACGATCTGATATGTAGGAATGAATTAATTTTACCAGATAAGTAGGAAAATTCAAATTGATCATTTTGAAAATCAAACCTTTGTGCCAAACCGTATCGAATGCTTTTTCATTGTCTAACAGAACTAGTCCAGTAGACTTCTTGATTTCGCGGTTGTTTTTTATATTCCTAGTTAGTCGATGCAATTGGTGAACTGTAGAATGCTCAGTCCTGAATCCGAACTGAGTTTCTGAAATTATATTGTTTTCTGAGATATGTTGATTGATTCGGTTTAGTAAAACTTTCTCGAAGATTTTACTTAAACTGCTCAATAGACTAATAGGACGGTAGTTTCGCGGGTCAGATTGGTCTTTATTTGGCTTCGGAATTGCTATAACCTTAGCATGTTTCCATGCCAAGGGGAAGTAATTCAGTTTTATGCACGAATTGAAAATAAATGTCAAAAGTACGAGAGCTTTTCTCGGTAATCTTTTCAAACACCGATTATTTATTTGGTCAAAGCCTGGAGATTTGTTGTTTTTCAACTTTTTTAGAAAGTGTAATATTTCCTTCGGTTTGACTAGCCTCCGAGTATCAAGATCAACTTGTTCGTGGTTTGCAAGAAAATTATCAACTGATGAATTAACTTCGAATTCGATGGGACTTTGATCATGAAAGGTAGTGAGATGTGCTCTGGCAAAGTTATTTCCAATTTCTTCACATTTTTCTTTATCGGTAATCAATAATTTACCGTCTTTTTGAAGTGCTGGTATGAAATTATGTTTGTTTTTGAAAAGTTTACCAAATTTCCACATTTTGTTGTGATTATTTCGATCGTAATTCATGCTCAGCAAATTATCTGACCATGATTTGTTCCTGAACTCGTCGATACGTTTTTTGACTAAAGTACATACATAGTCATAGACGGATTTAAGGTATGGATCTCTTCGATTTCGTTGCCATTGTCTCCGGCGACTATTTCTTAATCTTATCAAACGAAGAATATCATCAGGTAAAATAAGCTTGTACCTGTCTGGAACAATTAGCGGAATAAATCTTTCATGAGCTTGGTCAATAATAGTGGTAAAATATTCAATATGGTTGTCAATTTGATTGGTTTCGTGAATTGTACTCAAATTAAGTTGTTGTAGATCAATGTTATCATTTAGGAAAGATTTAAATCCTCTCCAGTTGGCACGGGAATAGTCTGGAATGGATCGAGGATGGGCTAAGTTTGCCGTAGCGGAATCAATTTCAAATAGCACTGGTAAATGGTCAGATGTTAGATCTTGAACAGTTCGTATGTTTAATATTGAATGTATACCATTTGTAAGCACTAAATCAAGAGTAGAGCATCGACGGTTTGGATCAGTGGGAATATACGTAGATAATGGAGGATGTTGTACAATAAAAGTACCAGATTGCAGTTCATTGAAAAGCAAATTGCCTGCAGTGTTAGCACGAATGCAGTTCCACAGACGGTGGCGGGCGTTTAGATCTCCACAAATGAAGAAGCTGTTTCGAATTTTAGTGAGCTTTTGAATATCTTGTAGAAAAAGCTCATTATCTCTGTTAGCGCCAGGATTGTAAGCAGAAACTAACGAAATTGGACCCGTAGATGTGACAACCTCAATACCTATTGCCTCGACAATTTCAAGGTCGAAAGAAGGCAGCAATGTATGCGCAACATTAGAACGAACGATTATTGCAACTCCGCCTTTACGACGGCCAGATCTGTCTAAGCGGTAAATTTTGTAATCAGAATGAACAAGTTTGATAGCTGGTTTGAGAAAAGTTTCGCAGATGAGAACAACATCAATCGAATTATTAATGAGGAATCGGAAAAGGTCATGCGATTTGCTCTGAACACCATTAGCATTCCAGTATGAAACTGTGATGTTTCTGGTATTATTATCCATTACACGGGAAACAGTACTGAGCTGTAATTTCAAAAATCACTTTGATCTGTTGTTGCTTGGTCGTACAAGTACTTAACCTTGAGAAAACATCAGACACAATGTCGACGATTTCTTCTGGGGAGAAAAGATCGTTTTTTGTGGACTGGTTACTGCTATACCGGGGATTATGATGTTGGCGGAACTGGGGTGGAACGGTTCGATCTTCACGATGGGACACAACGTTGGAATACAGCTGAGCATGTTGACGAAACGGTTTCTGGAACGACCCTCCCAGTGGCCCGGATGGGGGGAATTCTTCTGGACGAAACTGGAACCCTTCACGGCTAGATCTCTGGGTTTTGGACTTGAGAAGTTGATGATTCCTGGCGTTGATGAACTCTTGACGTTTCTCACAAAGGTGAAAGTTAGCGGTATGTTGCTGACCACAATTCGCACATGCAAGCTGTTCTTTTGGAAGCTTAATGGACTTATCCTCACGGTTTGCCGTTAGCGGGCAATCAATAGGCTTGTGATCATTTCCACATTTGACACAACGTGGCCGGCGGAAACATTGTGCAGATCCATGTCCGTACATTTGACAATTGCGGCACTGAACGGGTCCTTTTGTCTTTGTGGAATAAAAGTCCCACCTAACGATGCAATGGCTAACCGTCTTGATTTTCCTAATGGCGTTGAGCTGCACGCTTCCTTTGTTGAAATACAGGAGGTACAAAGCATGATCTTCGTTCCGTTTTCTCTTGAGCGTCATTTTTCGGATTTCTTTTGGAGACACATCCACTTCCTTGAGTGCTTCGGATACCTCTTCGACATTCATGTCTGGAAGCCCAGTCAAGACAATTTTAGTCATTCTGTCTTCATCTCGCACGTAAGTGAAGAAGTTTGCTTTTTGCTGTTTATCTTCAGAGAAGTTATTCGTAATTGAGTTTTGCGTCTTCGGAGAAAAAAGTTGCATAGGGTGGCTCTTAATTAAGTTTATATTTTGAATAAAACTTTTATGTTTGAGGAAATTTGTGAATGGCCCCTTCTGCAAACTTTGAGAAAATGCTATTTTGGTCAACCTTATCGAAGGTACTATTTATCTAACTATTCATTTGAGCTAAGTTAATTTGATTCTGAAAGTTTTAACTTAGGGTGAAACAGAAAATACAGAATTCTTACAAAATCTACGGAATCATACTGAATTCTATGATTCTACTTTCTCGCAAAATTTTGAGGAGAATTATCACAGATTCTCGCAAATAAATTTATAATGAATCTTAAAATTGATCCTGTCGAAATTCTAAGCACGGTTCTCACAAAACCCTGGACGGTATTTCAACAAACCTATGACAGCGTACTAAATGTATTGTCTAAACGAAATCTAAATCGAGTGTTTATTTTAGAGATATTTTTTAGCACTAAAGTCACATTTGATAGAATATTTTGGTACATGAGCCAATGACCACCACCGTAGGGGGGCTGGGGCAAGAAGGACACCTTAAGATATATAGGTTCAAATCATGGTTGATTAGCACAATTTTAGAAGATTTTTCCAGTGTAGGGGCAAGCTCACCTCTTGTTCTAAATGATGTTATCGATAGATTTCAAAAATAAAAGAAACACATGATGATTTGAACACGCAAAGAATTATCAGCTATTCAAAATAATAATATTGTTTGTTGTTTCAAAAAAGATACGCAATTCAATGCAACTGGATGTACTGAGTTGAAATAATTTTAATTATTTTTAAATCAACAATAATCTACATTACTTTGAATGTAACATGCATTCATGTCAATGATAATTCTTGTTGTTCCTAATGTTTAGTTTTGCTTAATGTCAAATATTGAACATGTGAAACGCCATGTTTTTTTTTTCTTTTGTGAAGTGAAAACGTGTTAAATAACTGTGAGCCTAACATACTTGTATACAAGTATGATTTTTCTTTGTTTCTCGATTTTGTTTCCATTTTTTATAAAAATCTTTCTTAGTTATAGTCCACCCACAAACATTGTGAATGGAAACAAATTTGCAGAACAGAAGTTTGAAGGATTGCGAAGGTAATTCCGTCTATTAATATTTCATTAAGCCATATAAATAATGAAACACATATTTGTTTCAGGTGTAGTCATCAGCAAAATCTGAACGCTAAATAAGCCAATTGAAGCTAATCACTTTGAAATGTTAGACATGCAGAAATATGTGATTGAATAACGTTTTTTTTTTTCTTTGAAATGTTATTTTTAGAAAAATAATAAAAATTTTCGAAGCTTCAAACAAATAGAAATGTCAAATAATGCAAATGGATTTATTATTTAAACGGATAAAATAATCTTTGATCCAAAAAATAACATTGCGTTGTTTCAAAAACAAATTTTTTATTTCAAATAGAAAAATTTGTTGTTATAAAAACATATTTTTTAAAACAAAAATCATACTTTTTTAAAACAAAAGTTATATTTATTAAAACAAAAATTATTTGTTTTGAAACAAAAAATATATTTTTCAAACTGTTTTGTACGCGGTTGTCAAAATCAACAAAAAAAAATGTTGAACCAAATTCGCAGTGTTGTTGAAACAATAAAAAAACAATTATAGGCCGACAAACAATACATATTTTTTATTGAAATCATACAGAATTCATTTATATTTAAAACTATTTTCTCTGCGTGATTTTTTTTTTGAATGTCCCTTCTTATGTGGTTTTTAAACGAGGCACGGGGCAAGAGTGCCACTCGTATGGGGCAAGAAGACCACCAGAGCAAAATGCCACAAATTTTGTATATTATTATTTCCCCGCCTAAACGATAAATACTAGAGTAAGTAAAGATAAAAACTGAGGATTAAAAGATGACTTATAGTTAAAAAGTAATTTTACGAAATTAATTTAGTTTTCATCTTATTTGACTGTAACAATAATAGTAAAAAATTTCAGAAACCATTTTGAATGTCCAAGATGGTTTATTTTGATTTTATTTAGTAGGAAACATTGATTCAATGCAATATTAAACAAGAAAAATAAAAGTTCTTTTGATTTTATATGAGAAAATTGCGGTGTCCCTCTTGCCCCATAAGACATACTGTTATTATATATGTAAAATTTAATGTCAAAAGGACTTTTTCGAAAAAATTTCCTCGCAGCTATATTAAACAATTGAAAATCATCAATACTGTGCGGAAAAATCAATATGTTTTGTATTTATTGGAAGTCAAACCTTGTTTTCCAGTCTTACATTCTTATAATATTTCGCATATTTTGCGTTGGTGTGTTAAAGACATTTTTCTAATGTTTTGTACTTAACATTTTTAACTGTAATATTTACACAACCCTCAATTAGTACTCAATTTATACTTATCCTGCGTTAAACATCAAAATATTGATTTGAGCTACGTGAAATTAGAGGTGGCACTTTTGCCCCGGGTGTCCTTCTTGCCCCATGTCCCCCATGTTGGTTTTTTGTATTCAGTTGTTTGGCATGATCAACATTATAGAAAATAGACCAGGAAAACCGTGAACAAAGATCAGTTTCATCCGAAATAACGGTACCGGAATACCAAAACTACGGTAATCATCAGAGATTTCTTCAGGGATTCCTCTAGCAAACGCTCATGAAATTCTTACAGTTTCTTTTCTATGATATAAAATGCATAAGTGTATTTTCCACAGACTTCCGCAGAGTTTTCAGAATTTCAATTCAACCAAGAATTAATTTAAGTAACCTCCAAATTCATTTTCTTTTTTCAAGGAATTCATCGAGAAATTTATCGAAGAGAGAATTTTACCGAAATTTGTCAGCAGTGTAAATCCTAAAAAACAATTCGGAAAGTAACCTATTCCTAAAGACCATTGTAAAGTAATCTAAGATTAAACTCCTTGAGAAATATCTGATGAACTCCTTATGAGAAGAGAACTTCTGTAAGAATCTCTAGTCATATAATATCTAGCAGCTGTTTTGTAGGAATCACTGTAAAACCTTAGGCGGCATCGCTTGAGAAATATGTCTAGGTATGATCGGAGTAACTATTGGAACAACTTGTGTAGCATTTGCTGGTGGAATCCTTCACTGAGCTTTTGTATAGTCCATAGCGAATTTATTTGAAAAATTACTCGGGAAATCTTTGGAAGAAACCTGAGGAATAATTCTTTAATGAAATGCGGAAGAAATGATTACTAGATAAGTCTCTGGAAGAACTTTAATAGGAATTCCAGGACGAAGTGCATAAGAAATCTTCGAAAAGATCCTAATAGATTTCCTGGAATAGGCTAAGTAGCATTTTCTCTAGCATCTCTGGGAGGATTTTCTTAGCAATTGATAGGGAAATTACTAAAGGTATCAGTTTTGGACTGCTATATTATATTTGGAGGTATTATTTTGGGTATCTCTTGACAGATAGCAAGAGGAATTTCTGAAGGAATTGCTAGACAATTTGGATCTGAAGCTTCTTGGGAATGTGAAAGGTTTATAGTGGATTTCTCAATAAACAGACAAAACGCACACCCCGCAGTTTGTAGCTACAATGAACAGTTTTTATTCAGGCACAATTCACTATCCTTAATTAGGTAGATACTTCTAACAGTAAAGTCGAATTGTAAAAATACAATATTTTTCATCTTACTCCTTAAGGCCGGTCTGCTTTGTCGGATTATTAAGGCAGCACACAACACAGCGCGTTATAACGATCCAAGCACCTTTCGCGCCTAAAACACGTACTTCATACAGTTGGCCGCCCCGCACCGGCATTCGGTCAAATTCTCCGGGTCCGGTTTGCCCCTGCCGGGACCACCGTCGCCCTCGGGCTGCTTCTCCTCGTTCTCCTGACTCACGTCCAGCGCGCGACTTTCGTTTACCTGCGTTTGGTAATTGATGGTCAGCTCCTCGCCGGCTTCGATTTTCCGTTTGGCAAAGAACGCTAACCGGGGCAGATTCGGATCGAGACAGTTCACCCATACCGACCATATGCCACAGTTGGGATCACACGAATGGTTGATGAACCGGGCGATGTTCCCAAAGTGGGCTGCGTCGATCGTGTACGGATTGTCGCTTCCGTTGAAGTCCAGATCGAACAAGTAGGTTCGGCCCACGGCGTCATACTCGCGACCACGCTTCTCCGCCTCCTCGTATGTGATGACCTCTCCGATGTACTCCGTAATGTACCAGCCCTCGTAGATGGTTTGATTGGTCTTTACTCCCCAGCCGCGGCCATTGGATGTTTTGAAGAGAGTTACATTGAACTTACGACCGTTCTGCAGGACACGGTTGCAGCAATCGGAACTACACTTGCAACGTTTGTTGCACTCGTAGATCGGTGTTCCCGGGGCTACGTTGATCCTTTTCTTCGCGTTATACGCGATTCGTGCTCCGGCCATCTTGCCACAGCAATCGCTACGGAAGCCGCACTGCTCGCATTCGCAACCATACGGAGGATCGTCTGGAATGTCTACGCCTTCCCCGGCAAGGTTCTCCTTGATGTATTTGAAGTTTTGCTGCTGAGGCACATCGAAGTCTTGTAGATTTTCTACCACGATCTTACTGCTGGGCTCGAACTCGTTGATCATGTCCTCGAATTCCTTCATTTTTAACAACTGTTCGTGCCGCTTGCGGTAGGACATCTCCAGGCCAATGTTGGCGGTGATTCGATCGTAGACGCGTTTGTTCTTACATCCGTTCATGCGAATTTTGGAATAAAGGATCAGATCGCTGTCGAAGGCCATGGCGTCGAACTTCTCGTACTCTTCGAGCATTTCCTGGAAGGTCTTCGCTTCGTGTGCCTTGGCCTTTTCCTGGTAGTCTTCGGTTTGGCTGATTTCCTCGCGAATTGCGTCGATCTCCTCCTTGTGCGCTCCGACTTCGTACTGCAGGAATTCGTGAATCAGGTTGCAGGTTCTGATGTTGTTCAGCGACTCCCAGGTGTTGCTTTTCGAGCTGTAGCCGCGCCACTTGATGTGGAAATATGGCGCATTTGAGATTTCTTGAATGTCCAGGATTTCTTCCACTGAGTATTCGCCGTCTTTATTCGCTTTTGGGTTGGTGTAGGATTTGCGTTTCTTGCTACTGGCAGATTGGGGAGTGGAAGCCCGGGTTTCTGACTGGCCACGAGTCGAAGGAGAATCTGTGCTGTTGATGGAAGTCCTGCGAACAGACAATCTTGAAGAACAGGGCGTCGTGCTACGCAGAGAACGTCTTGAAGATGAGACACTAACTACCGAATCGGTATCATCGTCCTTGTCGTCTTCCCTCGTTGGTTCATGCGTTCCGTTGCCATTCTCCGTGGTGTCGCGTGCACTGTGGCCACTGTTACCGTTGCTGAACGCTCGACTGAAGTAGAAGTCTATGTTCCTTTGCTTCAGTTTGCCATCGGAAGCAGACGTCGGAGTTCCCCCATTGAAGTAGCTGCTGATCTTAGCTTGCTTCAGCCGGCCGCCATCCGAGGGCGAGGGACTCGAATTGGGGTCCCGGGGACGTTTGCTACCGGAAGCCGCTGGGGGCGTCTCTATTTTGTACCGTTCGTGAGTCATTTTTATATACTGGGCCAACTCGGCAGGACTCGTCGTAAGCCGGTCGATAAGCTCGTCGGACAACGGCTCTGGAAGATCGAGAAAGCAAAGGGTGAGAAACTTGTGTCTGGATCAGAGTTTTGGTTTTTAGCTACACAGAAATGGAGTCAAGTCACTAACACTACTATTGTTTCTTTGCTCTACACAATTCAGATACTTTTCAAGTGTTAGTAGACTAACTGCAGTTAAGGAACTGCAGTATGGCAAGAACAACTTCCACAGGATAAATATTTGGTTTTCTGCTAGCCCTTCTAGAGCCACTAATGGGCTATGTAACGTTTATTCAAAATCTGATGCCAGATACAAACTTCTTCGCGAGAACTCTACTTTATCAATCTTCCAGGTTCGATTCCCAACTGCTCTTATCAGCCAACCTTCTATCGGCATTTCATTTCATGGGAACAACTTCTAATTCGGCCTACGAGAGCCAAGTTAGCACTGATATCACTTATTGAACTATGTTATTTTCACTCACATGATTGCTGATTCAAAAATCTCTATTATTATGATAAAGGAGCAATCAGTAATCATGAGTAATTCACGGAATAATGACACACTACGGACCAAGGGTCAACCGAATAACAAATTAAGATACCTAGGGAATCGACAAACGCATAAATGAACAGTGCAAGAATCGAATAGGGACTGAACAGAAAAACAAACATTTTTGAACGAAACGAAAATGTGCAGGAATCGACGCTATATAAAAGGAACCTAAACGTGCATGGCGGAATCCAGGTACTCACCCAGCTTGATGGTAATGTTGCGCTCCAGTTCGTTCTTGAAGCGAACGGTCTGCACCCCGGAGATGGCCTTCACGACGGTGGACTTTCCGTGGGCTACATGGCCGATCGTGCCAATGTTGATGGTGGCCTGGCGCGAAATTACCTCCGGTGACAGGGGCGTCAGCTTGGTAATGTCCTGCGAAGCAGAAGAAGGGAGAAATATGAATTGAGATTGAGTATATAAGATTAAAGTTCTAGATTTTACTTTACTGAAAGTTTTGGCTATAAATTTTCGGATAGAAGACAAGAAATAGTTACAAATAAATGAAACCCGAATTTAGTACTATACCGTTCAATTCCACTAGAGTATGTATCCTTTGACAGATACGCGTATTTCGACCTCAACTGTAATGCCGTCTAGGGAAAGTGTACCAGTTATGGCCATAGTGGTTCCCTATTTGACCATATGTGAAATTATGATAACTTTCACATTTTAAATATTTTTGAATATTTTAACATCAAGATATATCTTAAATCTAACTACTACAACACACAAACATTTTCAAAAATTGAAGACATGAAAGTAATCACGTATAGCGAAATAGGGAACCACTATGTCCATAACTGGTACACCTACCCTATACAGTGTCGTGTACTAAACTTGATTTACAGTTGATGACGAAATACGCGTGTCTGTCAAAGGATAAAAACTCTAACGGAATTAAAAGCTATAATAATAAATTCGGTTTTCATTTATTTTTAGGTGTTCCACTAAACAGCTCGAAGATTTATTATCATAGTTACAAGTTAGTTACATGAAATTCATAGAATGGAAATCTATGCTCTTCATGACTCCAAGTTCCCAATAGAACATAGTCCATTTCGTGTACGAGCAGTCCCACTGTTATTCATTGACGGTCTATGAATATCTTAGGCAACTTATTTTAAGTGCAGATACCTACACCATGCTTTTTTATTATTCTTTATTAGGGTGAATTTTAGCACATTGAATATGGCTACACTGAAATAAATCTAGAACGATATTTTATCAGAAATTTCATATAAATCAAACTCCTTGTTTGGCTCATACATCTCAAATGCATTCCGATACTTGTTATTCGTGTTCCAGTTCGAAATCAACAGCGCTCATATAAATATGAAAGACGTAAGCACTTCAAAATGTAGTTTTTTAAAGCAATAATGTTTATTCTACATTGCTTTTGAAGGTGTCCGGCTATTTGGCCGAATGCCGTTTGGCCGAATAATGAACAAAACAAAATCAAATGGCTACAACGCTGATGTGTAGGATTCATAAGTGTGATCCAATAACTGATAAGCTAACTAATTTGTTGATTTTTATGATGTGACTAGACGTCATGTTTGCCACTATATGAGCTCCAAGAGAATGATAACATCGAGCCTTTAATTCTGGACGAAGCTGTGAACTCCAAACTTCGCGTTAAGACTCTGAGGTGATGATTGATTAGCCACTGGATTACCAACGGTGTAATAACTTCATCAGATTTTTTTCCTTCTTTTAAACATAGGCTATTCTTAGTTATACTGGTTACATTACTATTGGCAATAGTTTAGCTTATAGTTTAATTGGGAATTTTTCCTTCTTTAAATCATCGGCAGTTCTTTGTGGTTGTACTGATGAAATGATTATATGCATTACACTTGCTTAAATGTTCATAAGAGATTTTTCCTTCTTTTGATCATAGGCTGTTCTTTCAAGAGAGAAATATTGTTCATAGTAATTGGAATTAATGCTTATAATACGTTTTATTCAAACCATTTTTTTAGCTCAAGGTAACTTAGGTGAGATGGCATTCTCCTTCAAGATCAAGATTACAACATGAGAACTGAACACTGCACCGTTGCTTGTATATAGGAATAAACGACTCGATGAACACTTACGTCAAAGAAGCACACTGTTTCTCCGATGTGAAAAGAAGAAGCCAAAACTTGTTGATGTCAGAACCACAGACAAACAGACGTAGAACGAATCGCGATCAAAATCATAGTCGAGAGACCATGTACGCCCAATGCTAAAATCGGTCTGTTTAGCCGATGGGTGAACTGATGGTGGTAGTGTGTAAACGTCAAATGCGAACAAAACCGATGTGTGCGCTGCGGGTGATGGATTGACCACTTACAATATATTTGAATCAACCGTTAGGAAGGCGGTCCATGGACAACGACGAGAGTGTGACGTGTGTTTGTCTGTGTCAGAACTATGACATATATTACTTGGTACGGTTCGAGGGATCGTAGCAAGCCGATCCAGCAGAAGAACGAATAAGTGTTAAACCGTTTTGATTACTGTCAAAAGCTAACTACAAACGCAATGCCAAAACATCTGCTGGTGGCTATTGCCGCTAGCATCGAAATGAACAACTGCTTACATTTAGGATGTTCTTCTTTCAGCACTGACTGTTTCTTTAACTAACACTAAAAAGCTTATGTATATCAATGATTTCCTTTTTTTATGAATAAGGTGAATAAGTTCTTTGGAATTCATCATAAAGCCATACTAACTGTAGTTCACTTTTATTTTCAATTTCGGCCAAACGGCATTCGGCCAAATGACCCGGAACCCCTTTGAATGTCAGATTTTGAGTACCTAATACAGAACATAGAGAAGGTATCGTCCGTGATTGTTATAGGGTGCCGGTGCCATTAGTGGACTACCTAAACTATAAAAAATCATAACAAAATAACGAAAAGCCATAATAGAGATCTTTTGGCGTCAACAGAAAGATTTTAACCTCTATTATATGGGAAAAATATAAAAAGAGTGATAAAACTATTTTTTTTTAACATAAAATCGCTTGAGCCACTATTGGTACACGTGTTCCAGTAGTTGCGCTAGTGCTCCAGTAGTAGACGTTCGGGAATGATACAAGGAATTTTAAACAAAATAGTAAATTTTTACATAGGTTTAACATTTTTTCCTCGGAACAGCAACTAATATCTTTCGAATGAAGCATAAAGATCATCTCTGGGACTTTTCTTCATTTTTATACATCCATTTTAAAAACTGCTTGCATCCGTTGATCCACTACTGGAACACGACGGCAACTATTGGTGCAAGGGAGCATATTTTTGGCTTTAACTTAATTATTTATATGACTTTTTGATAAGATAAAAAGCTGAAATTTGGCAAATCGACTAAGCTAGAGGCAATCTATCCACCAAAAATAACACATGTCGTTTTTATCGAAAAATGTACGTTTTATACCATAGTCCAATCTACTGGTACATTACAACCATTAGTACCGGTACCCTATATTATATTATTATGGTTATATCGGTTATGCGACTCAAAGGTAAACAGAGTCTGTAGAAGATTTTTTCAAATTATGAAATGAATAGGTGGGTAGGCTTAAAGGCTTACTGGTACCTCGATGGCTAGCTCAATTTTCACCACCTAATAAAATTTCCTATTAATTTGATCATTAGCAAAAATCTTCTACAAATTTCCTTTGCCTTTGAGTCACATGACCGATATAGCCATAACAAAATAATCTAATATAATAATCAAAACAAGCGCCATTTTTTCGTTTTGTCATATAAAATGTTAATTTTTTTTTTAATTGACCTCTATGAAAAAAAATTGGAAATTTTTAAAAATCTGTGGTTGAACCATCTAAAAGCCCAAAACTAAGGATGCTTTATTACCCAAACTGTCATGGATTGTCAGAACTTCAAGTTTGCTAAAGTTTCCCTTAGATCAAATTTTCGATTCTTGTAATATATTATTTATTTTTTTGTTTTTTTTTTGTCAAAAATCGCATTTAATTTTAGAACTCGTTGAACCTACCTACTAGTATTTATTTTCAATCAAAAGAGCCTAAATAAGCATCTAACCTTCTTCTTCTTCTTCTTCTTGGCATTACGTCCACACTAGGACAGAGCCTGCTTCTCAGTTCAGTGTTCTTTTTTAGCACTTCCACAACTATTAAGAGTGCTTTCTTTGCCAAAGTTGCCATTTTCGCATTCGTATATCGTGTGGTAGGTAGCTAGTACCTACTAAAAAGCTGGTTTGCTACTGACAAGAAAAGGAATCGCCTATCTCGATGCGTGCAGAATTTCTTCCCAGAAATGGTTCAGGAAATCACATTTTCCTGACCGCAGTATGCAATTGAGAAGAAATGTCATTTTAAAGGGGGATCTCTATAGGAAATTTCTTGACCCATTCAGACAAGATATTTCTTTACTTTTTTGAGCGAAACAGCATACTTAGCTTAAGAATGTAAATGTAAGTTTGGATGTTTCCTGAACATCAATCATTTGTCGCGTGTAAAATAAAATCTGTTCAATCGGGTAAAAAAAGTATCGATGGTTCTTTAAGGCTCAAGAGTGCATCATTCAATCATCAGCAATCATTAAAAATTGAAAACCAGTTTTTTCGTTCAATTTTCCATGAATCCGCATGAAAATCTATCATTGCATATAGATAGCAAGTGCAATACAATGATAAATTTTCATGAACATTGCCTCAATATTGAGCAAAAAAACTGGTTTTAAAAATTTGTTAAACGATGATGGTTATTTTCCTCTTAAAGTAGATAAAGATAAAGTTCTTTCTACGTTGCGAATTTTACGACCATTAAAGAAATAGTTTGGCAAAAGAGTTGTAATTATGCATCCGTTGCCTTCTGATGGTTTATCTGTAGCAACACATAATGTGTGAAATCTAGTATATGATCTCGTAAAATTAATTACTGTCTTATACTTTCAAGCATCTTTGCGAGCCGTATAAATAATAAAAGGCAGGTTGTTTGGAGAAATATGCCACATCTCAGAAACAATATCGTTGGGCGAAGCAAGATATTCAGTGCAAAAATAATTGAACTTAAACTAATAGTACTGACTTTACTATTATAGAATTCTATAAAACAGAGCCGGCTTCTCAGCTTAGTGTTCTTATAGGCACTTCCACAGTTATTAACTGAGAGCTCTCTTTGCCTAAGTTGCCATTTTCGCATTCGTATATCGTGTGGCAGGTACGATGATACTTTATGCCCAGGGAAGTCAAGGAAATTTCCATTACGAAAAGATCCTGGATCGCCCGGGAATCGAACCCAGACAGCTTCAGCATGGCTTTGCTTTGTAGCCGCGGACTACTCGGCTAAGGAAGGCCCCATATATTGTTTACATATATCGGGCTCTATTTTCACCGCTCGCTTCAAAAAAATATGGTATTGTAAAATGCATTGAATCGCAGAAATATATATGTAGTGATTTTTTTAAAGCTTTAATACTTTCAACACAACGATGTTTCAATTAAAGCATTACTTGTGTAGTTTATTTTGCTTCAAAGGTTCACCTTTTATGGCATATTTTCAAGTGTAGATCAGTGATGTGAACGTACAACACACAAGGATTGATGTTATTTAAACAATTTGTGAGATTTTGTTCCGCTTCGGATAAAAATGCATTTGATCACTCTTTTACAATTATTTCCATATTAAAAATGTATAATAGCAAAAATACAACGTTTTTGTTGTCAACAATAATTTTTGATATATTTAAAATAATCACTTAACTATTGTGAGCAACATTTTAAATTTGTTTATCGGCATATCGGTCTATTTTGCTCGAAGTAAGAGGGAGCATGGAGAAGAAAGCAATGAATACTAGATGGATAGGTACCGTAAGGAAACGGCGAGAGAAATTGGATTAGATGTTGAAGAGGGCATACCATATGAAACAGTATTACTTGAAACGTCCTTCCTTGTGGCTAACGTCCCCTATGGGAACGGCTTGGGCGTGTTTTGAGAATGACACTACCAAAACAGCTGTCTTGGCAGTGTCATTATCAAAACACACTCAAGCCGTTTCCATAGGGGACGTTAGCCACAAAGAAGGACATTTCAAGTAATACTGTTTCATATGGTATGCCCTCTTCAACATCTAATCCAATTTCTCTCGCCGTTCCCTTACGGTACCTATCCATCTAATATTCATTGCTTTCTTCTCCATGCTCCCTCTTACTTCGAGCAAAATAGACCGATATGCCGATAAACAAATTCAAAATACCTATAATTATCACGGTCGATACCTTTGTATGTAAAATTGTGAGCAACTTGAAAAATAAATCTGTTTCATAGACCAATATTTAATAAGCTTATGGTTCAATCAGTATGGTCTAATTCACTGCTTCACGTTTCAGCAAATACAAAACCGAATATCCCATGATGGTGCATATCGCCCTTACGCCTTAATCATCATCATCGGCGAAGGCGACCAGCCATCATCATCATTAAGCATAAAAATCCAGGAGGGGAGAGGAAAGTTTCATCCTAACCTAGAAATAAGAAACAGGGCCTGCTGCCATCGTTGCATCAGCTTTAGCCCACCCAAAAGTGTAATCAATCCCGTGTCTGGCCATACAAATCGCTAGATTGTTCACTTTCGAGGCCAAAAACCGGCACCTGCAGCCCTCTAGAGGTGCTTTTCCACCGAAATTTCGGCCCCGAAAACCGGAATTTTGTGGCATGTTGGCAGTTTTCTCACTAGGTAGAAAATCGCTCGCGTTTCGAGCTTTCACTACGCCCTGGGGAACCCACACAAGCAGCAAGCCGACGACGAAAACCAAAACTTACCAGCTGAGACAGGTCCTGTTTCTGGAGGTGCGGTTGGCCGGTGGTGGCCTGCGTTTGCTGTTCACCTGAGGACATTGTTACGGCTCCCGTTTGCGCTTGCTGGCGGCGATTTTCGACCGGATAATTCACTCGATTTCACTGAAAATGCACGACACGCACTTGGAGCGATGTGTGTGTTGCCAATTTGACTGACTTTGAAAGGATCAGATCGGTCTTCTTTGCGCCCGTTCTTCGCGTTTTTCTACCCGTCAGCTTTCGGCTTCACCGCGCTCGCGAACGAATAGGCCAGGGGAAGTGGTTCACCTAGAGTGAATTTCTGTCAAAGAAAAAGTAGATTTTGTATGAGATTTGACAGAAAAATGAATGACAAGTTCATCCACTTCTCCTGGCCTATGACAGTTGTTTACGGTTCGGTGCGTGAACCGGTTGGAGCTGTGAACGTGGACCTAGAACGAAAAAGGCTATATCCAAGATATTTAGAAGGGAGGTAGTGCAGTGTGTTCTCGCACAATGAGCTTATGCATGCTAGAGTGCCTGTAAACAAGAGTGACGTCATGTTCCAGTTTTGACAGGTCTCCTGCTCAATTGGAACGTGGGTTTGTATGGAAATGACAGTTTGCTGCTGTTCCAATTTTGACATTGACGCCACTCTTATCTAGATCCACTCTGATGCATGCCATAAAACGTTTGACTTTTACTGTGCGCCCTATTTTCAAGTTGCCTGTGAGAGAGAGCGAGACAGCACCAACACACGGCGCACAGTAAAAATCAAAAGAACAAAAGAATTTATGGCACGTACAGAGGCTCATGAGCCTACACAGAGAAATATTTTTACCTAATTTTGAGTTTACTTTACCCAAAATTAAAGGCCCAAACGCAATGATAGCGGAACGGCAACGGAATGCGGAACCGGTTCGCCAGCATGAATCACACCATCTCGACTGAGCTGTCAATGAATGAAAGTGAACCAACACTGAGTCAACTAGCATACTATAGTTCATGCTGGCGAACCGGTTCCGCATTCCGTTGCCGTTCCGCTATCATTGCGTTTGGGCCTTTAAGTATATCGATTATAGTTTCAACCCAAAATCTTTCGGTTTTCTCTTTCTCCCACACGAATGTTGTCAACAATAGAGAGAGCTGCATCTACCCAATGGGGGTACTTTGGCCCAATAAGCCAAATTTGGGTAAAGGCAACTTTTCTTATGTTTGGGTCGAAAGAACTTAATTTTGCGTTAAATCAACCCAAAATTGAGTATATTTTTCTAATGGAATTAAAGCCAAACTACCTAGTGGAGACCTTGGAAATTTAGTCAAAATTGAGTTATTGGGCTCAACTACGGAAATGCGTTGAAACAACCCAAAATTGAGTTGCATTCCGTCTCCGTGTACATGCAAACAAATTTTGTTGCGTAATCTACCGAATCCATGCATGGTCGTTTGCAGATACCCTTTAATGGGTAAAAAAAACTCATTTCGGAATAGCATCAATATCTGTCAGAAAGCAGGTAAATTCAGAAATGTAAAAAGGGTAAATAAATACCCATTACAGTAAAGCAACTGCAGTTTAAAAATGGGTGTTTAAAAACCCATTTATGGGTGAAAAATAGTTGGGGATCATTTTATAGTAATTTAAAGCAGCTGTACGACGCAGTCAACGATTGCAAACAAACGTAGTAAGTTGGTTTTACTTATGACGTTAACTACGTCTTACGGCAATATACTGGGTGTCAATTCAAATTCTAAAATAATGCGACCGTCACGAAATTATGTAAAATTTTGAATATTATTAACTCAGCCATTTATCGGTAGATTTTCAATATTTTCCCACCAATTGTCTTGTTTAGGGGTATCCTGTTTTTTACATATTCTGATTCTACGTTAAAAACTGAGCCAGAATCCAAATTTTCTTAATTTTCTGTGCCCTGGAACTATTTTTAAAACACGTTTGAATACAGTATGGAAATCGCGTTTGAATCACCCCTTGGCAAATTTTACTTCAGGGCGAGCTGTCATTATGCAAATTGAAATGTCATTGAGTCGGCGGAATGAAATCTTATTTAATCATTAACTATATCAAAATTAATATATCAAAGCGCAATAAAATCGTGTTACACTTAGAAAAATGTGCTCTTTTGTTCAAGCTACAAAAAACTGTGAATTTTTTATCGCTAAACAACCCAATTGGTCGGAAATTTTTGACGATAGACTGTCGAAAATAGGGCAAATGTCGACCCCTTTCTTACGCAACTAAACTCACGATTCTTTTGGGTTGGCAAGTGCACTATAAAAGCAGACCGATTTCTGCTTCTTTGCTCATTCTTCTTTTGACGTTAACTACGTCTTAAGGCAATATACTGGGTGTCGATTGAAAATCTAAAATGTTGCGACCATCATGATATGATGTTAGATTTCGAACTGTAGGAAGGCTGCAACTATGACAATCGACTAAAATTCAAATGCAGAAAATCACTTGGCGTAGTTAACGTCATGCGGTCGTGTCTTGTACACAACCCCCTCTGATTTTTGTATACAATGTGTTAACCAATTAAGACATACAATGAAGTGGTAAGTTGTGAACTTAAACACCTTTATACAGATAAACTAATCATAATCTTGAAACACGCATTATTTCCAGGTAGTCTCGTTTTTCCTGCCGCTGACATGTTTTAGTACCAGCGACCATCGAAAGGGAGTAGCTGTTGGTACGGGAACAATGAACAATATATTAATATATTATTCAAGATTGTAAAACAATGAACTGTAATATTAAAAACTATTTCTGGATACTTTTTTCAAAGGGGCGAATCTAACAAAAATATACAAATCCAATATAAGGTTGGATTGGAATCTGTTTGTAGTGTAGTTTTCAAAAACACCACTCAATTACAATTAAATTTAATTTTACTTCAAATAAAACTAAAAAAACAAAAAGTCGTAATTGAATTTGAATTTGTTTTTTAATTTAGTGCAATTTAGCCCATTTACCCGCATACAAACAAATGGTGACAAAAGGGCTAAACTGAACAACTGATTCAATTTTGGGCACTCAACAATTTCTTGCCTATTTTCTACATAAACTATTGATTAAACAATTAGTTTATGCTAAGTTGGTTCACATCATTTTTGACATTGCTAAATGAATCCCTATTCTGCGATTTTGCAAGGAAAATGAATTGTTTGCATGATGTCTCCACTGCACTCCAACTCCCAGACCTCGCCATACGAACAACGTTGATAACAAACTATGCACTATGCGTGGATTTATTCTCCGGAGGGGAATACTCCACGTCCACCGAACTGAATAAATCAGATCGTTGTCCCCATCATTATCGACAGACTTGCAGCCAACGGTATTGGTTGAGTTTTCTCCGTATACCTGTGGCACGATCCAGCCTCCCTAAGGGGCACATTTTTCACTGCACCAATGCGATGTGATAATACCATCGCAGAATGTACACGAATCCTCCGGACAAAGCTTTTAAGAAACCGAAAAACACCGAAAACCGCGAGAAACAACTTTGTGCAGAAGGGCGCAATTAACATTATCGATTACGGAAAGGCAAAACAAACGGGCTGATTTGACAGCTGATTTTCCAATTGGACTCGGCCGGCGGGCGTTATTGCATTCATAGCCTGACAAAAGGCGAGCATCACAAAGGGCCCAATATAAATGTTGGTTGAAAAAAGACGCAATGATATTTTAATCAAATTTCGGAAGCAAAATGGGATTCAATAATGGTGATAATTGTTATAGTGATGAAGCAATTCATATTCAATGGGATTTACAGAAATTTGGACAGAAAACTGTTGTTATAGGAAATAGAAAAATTTTTTACTGTTGAAAAAATTCAATGGTCGATTTCTCAATTTAGACATCATGTCAATTTCGCCTATTTGAAAAAAGCAGCCAGATTTATATTTATTTTATTTCATAAGTTATGATTTGAGGTAATAATCATTTACATCTTTTTATTACAAAAAGAGTAAATTTTTACCCTTTTTATCACAAAAAGGGTAAATTTTTACCCTTTTTGTGCCGCGAGCGAGACTTACAAAAAGGGTAAAAAATACCCATCCATTGACAGAAACCGCTTTTACCCTTTAAAGCTAAGTATGCTGTTCCGCTCAAGAAAATTAAAAATTTCTGCGGAAGAAATGGTCAAGAAATTTTCTACACTGAGCTCTATTTGAAATGACATTTCTTTTCAACTGCGTACTGCGATCAAAGAAAAATGCTTTTCTTGACCATTTCTGGCAAGAAATTTTCCACACATCGAGATAGGCGATTTCTTTTCTGTTGAAGTGCATACTTCGCTTAAAGAGTAAACCGTGTTTACTCTTTAAAGGCTGCCCGGATAAAAACGTATCATTCAGTGAATGGAATAAACCATTAATGTACAATATAACGTATTGGATACAATACAGCGTATTGTAATTGAATGTCGAAGCAATATTATTCTTGTTTGGATATACAATTCAAAAACAATATAATATATTGTAACAGAACATTGTATTGTTTTTAATTGGTTTTATACCTTACAATTTTGGTCAAATTCCTATTTTCGCGTAAAACAACTGTTACTTTTTTCTATATAGCTTTGCTGAAAGAAATAAATAAAACAAGTTCAGAAAGCAAGAAATGTTGGGTGAAAAATATTCAAAAAGTTAAAATAAGTAGTTTTTTAGAAGTCATTTGACATGTAACAACGAATGCAACTGACAAGAAAAGGAATCGCCTATGTATCCATGTAGCCATGTAATCCATGCGTGGAAAATTTCTTCTAAGAAATGGTCAAGAAAATCTCATTTTTCTGATCACAGTACGCAGTTGAGAAGAAATGTCACTTCAGAGGGGGCTCTCTGTAGGAAATTTCTTGACCCATTCAGTCAAGGAATTTTTTTACTTTTCTTGAGCGAAACACCATACTTAGCTTAAATGTGAAGAGGCACTTCTAGCGGAAATGGGTGAATTTTTACCCATTAAAGGGTATTCGCAAACGACCGTGTGGTAGAATTAAAAAACTGCACAGACGATTTTCAACCGACTACAAACATCTGTTAAGTTTACTTTAATCTGGTGTGTATCATCTGAGAAGTTGTACTGCTGTCTCGCCGTCAAATACGTCGTTCTTCTGTTGAAATACCTGCTCGAATTGTGATCTGCCGTTCTTAAGCAACGTATAATAGACCATTTCCGTGAAAAAATGTTATTGGCTTATATGCCTTCTTTCAATTTACTAAACAAACTTTCCTAAGGAACCGATATGTTTTAGAGCCTTTAACTATTAGAAAACAATGAAAAACATGCGGCACGTTAGTTCACCCCTCGGTCCCCTACAATTTGTTTCACCACGAAAAAATGCAGACCCCTATTACCCTTATGGTTTTGCCACCACGTTGTGGTGAATTTAAGATCATGATTAAGCTGCAGCTGGCATTGAAGAAGTGAGCGATCATAGTGAGCATGAGCTTTGCGCAATCATAGCGACCATGGTCTGTGAGCGAACTGTGCCACTCAATCAAATTCCAGCTTGCGATTATGAGCGATCACTGTTGCAGTAAACAATGAGCTTGAAATATCACTTAGCAACAGTGATTCAACACCAAAGCGTATCAGTATCATGGAAGCAATCCAAATGTCACAGTAAAAATTAATGTTAGGAGCATCATTGTTCGACGTTTTGCAAAAATCTGTCTTACTAAAGTGGTATCAACAAGTTTACCTGGTAGGACAGTCGTGTCCTCTATAACCCTAAACAGCGCCAAGCGGGTGTCATGCTTTTCTGCACGGTCATTAACCGATATTACTCCGTGTCTTCAAGGCAATTGCACCCCACAAAGATACACGCATCACATAGGGAACCGAGTCATATTCTTGGCACTTTGGATTTACCTCGGCAGGGAGTTTTTTTGAAAACTTTTGGGTTCATGTTTGGCATTAAGATGCGTCGTTCAGAAGTGCATTCATTTGCAGAACTTAAAATAATTCCGTCAAGAAATACCCCCTTGCCAAAGTGAATCATGTTCTCAAGCAGTTTTTTACTCCAATGAATCAGGTATCAGAAGGCCGGCTCCAAAGGCACGTTCCCCACCAGTTGGGAGATTTGTGCCATCGCCATATTTGAGCCTATTTCATCATCTACCCGATGGGAGAGGAAAGGGAAGGGAAAGATGGGAGGAAATAGGAGTGGGGTCCCTTGAAGAGGGAAGATCGCATAAGCGAAATGAGAGCATGTAGCTCCATACCACAATGGGTTCGAACAGCGCCCTAAAAAGGGCACTGCAAAACGCATGAGCGTAAAGAGAGCCTATAGCTCATTACCACAGCGGGTTAAGAATAACAGGATGTCCTGAAGATTCAGGCTTCTGTATTCAGTTTCACTTAATAAGTGCTTACCAAGTAATTGGAATCGCATTTGCGCAAAAACTGGACAGTTACATATCAGGTGATACGAAGTTCCATAATCGGAGTCACAACTATCACACACAAATGAGTCAGCACGCTGAATATTTGCCATGTGATAGTTGAGTCGGCAGTGGCCTGTCAACGCTCTGACCAAGAGACTGCAATTCTGCTTTGACAGATTTGTTAAATACTTCGCCACCTTTGGAGATGGCTCAGTAATATACAATTTTGTTTGACGACACGACTCCAAACTATTCCAATATTGCTTGTGCTGAGTTGCCGCCCAAGAATTTATCTGAAGCTTCACCCAGCACTTCGAAATTGGAATAGCCGGCTCAGGGCCAATGAAGTCATGCGATGCTCCATCGCGAGCTAGCTCATCAGCCAATTCATTTCCAGCGATGGAAGAATGGCCAGGTACCCATACAAGGTTTACAGAGTTGACTGAATTCAGTTCCTCAATTTGAGTTCGACATGCGATAACAAGCTTCGACCTTGAGTTGGCCGAAGCGAGAGCTTTTATAGCAGCCTGACTATCTGAACAGAAGTATATGACTTTACCCATTACGCGCTGTTGAAGTGCTGATTGCACTCCACACATAAGAGCAAATATTTCCGCCTGAAAAACGGTGCAGTTTCTACCAAGTGAGTAAAACTGATTCAGCCTTAGCTCACGAGAATATACTCCTGCACCAGCTCTACCTTCAAGAAGGGAGCCATCAGTGTAACATACTATATCGTTTGATATACTTCTTTCCAAATAGCCAGACGTCCACTCTTCCCGTGAAGGGAATTGTGTGGTAAATGTCCTGTAAGGAAAGTTACAAGCAATTGTGAGATCACTTGGAGCAAGGACAATTTTGTCCCAATTCACCAAAAGTGGAAACAACGAAGTGTGTGTAGATCTACGATTCACTGGATTTTTCTCCAGTAGATCCAGTACCCATAAACGGTAAGAGCAAGAAAGTGCTTCTTGTTTAAGATATATGTGTAGTGGCGCAACGTCGATAAGGGCCTCGAGCGCTGCTGTGGGAGTTGTAGAGAACGCACCAGACATCGCCATCAAGCACATCCTTTGGAGATGGCCCAATTTTGATTGGATTGTTCTCACTTCGCCCTTTTGCCACCACACAAGACATCCATATGCCAATATTGGTCGAACAACTGTTATGTAAATCCATTTGATATATTTGGGTTTGAGGCCCCAAGTTTTACCAAAGGTTCGCCGGCATTGACCGAAGGCCATACAAGCTTTTTTGACTCTGAAATCAATGTGAGCTGTCCATGAAAGTTTGGAATCTAGAATGACTCCGACATACTTTACTTGATCAGTCACATTAATCTCAGTGCCAAAAAGACGTAAAGGTCGAATTCCATCGCGGTTTCGTCTTTCCGTAAAAAGAACAATAGATGTTTTATTCGGGTTAACCGAAAGGCCATATTGGCGACACCAACTCTCGACTACCTGAAGAGCACTTTGCATCAGGTCGAATAGGGTGCTTATGCACATACCAACTATCAGAGCTAGATAGTCGTCGGCAAATCCATAAGTTGGAAAACCGCAATTATTGAGTTGCCTCAATAGCGTATCTGCTACGAGATTCCACAAAAGTGGTGACAAGACTCCCCCTTGGGGGCATCCGCAAACACTCAATTTTCGAATCGCTGCTTGACGCAATGTCGAGAAGAGATGTCGGTTTTTGAGCATTTGATGAATCCAATTGGTAATCATTGTAGGTAGCCCATGGTTTCGTGCGGCTTCCAATATGGCATCGAAAGACACGTTATCAAAGGCACCCTCAATATCCAAGAAAACACCCAAGCACGATTGCTTCTGAGCGAATGCTTTCTCGATATCGTATACAACTTTGTGTAAAAGAGTCACAGTGGACTTTCCAGATTGGTAAGCATGTTGATTCACATGAAGAGGCATGTTTGCCAAATAAACATCACGGATGTGATGATCGATAATGCGTTCCAGACATTTCAGAAGAAAAGAGGTCAGACTGATTGGTCTAAAACTCTTCGCTTCCTCATACGACGCACGTCCTCATTTTGGGATAAACTTTACAGTAATATCACGCCAGGATTTGGGAATGCACCCGGTAGCAAAACTGCTTACAAGTAGCTTTTTCAAAACATGTTTGATAGACTCAAATCCCTTTTGGAGCAGAACAGGATAAATCCCATCCGCTCCTGGAGATTTGAAAGGAGCAAAACTATTAAGCGCCCATTGAATCGATTCAGTAGTTACGATACTGCGAGCCGAGGCCAGAGACTCGTAACTACATGAAAAGACATTTGGTTCATCCGTAGATGGTATGTCCACACATCCGGGGAAGTGTGTATTGAATAAACATTCTAAAACTTCTTCATCGGAAGAAGTAAAGTCACCATTAGGTAAGCGAATTTCGTTCACTTGGAAATCCTTAGATTTTGCAAGAATTTTGTTCAACCGACTGACTTCACTCAAACTGGAAACATTTGTACAAAGGTTTTTCCAGCCGGATCGTTCAGCAGAACGAAGGGCCTTCTTGTAAGCCTTGCGAGCTGACTTGAACGACTCTGATCCAGCTGAACGGCGTCTGTTCCAACTCCTTCTACATTGTTTCCTGAGTCTAGTCAGATCGGAATTCCACCATGGGGTCCCTCTTGTAGTCTTTACAGACCGCAGAGGACATGCTTCTTCAAAAGCTTCCATAATGTAGGATGTTGTAGTATCAACGGCATCATCCAGATCACTTGGATTTTCAATGGACGGAGAATATCCATGAAATTTGGTCGCAACCAATTCAATGTAGAGTTCCCAGTTTGTTGATCGGGGATTCCTAAAACGCAAAGTCTGCGCAGTTACATTTGAATGTTCAAAGAAGATGTAGCGATGATCAGATAATGGGCCGTATGAATAAAATGTAGTAAAGTTGAGTTTACTACAATCTCGGTAGTAAACGCTATATGTGGAACACGAGTGGAATATGTTTGTGTCATTTTCCTTTCTACACCTTTCGAACATACTACAAACAACGCGTTGCTATGAATAAAGGTAGCATTTACTACAAAGCTACTGGTAGTTAGCTTAAGAGGTTGCTACTCATGCTTTGAGATTGCGAAATTGAATGGAATAATTTACTTTTGAGTAAAAATCATGGGAAAACGATATGAGTTTTGATATTTCGGAAGGTATTTTGAGTTTTGCTTAGGAGTTCTGAGGTGACGTAAACATTCGCCCCGCCAATTCTGAAATCCCGGTAAGATTACTGGCAGTAGCAATTTGTAATATCCGTGTGAACTCTGGCATTACGATAATCATGTTATTTTCTAGAAATTTTAGGATGTCGGTAGGAATTCAGATATTTATAATGTAATTCTGAATTTTACGTGTAAATTCTGACATCTCAGATTCTCAGATTTCCTTTGAAATTCCGGAATTCTTGTAGGAACATTGGGATTCCGATAGGGATGTCGGATTTTTTATGATAATTCTGGAAGTTTAAATACCATTCTAGGAATATTGCGGAAATATTCGAAATCTGGTAAAAACTCTAGAATTGGGGTGGGAATGGGATCCCGGATATTAATCTCTTAGAATTCTGTGGGTATCTTTGAGACGGTATTTCTGTAAGAATCTATGAGATTGCGGCGGGATTCCTGCGAATTATTGTGTGAATATTTGTAATTCTGAATACAATGTTTGTAATTATTGTAAAAACCTTTAGGATTCCGTTGATCTCCAGTTCCGTTGGAATTTCAAAGCAAAGCTTTAATATAAACCTTTTGAATGTCGCTAAATATTTTATAGATTTCAATGGGATTTTTTGTGAAATCGATAAGAATTTTAATAATTTCAAAGGGAACCCTGGATTTTTAGGAAAGATCCTCATTGAATTCTTACGACTACAAATGGAATCACTACAATTCCCATTAAAATCTCTACCTTCTAAGTTCTAGAAATTCCAAGGAGACTATCAGAAACCCTACCAAAATAACGAGAATATCACAGAAACACTTAGAACTTCCGGAATTCAACATGCTGTTAAGAAAACACAGCATCAAAATTCTACCTCTCTAAATTCTATTCTCAGTATTGGTGCTAGAAAATATGTAATTTCTAATTTGATAGCTGTAGTCTCAAGATCTCTTCATAGATGTTAAGCAAATATTAAAAAAAAAAAACATCAATCGCTGGCGTTGGCGAAGGCCGAAAACCACCCAGAAAATTCTTTTATGTACCATCATCATAAAATCATAGACATAGAGAGAATACCAGACTAATCGAAAAATTACACTACAAATCTTGTCAAATAACAGCACCTTCATGATTTGTGCAAATTGTCGCGTAATCGATTAGATTCCATGCATTTTCTTCATATGCATGATTGTATTAATTTTAAGCGTCACTCTGAATAGATTGTTCTTTACGTGCAGAATCACTCTGCACCCTGAATGGAAATTTCTTAACGTGCAGCTTCAGTCACTGCTCATGTTCGAAAGTAGTAAGTACTACATGTTCGAAAAGTTTTTTATTCATACCAAAAGTGTAGTAAACTTTGTGGATTTTGTTTTTGAGTAGATGCTACATGTAGTAAAGTTCAACGTTTTTTATTCATATCACCCATGATTCCTCATCTGATACATGCCAATTCGTCAACTCGTGACTGATTCTATTCGAGCAGAGCGTTATGTCTAACACTTCTTCTCTATTAGAAACCATGAAGGTTGGGCGATTGCCTATGTTAAGTAATCCAAGGTCTGTACTACTTAAGTATTCCATCAGACTGGAGCCTCTCAAATTGATATCCGAGCTGCCCCAGATGATGTGATGAGCATTGGCATCACTGCCCACAATCAGCGGAAGGCCTTTTGTTACGCAGTGTACGACAACTCGTTTGAAGTCATCCGTTGGGGATGGTTCATCATGTGGTAAATATACTGAACAATAGACGTATTTCCTGTTGAGGTCACCAACAGAAACATCGATTGTGACAGCACATACATCTCTGGTAGTTAACTCAGAAATGAGTGTAGCAACGATTGCTTTATTAACGAGCACGCATGCGCGGGGCATGGAGCGCGAGTTTGCCATTTCAAGCTTGCTAAAAGTAGCAAAAACTGGGTCCACAAGGTTACCTAGATAGAAGTTCCCTCTACGAAAGTAGGGTTCTTGAACTAGCGCCACTTGGGCTGCACCATTTTGCATGAGTCTGCAAAGATTGATCGTTGCTGTTCTTTTATGCTGAAGATTGATCTGAGCTAACCTAACCGTAGCCACTACCCAAACTAGGCAGGATTAAGCTTTTTGCAATCTCAGCACGAAAAAGACCAGCAACGAAAAAACCAGATCGGTATCTATTTAAAGTCGCCAAAGGCGAAAGAGCACAGAATACACTGTGTAAAACGCATATTGCGAATCCATATAGGTGATAATTTAAATTAAATGTCAACATATTCATAATCCCACCCTTATTAAGCCTCAAGATAGAGACTGAAGAAGGGCAGCCGATTATCTCGGAGAAACACAAGGTCACCTGCACCATTGCTCCGGGTAGCACAGGAAGGACTCAATACTGTGGAGGGCGCCCTGGTACCCCACAGGCTCCGTTTGCGGTTAGGTTTTATTTAGACCCCCCTAACCATTCATTCTTAGGCACGGTACGCATCACACCATAAATTAGGGGTCACCTGTGAGGTGGACTTTTACCACCGGAACAGGCAGTCCGTAGTGTTAATTCTTAGCCAATTGAAACAACCGCTACCGACACTACGCGGCTATCTAGGCTGCTCGGGAAAAGGAGGTTAATATTGATGATTAACTCCTGACGTGCCCAAGCAGCCGCCAAAACTTTCCTAAGGAACCGATATGTTTTAGAGCCTTTAACTATTAGAAAACAATGAAAAACATGCGGCACGTTAGTTCACCCCTCGGTCCCCTACAATTTGTTTCACCACGAAAAAATGCAGACCCCTATTACCCTTATGGTTTTGCCACCACGTTGTGGTGAATTTAAGATCATGATTAAGCTGCAGCTGGCATTGAAGAAGTGAGCGATCATAGTGAGCATGAGCTTTGCGCAATCATAGCGACCATGGTCTGTGAGCGAACTGTGCCACTCAATCAAATTCCAGCTTGCGATTATGAGCGATCACTGTTGCAGTAAACAATGAGCTTGAAATATCACTTAGCAACAGTGATTCAACACCAAAGCGTATCAGTATCATGGAAGCAATCCAAATGTCACAGTAAAAATTAATGTTAGGAGCATCATTGTTCGACGTTTTGCAAAAATCTGTCTTACTAAAGTGGTATCAACAAGTTTACCTGGTAGGACAGTCGTGTCCTCTATAACCCTAAACAGCGCCAAGCGGGTGTCATGCTTTTCTGCACGGTCATTAACCGATATTACTCCGTGTCTTCAAGGCAATTGCACCCCACAAAGATACACGCATCACATAGGGAACCGAGTCATATTCTTGGCACTTTGGATTTACCTCGGCAGGGAGTTTTTTTGAAAACTTTTGGGTTCATGTTTGGCATTAAGATGCGTCGTTCAGAAGTGCATTCATTTGCAGAACTTAAAATAATTCCGTCAAGAAATACCCCCTTGCCAAAGTGAATCATGTTCTCAAGCAGTTTTTTACTCCAATGAATAGTGTTATGTACCACACTATGGTCTAAAAAAAAGGAATCTAAGAACTGTTAAACCATACAGCAACGAAATGCCAATGTCTTACCGAATGAAGCTTATTTATCCAACACGTATGTAACTCTAGAGCACTGTCATTTGAAAAACAAAATTCCTCAATGCACTTCAATTCGGTCAAAACTGCCGTGATCAGTTGATTTCTGTTGTTGATTTGCGCTGATCACAGAGGGTTTAATCAATGATCGTCAACGCTCAACGATCTTGACAAATCACGGCCTACCCCTTGGCTGATCATCAAGTGCGCCTAAAATAGGCTGATTTTTGCTCATGAGCTGAGCATTTTCAATACCTGGGCATGACCAGATGATTTTTGTTTATGTTTTCATTTATCATAATGGGTTCCGCTGGTTTCGCTCCCTCCTTCCTTCATGGTTTCTGAAGGGCTTATTCACAAATTTCATAACGCTGAAGGAGGTGGGTGGGTGTCCTCACGATGTTATCTCACGATGGCTCACGATGGCTCATACAAAATTTGTAGAATGTTCGTATAAAAAGCGTTACAAAGGGGTGGGTGGGTGTCAAAAATGGTCGTTTTCGGCGTTATGAAATAAATGAATGAACCCGAAGTCTCCGTAATCACCGCGGAAACCAAGATAATAAGCCATTTTATGAGATGTTTCGAATCATATGGTTTTCGTTTATTTACCAGCTTTGAAAGTTTCTGGCGGGCGAATTTATTTACGTTTCTACTAGCGCTACATTTGGAAGGAGCTTATTCAACAATGGCGCTGGTGGCAATGCAACAATGTTTTTCATTTTCATGCGCTGAAAGAGATGGTACCATGGTAAAATTGAATGCACAAAATATTAGAAATAAATGCAAAGGGTTCATTCATTTATTTCATAACGCTGAAATTGGTCATTTTGGACACCCACCCACCCCCTTGTAACGCTTTTTGTATGAATGTTATTCAATTTTTGTATGGACCGTAACATCGCTAGGACACCCACCCACCCCCTCTAGCGTTATGAAATTTGTGAATGGGCCCAAACTTAGTCTGCACAAATCAAGTGGCGTTCTGTATTTAATTGAACCCTCTAATACACATAAAAAAATTCTGTGGTAAAAATTACTATGTTAGCTGACTACGGCCATTCTTGAAACTACCATGAAATTTCAGATCAATTTACTGTGTTTATGGTACATCCCACCACTTTACTGGTACATTTGACAGAAATAATTTACAACAATCTGATTTCGACAACAGACATGGTAAAATCAAGCGTATTTCTGGTCTGCTGAAAATTGCCGGTGCGAGCGGTATGGTAGTTTTTACCGCACATTTTTTTTGCGTGTATAAATAGTAGATATTTTCAACTGCAACGCCAACCTGATAGGATCACGTTCACGACTTTCTTGAGCCGGGGTAATTTCCCTTTTTTCATTCTTTACTACCCATGCACTGTGTTTTAATTCCTCGTTTTCATGCGCTTTTTGAATAGCGCCCTAACCGTTGATTTTAGCGATATAGTTTGTTCGGAGAAGTTTCTTGGTATATTAAGGCGCAACTTTTGACGAAAAAAATTTTGTGATCAATCCACCTAACAGTGAGATAGAAAAACTATTTTTTCAAAACATTTAGATAGACATATGGTGTCTTCGGCAAAGTTGTAGAATTGGCAATTTGAAACAACTTTGTCGAAGACACAATTTTTCTATCTCTTATACTTTTTGAGATATATGCCGTTGTATGTGAATGACCCCTAAAAATCATATTTTTTATCATAACTTTTTTCCAAGATTTTTAACATTTTTTGTGTTTTATACAAAGTTGTTTGTCATAGAAAAACCCGTGTTTTTGCTGAACATATCATCACCCTATCTTTTGAAGTAACAAAGTTATTCATGAATTACTCTTTTTTCAAGGGGTAGTTTAGGCCTCTATAACTGGCTTCGGCGCAAAATGGCGCAGACTACTCTTACAAATCATGAAAGTACCTTATCACCCCTTTTAGCAGTTGATAAAAACTTTTGTCTATAAGCGTCTTTGCATGGGTTTTTACTATCAAACAAATAAGCCTTATTAAAACGAATTCGACTGATAATTCTTTTACTTTAAGAGATAGGGAGATGCAATGTTCAGCAAAAACACGCGTTTCAAGATGTTTAACAACTTTGTAGAAGACATGAAAAATGTTAAAAATCTTGTAAAAGAGTTACGAATTTTTTAACTTAAAGTACACAAATTTGCATGAAAAAAATAATTTAAAATCATTTCCGATTATAACTCTTTACTTAAATTTTTAACATTTTTCATGTCTTCTACAAAGTTTTTAAACATCTTGAAACGCGTGTTTTTGCTGAACATTGCACCTCTCTATCTCTTAAAGTAAAAGAATTATCAGTCGAATTCGTTTTAATAAGGCTTATTTGTTTGATAGTAAAAACCCATGCAAAGACGCTTATAGACAAAAGTTTTTATCAACTGCCAAAAGGGGAGATAAGGTACTTTCATGATTTGTAAGAGTTGTCTGCGCCATTTTGCGCCGAAGCCAGTTATAGAGGCCTAAACTACCCCTTGAAAAAAGAGTAATTCATGAATAACTTTGTTACTTCAAAAGATAGGGTAATGATATGTTCAGCAAAAACACGGGTTTTTCTATGACAAACAACTTTGTATAAAACACAAAAAATGTTAAAAATCTTGGAAAAAAGTTATGATAAAATATATGATTTTTAGGGGTCATTCACATACAACGGCATATATCTCAAAAAGTATAAGAGATAGAAAAATTGTGTCTTCGACAAAGTTGTTTCAAATTGCCAATTCTACAACTTTGCCGAAGACACCATATGTCTATCTAAATGTTTTGAAAAATAGTTTTTCTATCTCACTGCTAGGTGGATTGATCACAAAATTTTTTTCGTCAAAAGTTGCGCCTTAATATACCAAGAAACTTCTCCGAACAAACTATATCGCTAAAATCAACGGTTAGGGCGCTATTCAAAAAGCGCATGAAAACGAGGAATTAAAACACAGTGCCATGCAGGAACACCCCTGCTCAACCGGTTCTGCTTGCTACCCATCCAATCATCCGTCAAAATTTTTAGCAAACGCCAAAATTCGCGTTTTCTGCATTCTGCTCGCCGAACAATACACAAACTGAGCCGGCATTTTCGGAAAAGTGGAAATTTTACCTACAATTACTACCGAGTTTTGGTAAGTGATCGATAGAGAGTCTCCAATTTACTGCAGTGAGTATCCCAGCCGGGCAGAAAATGGCTTCAATCGCGAAAAAAGTGAAGAAATCCGACGACGCATTGGAAGACGAATCGGAAGCGTTGGAAGCGATCGACAGCTGCCAAAATGAAATCGATGCCCTGAACGAGAAAGCCAGCGAGGAAATCCTTAAAGTGGAACAAAAGTACAACGGGCTGCGGAAGCCGTACTTCCAGAAGCGAAACGAAATCATCAAGCGCATTCCGAGCTTCTGGGTGACGGCCATCGTGAACCATCCGCAGATCTCCGGCATTCTCGAGGAAGAGGAAGAAGAGTGCCTGCAGTTCATGGAGAAGCTCGAGGTGGAAGAGTTTGAGGACATCAAGAGCGGCTATCGCATTCACTTCTATTTTGACGAGAATCCGTACTTCGAGAACAAGGTGCTGACGAAGGAGTTCAACCTGGGATCGAGTGGAGGTGAGAATGATATAATATATGGTTCGAATTGCAGGACTACTTTTTTCTAAGGGGACATGGGGTAACATCAGGGCTGGTAGCAGGTCTTTTTTAGAGACTTGGTCTCTGTTTTACTGTCTCTACAATGAGGCAAAATACTTAGGATTTCGTAATTCATGACTTATGATAAGGAAGGGGATATTCAAATATATTAATTGTTAATTGAATTATTGTTAGTAACCAGTCTTATTTGGTGTTCCCAGCTTACTAATGAAAAATGTTTCAAATTTTGTTAGACAATAACTTTCCTGTTATTTCAGAAACGCCGGTTTCGACCAGCACCGCCATCAAGTGGAAGCCGGATCGCGACCTGACCAAGATGTTGCCAAAGAAGGCGATGGCCAACCGGCGGAAGCGCGGTCTCGAGTACCGGACGTTCTTCGACTGGTTCACGGACAATAACGATCCGATCAACGACGACATCGCCGAACTGATCAAGGACGACTTGTGGCCAAATCCGCTCCAGTACTACCTGGTGCCGGACATCGAGGTGGAACCGGAACCGGAGGAAGACTATAACGAAGAGGATTTTGGCGACGACGGTGAAGGCGAAGAGGAAGAGGACGAAATCGAGGAGGAGGAAGAGGAAGCTTAAGACAGAATTTTTTTTTTGTGCGTGGAGATCGATATTACGGATCAAAAGTTTATAAGTCTTTTGCTGCCACCTTGGGTAAGCATACAGAAGAATGGTTTATTTATTACTCTAACTTTGACGAGTGAGACTCAAGTCGTAGTCTGCACATGTTTCGTTCTACGTTCGATTAAAGTCCGTTGTCACATTCTCCAGCAGGATGAATAGGTACTATTGTTTCAATTGCTGCACCGTTGATATGAAATCTATTAGGACCTCAGTGTTTCCTTATAGCGAATAGAACCATCCTTAGGCCATTTGTGTTAAATCAATCACTATTGTCACTCAAAATCAAACCTTTATCGATAATTATAGCCACCTATAGGTACGACAGTGGAGAAACGCCCATATGGGTTTCTCCGACGCAGGAATTATGACAGACATTATTAAGTATTATTATTGGCAGAAAATGGTACCGCAATTGAATTATATATGGCTGGCTAATAAACAAACACTACTTGAAATAGAGTTAATGATGAATAAAATGGATACGTAGTGAAAACGTGACCGAAAGGTGTTCATAGTGATTACTGAAGCTTCGAAAATCCTTGAAGGTGGTCGTGCTCCCAGATGTCACTATTTTTCGTGACTGGTAGTAGGTTTCTTTTTAGAGACTTGGTCACTATTTCAAGGAAAGTTTATTGTACCTACGTTCTCCTAAGCCTCTTTTTGAACGGTCTCTAATCACTCTGTTTCATTTTCTTCTTGTAGTGATTCCTGGTGTAAATTATTCAGGCTCCAAAGATATCAGGAGCAGGCTTTGGAAAATTTAACGATCATTGACACAAGAGCAACAATTTCATCTCATTTATTCGCCTGCATTCATACAACACACATGACATGTGTCGTTCGTGGAAGATAACGAGTCATGAAAGAAAACAAGACAGATACACACCACCCACTGTTTGGCGCCGATCACTGTGTGTCAAGACTTGTAACATTCGCTGAACCACTCTCATTCTGATCAAGGAACAGAGGCGAATATGTTTTATTTACTGTGCTATGTTTGCACAGGGTGTCTATTACCTGGAAAACCCTGGAATTATCAGGGAATTTCGGCCATAATCAGGGAATTTTTTTGAATCAGTAATACAAGGTAGAATATGTCCTTTTTGTGACAGAGAATCTTTAGAATGTTTGTCGACTAATCAATTTTTCAAGGGATGCTTAAATGGATTCCTTTACAATTTTTTCAAGAAAATCGTAGAACAATGCAACATTATTACTTTCAGTAATTTTCACATAGATCACTCTGAAAAAAGATGGCGATTATCCCAGGATTTCCTCCAGATGTTTTTACACTGATTCATTCATCAATTTTTCCAGTTGTTACTTCAAGGTGACCTACCACATATCCTAAAAAAGTTCTTCCACAAAGTTTTATTCCATAGTTTCGATATTTTTCCAAGATATTGTAGGGTTTCTATACCTTCTTCTTCTTCTTCTTCTTGGCATCAAAGTCCCCACGGGACAGAGCCGGCTTCTCAGTTTAGTGTTCTTATGAGCACTTCCACAGTTATACACTTCCAATCGCAAAACGCAACATACTGTTAGCCGTCTATACTTTGGTAGCGCAACTAGTCAGATGATGAGAGATTTGATTTTTCACGCATCCATCACATGCCGCGGTGGGGAAAAATGTTGTATTTTCCTGATATAAGACGGTTCACAGTGAAACAGTTAGGCGGAAAAGGTAGGAATATCCATTCTCTATGTTCTACATACGTTTGTTTTTAGCATTATTGCACTACTTTCATAAAAATTGAGATCCGGCTGGTAGAAGCACTAGTTTGAGGTTGGAAAACCAGGATATGTGAGGTTAGTTTCATTGGAACTTTCGCCTGAGCGATTTTTGCTCTTGAATAAAACACGTTTCGAAACATTATTGGTGATCTAAAGCAAAGCTAAAATGCATAGATGGCGCTCTTCTAGAATAGGGATTAGTGCATCTCTATCAAAATTTCTTGTGATAACTTTGGAAGAAAAATCACTACAATCATTTAACTGACAAGATTTTTGCAATTTAAGGCAAATGAAACCGTAAATATTCATTTCAATTTGAAAATTTCTCGCAAACTTTCCTCACTTTTGATCGTCAATCCGCTGCTGCCTCTAAAAATACCATTGGGTAGAGAAATGAATTCTCTACCACTGAATTTCATTTATTATTTCACTTAAGCTGTGAAAATAAATATTTTGTTGCGAATGTTTTGAACCCATGAATGAGTTTGACATTGCTCTCGTCAACCATCATCATGACGACAGCAGCACACCCCACCGGACGAATTGTCGTATTGGGAGCGTATTAACTGAGAGCTTTTTTTGCCAAAGTTGCCATTTTCGCATTCGTATATCGTGTGGCAGGTACGATGATAATAGAAATAATAAACCATAGAAGAATAATGTCGCTGGTGTTCCCTTTGTTCTCGTTCAGAAACATGTTGGGTACATAAGTGTCAAACTGCATACATTTTCGTGTTGACATTTATAGCCCCGCCTATCTCCGCCAGCAAAAGATGTTCCTACTGCGACGCCAGCGACATTCTTTTTCTATGGTTTATTACTTCTATTACGATGATACTCTATGCCCAGGGAAGTCAAGGAAATTTCCATTACGAAAAGATACTAGACCGACCGGGATTCGAACCCAGACACCTTCAGCATGGCTTTGCTTTGTATCCGCGGACTCTAACCATTCGACTAAGGAAGGTTTCTATACCTACGCCGATTTAATTTATCATATGGTTTCTTTGAAAAATGTATCCACTTTTACTTTCAGAAATTGCTCCAGAAAATCCTTCAGATGAAATCTTTTATAAACTTTTCTAATAATTCCTCAAAACAATCGACCTTGAATATTACATTAAGTTCCTCCAAAAATTTCTCCAGCATTTCGTTGAAATATTGCTGTTGAACCACTGCTCACCACATTTCTATAATAATTTTTCAAATAATATTTCCAAACTCCGTGGATTGTTCAAAACTATATTCAATGTTCCACATCAGTTATCCCTGCAACCATTCTTATAGGTATTTTTATAATTATTCATACTTAAATTTTGTTCAGGGGGTCTCTCCGAATTCCTTAAAAAAAATTCTTCAAAAAGTATTGTAGGACATTATTCAGAGATTCGAGTTTATATTACCATTTCAGGTTTCAGTTATATTAGCTTTTTATCAAGAAAAATCTTAAGAAGAATTTCATCAAGAGTACAGGAGTTCTTACAGAAATCCTCGTAGGATTTCATCAAGGTATGCTTCAAACTCACACAATTTTTTTTTGAAAAAGATTTTTCTCAAAATTTACTCCAAAAAAATCTGAAACAAATCCTTGACATTTCACGGAGACATCTCTGGAAGAATGACTAGAAGTTTTTTTGGATTTCTTTGGGAAATTAAATAAAAAAAAAATCTGAATGAATTTTGAATTTTGAAGATGCTCTAAAGAAGAATGTTGGAGAAAGTCCTATGGAAATCAATGGATATATTTCTTGAGAACATAAAATGTCCTTTTAGTTTACGGTTCAACTCCAGATTGAATTCTTGAAGATATCCAAAACTAAATTCTTGGAATAATTGTTTAGAGAGTTCTTGAAAAATCACAAAACAAACTGCTGAATAGATCATTGGAGTAATATGTGAAAGAAATTCACAGTAAAACGAGCAGTAATACTTACGTCGTAATGTCAAGGAACACCAAAAAAAGTCTTAGAATCATTCTTAGATAAATGTCTGTTCAAATGAGGAACCAAAATCACATGACGATGTAAAAAGTATCTGAAATATTTATTTCCAAGACAATCAAAAGCTACCAGACCCGATTGCCCCAGGATACAAAATACAACGCCCTTGGAAAAAAAAATACAAAATTTTGTGGGTGTATCGCTGATGTCCATAATTCAGAATCCCATTCTAAGGAAAAGGTTTTTTTTTCATTAAATTCGAATTGGCTATATTCTTCATATCTGATTTTAATGATTAAAGGCACTTGCAGACTAACAGATTAAGAATAATTGCTTTTTTTGGTGAAAATTAAATAAAAAATCACCACTTTTTTCTTACATTGTTTATACGTTTAGAACAAATATCAATTTAGTGATAATAACATATTTGATTATTAAAATAAAAAATACTTAATAGGGTAACATTTTTCTGTTTAAGTGCTTTGAAACTCTTTTAATAAATTTTCAGTAATGTAAAATGAATTATTCCTCAAAAAATTTACATATGTATTTTTAAGAATTTCTAGATCCTGGAATTGTTTTTTTTTATAACCTGGAAAAACCTGGAAATCTCAGGGAATTTCATTTCTGTAAATGAGTAGACACCCTGTTGCAGTCAAAGGGGTGTTCAATAAGGCTATCCATGAGGACTTTCCGCGATAGGACTGACAGCTAAAAGTGTGAATGCAACCGAAACGAATGAGTAAACAAAGCATGGGAGTGTTGCCGGAGCTTTACATTTTCCTTTGTAATCGAACGGTCAAGGCCCAAACGCAATGATAGCGGAACGGCAACGGAATGCGGTACCGGTTCGCCAGGATGAACCACACCATCTCGACTGAGCTGACAATGAATGAAATTGAAGTAACACTGAGTCGACAAGCTTGTTGTAGTCCATGCTGGCGAACCGGTTCCGCTTTCCGTTGCCGTTCCGCTATCATTGCGTTTGAGCCTTCACTCCGATCGCGAAACGTCAAAAGCTCTTGGTAAACAAAAAACCAGCTGATCGCAGCTGTCTCATGGATTGCCTTATAGAGCACTGCATATGACGAGCCTAACCTCACTTATTTGACAGCTGCTGGTCCTGTTGTTTACGTTTCGGACTTAGTCGTTTTTTCCATCATTTTTTCATCTTCGCATTTCAATCACAAGCATGTTGATGGTGACGATTTTCCACGGTAGGAAGATAGAATAATACGATCCGTGGGTATCTGCAGTGGATTTCACCTCTCCTGCGAACTTTCACGAAATTAAGAATGATTCGAAAAAAGTACTAAGTCCAAACTGTAAACAACAGGACCAGTACCTGTCAAAATTGATGCGTGACGTCACAATGCAGTGGAGTATGGTCCAATAGATTAGAAGTTGGTTGTTAAAGGCTGCATTACCAGAAAATATGAAAGTTAATACCAATTTTATGCAAAACATAAATCACACGAATGGCTCGATACTGTTGCAGTCTGTGTGAGTTGCTGCTCTTGAACGCTCTCGTGCCACGTACCAAACGAGAAAGTGAATGTTTACATTCATAGGGCTCTCCGAATGCGATGTGCCACGAACTGTTATGGTTCGCGAATTGTTACATACACTCCCGTGCAAAAGTTTGGGTTCACCTCCTCAAAAACATACAAAAGTGTTCTGTCCATATCTCTGTGATTACACGTCCAATTGAAACTCTTTAAGCCGCATTCGAAAGGCAAAGAGTTATTTTTACTTCGTATGTATTTTTCCAAACAAATTTTTCGAATTTTATATACTAAATTTTTACTTAAAGTTGTGACATTTTTCAAAAAAAAATTGGGGTGGGTAATGTCTTTTACATTACCGCGGGGTTGACGTAGAACTACGATGATTAATAATTTGATTTGTCATGTGTATGAATTTGTAAGTGTATTAGTTTTGTGTTGTTATTGATCGGATGAAGTTTTCAGAAGTTAACTCTTTTTGGACTCATTTTGGTAGTCCTGAAAAGAACCATTTGTCGTTCTGTGGTTCCGAAAACCAGTGTTTGGTGTTCCAGAAATAATGCCAGACGATTGAATTTGTTTGTTTGGTCGTTGCTTCCTTGTGTTGCTTGGTTGGGTGATCGGTTTCTGGCTCCAGCTGTAGTTCGCCAAACTCCTCCAGTAGATTAGATGTTTGATAGCTCGGGTGCTTCGATCGTTAGAATCGATAGTATCGGTCCAGTGCTTTGGTTTGTAGCAATATCCATTGCATGAGCATTTAGGCTCTGTACATTGATACTCATCAATATGCAGGCTTGGCCGCTATGATCCAGTATTTCACGCAGTTCGTCTCAAAGCGTCACTAATCGATGATTGCCTAAGCGCTGCAGCTCATTCCTCAAGTCAACCCTCTTGGGAGAATTGCTGCCTTTGGCATGATGGAACTTAAAAATATTGGAAGAGTTTGTCAAAAATAGTCCTTGCAGTGAAGTAACCCGCGACAAACAAACATATACCAATTGCTGATCCTGGCTTTTGTCATAGTCGTACACGACCTCGGGGAAAGTTCCACCTTGCGACTTATGAACAGTAAAAGCACAGGCACTAACCATCGGGAACTGAATGCGTTTGCAGTTGATTATGCCGCACAGTTTGAAAGTAAAATAAAAATTCTCTATACAGGAGTGAAATTGGAATTTCAAAACTAAGAGCCTTACGTTGACATGAAATATTTTGAACTCTTATAACTGTTTGGAGTACTTCGCATCATCAGTCAACGGCATTTACCCCAAATGGTAATTCGTCGTCCTGAAAGAATGCAAATTAAATAGGGGTATACCACAATAGATCAAACTCATGGTCGCAGTGGTTTAAATCCCAACACAAAAAAAAAAAAAAAACTGTTTGCTGGTTTAACGAAATTCCTTGAATGGCACCGCAATTGAAAGACAAGACATCAAAGGGTTATGTCGTCTACTTACTGAATCCCACATACCTGTCCAAATAGTTTAATTACTGTTTTAAAATAGAACGTTGATTTCAAGCAAATCTATAAATAGGGGTGCTAGATAAAATTTGACGTCATTTGCTTTCCATTCTCCGCTTGGATCGCATCTCAGCAGGCGACAGATCGGCTTGCTCTGACCGGGCGTGCTTCTCAGGCACAGACATCGATAGCGAAGGACCTCCCGCTTCGCTCAAATCAAACTGTCGAGCGAGCGAGAGAAGATGCCGTCCGAAGCCAAAGTCATCACCGCTGCCGCCGCCAAGAAAAAGAAGAAGAAAAAGAGCAAGCAGTCCACAGGAAAATTTGCGGTCGAACTGTGAACACGGTCGGGCAAGTCATTCTCGCTTTGTACTTCACCGCTTGTTTGCGTTCACCCAGCCATCGTCATCGCCGCCATCATCAGATTTCGACTTAAGCCCGGTGATCCACTACCTTTTACTGTTGTGCGCCATCCACGCCACGAAACTTTCGGTTCGTCGTATAAGCAAATATGCTCAAATTTATACATTTGAGTTGAGGATTCCCCGTTTGACCATGGCAATCAACTGATAACATCCCGCAGTGTTATTTATCTGTAAGAGCATCAAAGCTAACGAAGCCATCGGCCCTTTTCAGGGCCATCAAATTTGTGGAAAAGAGTTAAAAGAGAAATATTTCCGGCTTTATATATGACTTCTTATATTCCTAAATCAATTTCACAGCTACATACAAACTTTCATTTGTCATGAATAATTTATGACTCAACCATTTGAGATTGCACTCGCGGACGCTGCTGCAGTGCCGTCGGGGTGAGTGCTCAACATTCCACAACGATTGTAAAATAGAGTGCCATTTCCAACAGCGTCTTTGATGTTCCATATTTTATGGGAACACTTTGATTAGCAAAATTATCACATGTAACAAAATTGCGACATATTAAGAATGCTTTTGAAAAGACATTCTCATTGAACAATTGTAATAATTTCGGCACCCATGGATCAGAAATTTACCGTCATAATAAAGAAAACTATTGATTATCAATAGCTCGTATTGAATAATGTAATGTAATAATGTAATGTAATATTTCTTAATGTGCTCCTCCACATACTTGCTATAATCTCTTAATTCATCTCGTAGCATCATACAATATCTGATTTATCACGAATAATCGACAATACGGCAATTTGAGGATGGTCCGAGAACGCTGCTGCAGTGCCGTCGGGATGCAATAACAGCATAATGCTCATCTTATACGTCCCTTGCCAAGACATCAATTTCATATAGCCTATTTCTCAGATTAACGCAATAGACAACATGTAGAAAAATCATTTCAGATCAATAGTTGCTCATTACAATTGATCAAGAAACAGTTTATTGAATAGTATTTAAAATTTGTCGCAATTTTAATACATTTTCCAATTTCCGTACTCGAGATTTTTGGAAGCGGGGGCCATGACTGGTCCTGGCTGGAAATATTCGTGGGGAAAACCTCGACCCTTTGCTGCAGGAATTTCATTAACAACTCTTTGGTAAAGCAGAATTTTTTCAAAACAACTCTTATTGATTGGAATATTTATCAACAACTCTTTGTTAAGTAAAATCATCCTAAATAACTCTTTGCTCCATCGCCAAACCAAACCATTTCATTGAATTCATCAAGTACAAGAATATGAATGGTAAGGAGAGGCAGATGGTGTATATTTCGCTGGCGTTACTTTCCAACAGGTCGCCGGTTGGCGCTGACTACTAATCCGTCCACTGAATGATTTTCAGTTGTCGCTTTCGCTTCGTTGCTCTCTGGTTCCGTTCGTTACTCGCACACTGCTGTGGCTTTCACGCGCTCTTCTTTGCTGCTCCGCTGCTTGATCCGCTCGTTATGCCGTTCGATTTGTGAATGAGCTGGGAGCAGAACAACCAGTGGTTTTATTTGCTCGAGCTTCTTTCACCGATGGCGAGTGGTGGGGTTCTCGCTTAGTTGTTTCGTCACTCCGTTCGCTACTCGCACGCGATTGGTTATTGCTTTCGCGCTATTTTCGTTGATGATTCTTCGCTGAAAAAAAAAAAAAACTGCAACTCTTTTGATTTTGAATTTGATTTGAATGAAATTTTCACAGAATATCAGAAATAACTTAAATTTTAACATATATTTTTGAGTGATTTTTCCAATCACACGTTGAAAAGCAGTAACGGTTTGACTAAAGTGAATTTTTTGACGATTTTTGACGTTGGATAACGTCTTACGGCAACATACTGGGGTACAATTTCGAAAACCGAAAAATCGCTCGCGTCACGAAAAGTGGTTAGATTTTGAATGTTAATAACTTACTAACGCCCGGATAGATTTTCAAGATTCTTGCACCAATCGATTGGAAATCTTTCTACGAATCGACTCCAACAATGAAAACTATTGATACTCATGACTAAACTATTGAAAAATTGGGAAATATCGAAGCATGTCTTATTTTTCAAAGAAAAGCACATTTTTCTTGTGTATTCCTGACACAGACATCATTGCGCGATATCTTAGCCACTTTCGTCATTCAAAGGGAAACGCCCCTTTCGGTCTTCTTCTTACTTCTCTTATTATCCCGTGTTCAGTCGAAGCCAACCAAACTCGACTTCACGCGCGCATCAGTCAGTCGTAGACCAGCAACCGGAGAAGGACTCATATCGGAATAAATTTTACACGTTCGTCGCTGCTGCTGCTGCTGCTGTTTATTCCCAAGCTAAAAGCTGCGGGTTCCGTGTTATCGCTCATCATGGCCCTTTGGCATCCAGCTCGCCCATCGAATTCGTCCAGAAACCTTGATAATTACCGTCGGAGGAGTGAGCAAACCATCGAATACAAGGATGGATAAGAAAGCACAAAATTACCGACCGCATTTCAATTTAATCGTCTTCGGTGAGATTTTGGTGTGTTTCTGTCTAACAATGGAATGAAAACCCAGTTTAATCGACGGTGACTACCACCAACCGTCCTTTTCAGGACGACAATTACATTTTAAAAGAGTTGTGAGAATTTTCCACCGACAATTACTGATGATTGGATGTAATTGATTCAGATTTTGGTCAGTCATTTACACGCAACCATAAATGGGACATGAATTTCCGATTGTGCGGGCGCGGGGCAATCGTCGACAGTGTGTGCATGAGTCGGATAAATTGCGAACGGCACTTGAATGAAGAATCCCTCCCGGTTTGTTTCGCATTTAGTGATGATTGCATAATGCCGTTATCGCCGTCGCTACCTACATGATACTAGAGCGATCAATATCAACTCGTCGAACACAGAGCTAAAACTAATCAGCAACAGCTTTGTTGACGTTTCGATATGGTAGGGCAAACGCTCCCTTAGTGGAGGTAGCTCCAATAGTGGAGGTAGTGTGTTTTGGCATGTTTCGCGCTAATAAATGGTTATGTGATATTTTTGTATTATGTACGATGCGAAAATGATACAAGTAATCGAATAATATTCATGAAATTTAACCGTAAAACTATTTAAAACAATTATTTTGCTTAGTTTTTTTTGCTCCTTTGCACCTATAGTGGTGCATCAGTACCCATAGTGGAGCGTCCCATAAGAAATCAATGGTTTGCGCCACTAAAGGAACCATCCTTAAAATATACCTCCACTAAAGGAACAGTGTTCCTATTATTAGTGTAAGGCTTTTTGCAGGGAAATTTCAAATGAATCGTGATTTTTATACATTTGAATGATAGAAGGATTTGAGATCTATCGAATGATACGTTAAAATCATATATTTCATGATCTTAACACCGTGTTTTAGCAGTTTTCCCTTAGGTGCACCAGTAATGGTACACTTGCCCTAAGACATTGTCGATCGAATGGAAATACGCACACAGAAAAGACTGCGAAAATGCTACCGCCGCCCGACTGAACGACGGGAACCTATGTTAAACTTTGTTTGCCATTTATCTCTGTTGAAAACTAATCATCCGAAACTATAATGATAACTAAATAAATTATTTAATCAATTGTGGCCCTGAAAAGAGCAGTTGTTTGAAACTGTGCTTCAATGCAATTTAAGCGCGTTCGCCACGGATACGACGAGTATCGAAAGGCTTCGGAACCCACTTAAGCAATCAATCTTAGTGGATCATGCGGGGATCCTCAAGCGGAATATTTGTTTGTTGAGCAAAAGTTACCGCTCATGCTTCTGCTTCCATCGACCAATTGAAGTGTTAATCGAACCAACCAAAAAATAACACAAAATGTTCATAATAGGTCAGAATTGACATGCAACAAATAGTGTGAAAATTGATTAGAAGAGCACTTATTTTCGACCTACAAGAATTCTGTGCCTATTTTCGGATTTTCATACAAAGTAGGCCAAAACGGTATCGAAAATCGATCGGTCGAAAATCATCGAAAAACGGTCGAAAACTAGTGTTGGGTCGAAAATTGATGCTGCTCTCTTAGAAATCTTTCATAAGTTCGTGACAGTCTCAAGCCAGGAAATATAAGAAGCTAAAGTTATCCAACGTCACTTTGGCGGTCGTATCTCGGAAACAACCTCTTACTTTTTATAATTGACATAACTAAACAGCAAAGTTGTAGATTTTGACGAGATGAATAAGTTTGCTGAAGACAGTTTTTGTGTAAGGCTATCAGAATTTAAGATAAAAAGTTTTGAATTTTTCGTCGAAAATTACAGTTTAGTCAAACCGTTATTACTTAAAAACTTGTAATTGGAAAAATTATTCAAAAATGTATGTTAAAACTCAAGTTACATCTGATATTCTGTGAATGTTTCATTCGACAATATTTCCATAAATAACTGAGATCTAACTTACCAAAGTTGTTCATTTTGTATTTCATTTCATCGAAAAAGTTGCAAATGCATGTGAATAAGTTGGGGCCTTCCTTAGCCGAGTGGTTTGGTTAGAGTCCGCGGCTACAAAGCAAAGCCATGCTGAAGATGTCTGGGTTCGATTCCCGGTCGGTCAAGGATCTTTTCGTAATGGAAATTTTCTTGAATTCCCTGGGCATAGAGTATAATCGTACCTGCCACACGATATACGATTGCAAAAATAGAAACTTTGGCAAAGAAAGCTCTCAGTTAATAACTGTGGAAGTATCATAAGAACACTAAGCTGAGAAGCAGGCTCTGTCCCAGTGAGGACGTTAATGCCTAGAAGAAAAAGAAGAAGAATAAGAAGATGTGAATAAGTTCTCTGTTTATTCGACAAACCAGCTAAATATTTCATGGGTGCACAGCAGCAACAGGGTAGCGGATCACAGGGATTTAGTTGAAATCTGGAAACGTAGCTCAATAATGAGCAAGTTCGGAGGAGCTCTTACCAGCTCGAAAGCGGAAATGGAATGAAACTGAATCCAACGAAGGCAGCATGTTTTATAACCTTGGAATAGCAGATGATGCTCCTCCCTTTTGTGTTCTTTCTGATCGACCAGTCTGGGCAATGGGTATGTGCCAATAATGTGTTGGGCTTGGAATTACTTGAAAATTGTGGAGAATACTAATACGTGAGAAATTGGTCGAACATGAATTGTTGGAATGATTGGCATTCCCTAAATATTCAATACGAGCTATTGATAATTAATAGTTTTCTTTATTATGATGGTAAATTTCTGATTCATGGGTGCCAAAATTATTACAATTGTTCAATGAGAATGTCTTTTCAAAAGCATTCTAAACATGTCGCAATTTTGTTACATGGGATAATTTTCCTAATCAAAGTGTTCCCATAAAATATGGAATATAAAAGGCGCTGTTGGAAAAGCCACTCTATTTTATAATCGTTGAGCACTCACCCCGACGGCACTGCAGCAGCGTCCGCGAGTACAATCTCAAATGGTTGAGTCATAAATTATTCATGACAAATGAAATTTTGTATGAAGCCGTGTGAAATTGATTTAGGAATATTAGAAGTTATAAATAAAGTCGGAAATATTTCTCTTTTAACTCTTTTCCACAAATTTGATGGCTCTGCAAAGAACCGACGGCTTTGTAAGCGTCGATGTTGTTACGGATAAATAACACAGCTCGAACCAGCAAAACTCAGGGGGCTTCTGGTATTTGCCCCTAACGGGATTGCTTCTTGACCACCAATGATGATTTCATCACGAGTCGAAATTTTGAAGCGCGGGTCAACAGCTCCTCGGCCGATGAAATTTGCGGCGGCGATGACGATGGCTGGGTGAACGCAAACAAGCGGTGAACCATAAAGCGAGAATGACTCGCCCGACCGTGTTCACAGTACGACCGCAAATTCACCTGTGGACTGCTTCCTCTTCTTCTTCTAGGCGACGGCAGCGGTGATGGCTTTAGCTTCGGACGGCATCTTCTCTCGCTCGCTCGACAGTTTGATTTGAGCGAAGCAAGACAAACGGGGGCGTCCTTCGCTATCGATGTCTGTGTCTGAGAAGCCCGCCCGGTCAGAGCAAGCCGATCTGTCGCCTGCTGAGATGCGAGCCAATCGGAGAGTGAAATGCAAATGACGTCAAATTTTCTCTAGCCACCCGTATTTATAGATTTGCTTGAAATCAACGTTCTATTTTAAAACAGTTATTAAACTATTTGGACAGGTATGTGGGATTCAGTAAGTAAACGACATGAAGCTTTGATGTCTTGTCTTTCGATTGAGGTGCTAATCAAGAAATTTCGTTAAGCCAGCGAAAAGTTATAAACGTTTAAAATATTTCATGCCAGCGTAACGCTCTCGGTTTTGAAATTCCAATTTCACTCCTGTATAGAGAAGAAAGACGTACTTCTACGTCAAAACACACTGAAAAATCATATTTAATTTCCTCAGCATTGGGTCGACCAAAATTTTAAATCAACGTGTCATTAGAATCGTAATCTTATATTCTTTGAAGAGACCCCACGAAATTTTGGAGTTAAAATCTGAAAAGTATTCAAAATCAATGAAACAGTCAGTCAAGTCATCGTGCAAAAGTTTGGGTTCACCTCTCAGTATGATGCAAATCGTGCGAAAGTTTGGGTTTACCTGAGTCGCACGCACATAATTTTTGTCAATATAATAACGCGTACATGATTGGTTTGAGATATCACAGATTGGTGAATCCCAGGGGGGTGGCATGAGCCAATATTTACCAACCCAACATCAATTCAACATGGCGTCCAGTGTTCTTGTTTTGATTATTTTGGGAGGGACAAAACATATGTTTTTATGGGTAGAAGACATCAATTATACCTCGATGATGCGTAAAACATTAAACAAAATGATGCACTAATGAAAAGCGTCATCAAATACGACGATTCAATACGATATGTTTAAATGCCAGAATCTAGCACTAGCACCGTATGAGCCGTATACTCGAAAATCAGGAGCAAGGTTAGGGCAAACCGACCAGAAAGTGGGTACCAAAACTCGAAGTACCAAAACGATGTGAGTCAGATCCGAAATGTATGCAGGATGACAGCCGTGTCAGTCCTCTGGTGAATCCCAACCCCCCCGCGGAGTGACAGATAACGCAATAATCACGTACCTATACACTGAACGGAATCTCCCGCCATAAATTGAATGATTTTTGCCTCATTCGAGCCCCATACCTATTTTCAGACACAATCAAGATGATTTTCATTTTAGACCAAATCATCTGTTTACAAATCAATCCAGATGAAAATCATCCAATTTTGGAATGGTTGCATTCCTTCTCAGAGATGTTCAAAATTGAATGACTATCATACACGTATGTAAACAAACCTCGTTGCAATCTTGCACATTATTAAAATAACTCCAGATGAAAATTAATAACTATTCATTGTTGATGGTTTACGAATCATTATATATTTAATGTAATGCAGAAAATGTTAATATATTTATTAGCTGCCTATAACATGCCTGTTTGTCGAAAACACGATGTGAGATGTGACCGCATTGTCCACACGAACTTCCTTCGAAAAGTGGTCCGATGAATGATTATTGATTTCTCTGGAATGATCAACAGATAAAACAGTCAAACTATTTTCTCGAAGGTTCCATTACAAAACGCAATTACCTCTAAAATCCTCGCAGAAATAATGAACCAAGCTGCTGTCGCCATTTTTCTGATAAATTGGCAAGAATTATTTGACATTTAGGATCATCAGATTCCCATATGAGACTTTGGACTATTATTGAATGATTTTTTGTTTGGGACATGGAATGAAAGAAAATCGTACGCACGTTGCATGTTATTCATTTGTATTGACACAATTCAAATATCTACTTTTTATCATACGGATATACACTAAAACTCATCTCAGAATTGAATGATTTTAGTACAATAGGTAATAGATGCATCATATTCTTGCAGAATCATTCAAAATAAGGAATATGAAGATTTGCAGCCATGTGAATTACAAACCATTCAATTGAGGGCGGGAAATTTGGTTCAGTGTATATACTTTCAACGTAAACAATGGGACCATCCACCGCTGCCGGCACAATTTTTCGCTATGGCAGATCGGAATTTTGTTTCGTTGTTGACGGGTGCAAAACAACGAATGGAATGAAATGAAATAAGGGCGAGTCTGATATTTTGGTCTGCCAATGGAAATAAATTTGATAAAATCACCAAATTTAAGCACCAAATGAACTTAAAAGCGTACCAATTCGTTCGGTGAAAAGATTAAATGACGTGTTAGTGCTTTGTTTTGCGGAAAAGTAATCTATAAGAAATTACTTACAATACAGCCTAACAGATTTGTGGATCGCTTTTATGCCCTAAAAAGAAAGCGCTGGCCGTAACATGAAATAAAATATAATATTGTGGGCCTCGTGGCCGTGTGGTTAGCGTCGTTAGGCATTCAAGCGCATCGTGTCATTGGGTGTGGGTTCGATTTCCGCTTCAGCCATTGAAACGTTTCGTCAGGAATGTTTCTCAACTGTGCCACTGGAGCATCCTTATCCATTGTCTAGTGTTAAGTTACATTCCGTGCAGCTAAATGGCTGAAGATGGCTTTTTATTTGAAATCGAATCATGTCGAAAAGTGATATTTTTTTATTTGCAGTTTTTTTCTATGCGGATTAGAACACTTGTTCTCATACTCACCACCAAAGGTTTAAGTTTCAATCAAATGAGCCTATGAACTACGATGCAGAGATGCATTTGAACGCGTTCTGTTCATGATCTGTTCAAACCTTGTGCTCACGAGAGCCGTGTTCAAGTTCAAACAATTTGTTACGTTTGATCACAGGACTCTGTTCATTGCGTGGCAACCGTTACCGTCATTCGTTGTTTTCATCAATGGATCAATGCACGAGTTCACTATTTTGACATTTGAGCGGTGCCGAATTCACTGGTTTCCATGGTTACATATACAGCTCGGCACCGCTAAAACGTCAAATAATGAACTCGTGCATCGGTCCCTACAAATACGGTGCAAATGCAGACGCATTCCAGTTCATTATTTTCAAGTTAAAAACTGTTTTTAATCAAAGAAAAGTTATTTATATAATATCATTTCTATTTCAGAGTCGTACTAATAACTAAACAACGATCAACAATCAATGACGCTTTAGTGACCGAGCGATGGCCCTTCTCAAAACATCTCTTATATTGTCAATCCGTGACCCATATTCTGAAGTTTTCATTGGCACGATTATTCGATTGGTCTTTAAAGCATTCCTTCAAAGCGCAAAAATAATACCGGTCTTAAGATAATTTTGACTTATTCCTGCCCGAATAAAAAATACAATACAAAAACAATATAACGTATTGAAACAGTACCATTCAATATATTGGAAATACAATACAGTATATGTAAAATGACAATACAATTACAGTACAATATATTGTTTTGAACAGTTCACTGCATGGTATATGAGATTTTTGCAATATAATGTATGGGTGGTTAAGTATCGTAGCAATACAAATATAGATATTTTCTCATACAAACATTTTGAAAATACAATACGATATAATGTTCATGTATTGTCTTGATTAGCAATTTGTGTATTGTTGTACAATACAAAAACAATTCAACGAACTGTATCATGGTTGCATTCGTCGTTACAGCTAATGTCAAGTGACTTCTAAAAAACTACTTATTTTTACTTTTTGAATATTTTTCACCCAACATTTCTTGCTTTCTGAACTTGTTTTGTTTATTTCTTTCAGCAAAGCTACATAGAAAAAAGCAACAGTTGTTTTACGCGAAAATAGGAATTTGACCAAAATTGTAAGGTATAAAACCAATTAAAAACAATACAATGTTCTGTTACAATATATTATATTGTTTTTGAATTGTATATCCAAACAAGAATAATATTGCTTCGACATTCAATTACAATACGCTGTATTGTATCCAATACGTTATATTGTACATTAATGGTTTATTCCATTCACTGAATGATACGTTTTTATCCGGGTGAATAAATATAGATTTTATTTTCAAAAGATGCCTTTATTTTTTAAAGGAATTTTCAAAATACTAGGAAATTTATTGCATTACAAATTATGTACATTCACTATTTACTAACAAGCTTTTCAATATTGCTACCACGCCTGCAATTTATCCACGTCGAATCTGATCGTAACTGTCTTCCGGTTTTCCGAAACCAAAGCCAAAAAACGGATATACATTTCCGAAAATACATGGTTTTCTATCTATATGCGTGATTCTTGACCGTTCATCCCAGATTTCATTAGTTTCAATTAGCGAGTATCATTCCCTTGTTGGGACGCAGCCATGGCATAATCAACGGATCCACAAGAGATGTAGATTGTGTGTTGGAATCGTGGGACTGTAAGATCAAAGCAGTAAAAGCGAGCTTGTCAAAAATTTTGAAGAACACGAATCCGCGATCAGTCTAGTGATCCTTGCGTTTGTTCAAAAACTGAACATGAACACGAGAGCAATCAAAGGAACATTTGTGAACGCTCACAGAACATGAGCGTTCAAAATGCATCTCTGATACGATGACGTCACGCTGCAACTTTCAGCGTGAAGAAAACCTTTACTGCGGGCGATGTATACAGAAAAATAAACGATTTCGTTGCACATTCATCCACGCATTGTTCATCCGGTGAACATTCGTGTTTTCGTGGATGTCATTGTATGTAAACATATTTAGATCGGAAAAAATCAACAAGAAAAGAAGACCGTGGATAAGTCCATTGGATGAACTATCCAGCTTTTTAGAAGTGGTAGTGGCCGCCAAAAGTTAGCTTACTTTCTGGTAGGGATCCAACATATTGACGTTTGGCTTTAGTCCGGTCAATTGACTTGTCCACCGGTGTGATAAATTCACTTGGTTAAAGAAATTTGACACTTTAGCGGGTCATGTAGATGCTTCCCACGTGTTTCGGTCAAGTGTCAAAATTCTTGGACTGAGTAAATTGAGTGCACCGGTGGATAAGTCCATATCAAGCGACCCAAGTCAAACGTCAGATCACTAGATCCCTTTTTGTAAAAGTGGGCTAATTTTTGGTGATATTAGGGTTCGTAAAAGCGGAATACTTCATCCAATAAGCTTATCTGATTGAAACTTAGACATCTGGTGGTGAGTATGAGAAAAAAAAAAGTGTTCAAATCCGCAAAAAAAAATGTACTGCGAGTTGATATGATCTCAGATTGATTTCAAGCTTATAACTACAGTCAATTTCCCATAAATTAATGATTATCTTAATTATCTAAGGGATGATTCAAATATTACGTAACGAATAAATTTGCCAATTTAAACCCCCTCCCTCCCTGAAGTAACAGGTTTTATATGGAAAATTTCAATTTATTGTATGGACCGAAACACTACAAAATATCCCTTACCTCCCCTTGTTGTGTTACGTAATATTTGAACGATCTCTAACAAATTTGTCTTGCTTTGAATTGTCAAGTCTCGATTACTTTTTCAAATCGACGTAAGTAACTTTCATACGGTTTTGAGAAAATTAATTCAGAAGAATCACAACCTGTCTTCTAAAACTGTTTTGAAATGAATCACCTTTTTAACATTTTTTCGCAGTGTACACCACTTAAATTTTGCATACAATCAGCTCGCGTTCAAAAACTACGTAGTTTCTATTATTTCCCAAAAAAAATAATTACACAAAATGATAAGCCGTTTCATCAAGTTACTTTCGACGTTTTTCTACCAGTGTAAAATCGGCTCAAGTTGTGTTTTGTTTTGATTCGTGGTTAAGTCACTTTGTCTCTCCATACAGCGGGGCGGCGAAAGTAGTGGTTAGGTTGCGAAAGTTGAAAATCTTACTTTCGTCGTTTTGTAAATCCGGAAATTAAACGTTCTAAAAGTGAAAAGTTGAGTTGGCACAGGGTGGAACGTGTAGAATTCCGCCTGCTTAACACGTAGGATCGATAAAGTAAGTTTGTATACTTTTTTGACTTGAGTCTGTATGAACAATTTTTCGAGAAGTGGTCAAAAAATAATTTAGTAAACAAAGGAACGGTTACTATAAGCAACTTACAGCATGAGGACCACATCACACCACTATTCAAAACTCGCTCGTGGGCCATACAAAATCTTCCCAATGACCGTACAAATCTTTTTAGAGAATCGCTATTTAGTGAAATGTAAAACTTTTTTTATGTCCATCAAGCATAATTCTAGTTTACGCCCTATTTTGAGCACACTCCATGATTTCATTGAGTTTGACAGTACCACGGACCAAATTTTTTCGGTACATTGACGTTGTACTGCAGCTGTCATGATGCTCCCGGGTTGGTGAATCCAAACTTTTGCACGACACACCATATTGAGAGGTGAACCCAAACTTTTGCACGGTGACTTGACTGACTGTTTCATTGATTTTGAATACTTTTCAGATTTTTCCGCCAAAATTTCGTGGGGTCTCTTCAAAGAATATAAGATTACGACTCTAATGACACTTTGATTTAAAATTTTGGTCGACCCAATGCTGAGGAAATCAGATATAATTTTTCAGTGTGTTTTTTGAAAAATGTCACAACTTTAGGTAAAAATTTAATATACAAAGTTCAAAAAATGTTTTTGGAAAAATACATACGAAGTAAGAATAACTCTTTGCGTTTCGAATGCGACTTAGAGAGTTTCAATTGAACGTGAAATCACAGATATATGGACAGAAAACTTTTGCATGTTTTTTAGGGGGTGAACCCAAACTTATGCACGGGAGTGTAACTCTCCGAATACGGTTCGTCGGCTTATTCGGATCAAAATCCAAATACTGCCTAGGAGACTATTTGATAGTTTCTTCAGAATTTCTTTACAGCATCCTCTGGAAAAACATCATGGATTATCGAAAATATGTTGAGGAAAACATTCATGAACTTCTTCATAGATCGCTCTATAAATTCTCCATAGATTCCTCAAGCAATTATCCCAGAAATTCGTCCTGAAGTTCCTCCAGTAATTTTTCAAAGGATACAAAGATGACTTCCTTTACGTTACTTTTGATAGCGCAACGTCCTTCAAGACATTAACTGCGCCACAATGTTACGCCAACTAACTCGATCCATGACTGCTAACCTCCAATTTCTCGATCGCCCCAAACTTCCAAAATCCTGCTCCACTTGGTCAAGCCACCTAGCTCGTTGCGCTCCCCTTCGTCTTGTACCGGCCGAATTTGAGTTGAACACCATTTTTGCGGGATTGTTGTCCGGCGTTCTCACAACGTGTTCTGCCCATCGTACTCTTCCAGCTTTGGCGACTTTCTGGATACTGGGTTCACCGCAGAATTGCGCAAGCTCGTGGTACATTCTTTTCCTGCATACGCCGTTCTCACATACTCCGCCAAAGATTGTCCTAAGCACACGTCGTTCAAAAATTCCTAGTCCTCTTCGAGCATTGTCCACGTCTCATGCCCGAGGGCTAACGGTCTTATCAGCGTCTTGAACATGGTATAGAAGTGAAATTACTAGACCACAAAGTCTTGTGGAGTAAGCACGACTTCCGGAAATGATACGTCTTCGTATTTCTCTGCTGCAATTGTTATCCGACGTTATCAATGATCCGAGGTAGACAAATTCGTCCACCACCACGAACTCATCAACGACGATCATCAAGCGTCTGCCAATGCGAGCTCTATCGCGCTCGGTTCCTCCAGCCAGCAGATATTTCGTCTTCGACGTATTTACCTTCAATCCAACCTGGTCTGATTCACGTTTCAGCCTGGTATTCTGTTCAGAAACCACCTGGAACGTTCTTCCGACAATGTCCACGTCGTCAGCAAAACAGATGAAATGGCTGGACTTATTGAAGACCAGGCCCCGCATGTTGATGCCCGTCCGTTTCATAACACCTTCTAGCGCAATATTGAACAGGAGGCAGGAAAGACCATCGCCTTGTCGAAGTCTTTTACGTCTTTCGAACGGATCCGATAATGTACCCGATATATTCATACAGCACTGTACACTATCCATCGTTGCTTTGATCAGTCTAGTCAGTTTCCCGGGAAAACCATTCTCGTCCATAATCTTCCATAGCTCTTCGCCGCCGCTTTGAAATCGATGAATAGGTGGTGCGTAGGGACTTGATATTCGCGACACTTTTGGAGAGTTTTGGAGGGTCTTCCGCAACATAAAGATTTGGTCTGTCGTCGATCGCCCGTCCACAAAACCGGCTTGATAACTTCCCACAAATCTGCTTGCCAGTGGCGATAGACGGCGGAAGATGATCCGGGAAAGCACTTTATAGGCTGCGTTAAGAATGGTGATCGCTCGATAATTCTCACATTCTAACTTGTCAGCCTTACTCCCTCCTTCCACTCCTCCGGTAGCTGTTCTGTATCCCAGACCCTGGCTATCAATCGGTGCAGACAAGTGGCCAACCTGTCCAGGCTCGTTTTAATAAGTTCCTCTCCAATACCTTCCTTTCCAGCTGCTTTGTTATTCTTGAGCTGTTTGATAGCATCCTTAACTTCAACTATTGTGGGAGTTAGCACGTCTCCCGCATCCGCCGTACTGATGAAGCTATTTCTCCTGCTGCCATGGTCTTCCTCCTCTGCACCATTTAGGAGTTTATCGTAGTGCTGCTTCCACCTTTCAATCACCTCACGTTTGTCCGTCAAGATACCTCCATTCTTATCCCGGCACATTTCGGCTCGCGGCACAAAGCCTTTGCGGGATGCATTGAGTTTCTTGTAGAACTTACGCGTTTCTTGAGAACGATACAGCTGCTCCATCTCCTCGCACTCCAACTCTTCCGGGCGGCGCTTTTTATCCCGGAATAGATGGGTTTGCTGTCATCGCTTCTGTTTGTATCGTTCCACATTTTGACGGGTGCCTTGCTGCAGCATAATCGCCCGCGCTGCATTCTTCTCGTCCAAAACCGTCTGACATTCCTCGTCGAATCAACCGTTCCGTCGATTTCCTTCCACGAACCCAATGGTTCCTTCTGCTGCGTTGTTAATGGTTGCTTTGACACTACTCCAGCAGTCCTCAAGAGGGGCTTCGGTGAGCTCTCCCTCTTCCGGCAACGCTGCTTCAAGGCTTTGCGCGTAGTCAGTTGCGACTTCGGGTAGCTTGAGTCGTTCCAGATTGTACCGTGGCGGACGTCGGTACCGAATGTTGTTCACAACGGAAAGTCTTTGACAGTCTGTTGGGGTGATCTCCAGGTGTACCGATGCAGGAGACTGTGCTGGAAGTAGGTACTACGTATGGCCATGTTCTTGGAGGCGGCGAAATCAATCAGTCTAAGGCCGTTTTCGTTCGTAAGCTGGTGAGCGCTGAACTTCCCTATAATCGGTCTAAATTCCTCCTCCTGGCCAACCCGAGCGTTGAGATCTCCGATAATGATTTTGACATCATGGCTTGGGCAGCTGTCGTATTCACGTTCCAGCTGCGCGTAGAAAGCGTCCTTATCGTCATCGCCACTTGCTAGGTGAGGGCTGTGCACGTTGATTATGCTGATATTGAAGAAACGGCCTTTGATCCTCAACTTGCACATTCTGTTGTCGATTGGTCACCACCCAATCACGCGCCTCTGTATTTCGCCCATCACGATAAAAGCTGTGCCCAGCTCATGTCTGTTTCCGCAGCTCTGGTAGATGGTATAACCATCCTTACACGTATGTAGCGTCGACCCTTTCCAGCAAACCTCCTGCAAAGCTACGATGTCGAACTTGTGGATCCTCAATAATTCGGAGATTGCGGGTACATCTCAATAAATTGAGAGACTTACAGTTCCATGATCTGAGTTTCGAATCGTTAGTCCATTTTCGATGCCTGGGTCTACGCCGATTGTTCCGGTGCGAATTTACATTGTATGCTTCCTGTACTGATGATTTTTACGGTTGGCTTGTAAGGCTTGCACCAACTCCCTGTCTCGCCGGAGGACCATCTTGCATAGCACTGTTTAGAGTCCCACGCTAGCACTAGGACGATGATCAGCCGCTCCTAACATGGAGAACAGACGCTGTTTTGAGCCGCCCCTAACATGGAGAACAGACGCTCTGATAAGCAACAGCCTAAGGACCACAAATGGGGTCTATTTTATAGTGCCGTTTACTTAAATTAGGAACTATTTGAAAGACATTTATCCAACCTTATCTTTCAGTAAATCAAAGAGATTTCTCGGAGGCCATGCAAGCAGACTAGAACAGCTCTGAACCAACTGAACGAAGTCGGTACCAACTCCTATAGTTTTTTTTCCAAAGCTTAACCGCATCAGAATTCCACCATGAAGTTCCTCCCATTAATCGTAAATGTAGCGTGTAATTTGCTAGGCACATCGGTTTTTGATTTCGGCTCTGTCAAATGTAAAAAAACCCAAGTAAATTTTACCATTTTTATTCGCTTTCGATATTACACATGTACTGCATCATACTACAAGGAATCCCTTGCTAAAAACAATCACTGGAGGAAGTGTCGCCATCGTGCGGATCTTTTTGCAATGCCAACACGTTCCACCGGCCCCCGGCTCCGATACCCTTCTTCCGGAGATCCAGACGCCTTAGACTGGGGCGGAGATGATATCGGTGTACTTCTTGATCTTGCTGGCGACGCTCATGTCCACGTACTTATCACCGATAGAGACGATCATTCCTCCGATCAACGATGGGTCGACCTTGGCCGTCAGCTGGATGCTCTGGTTGGGCTTCAGGAACGACTGGAAAATAGAAAGACGAAATGTATAAAAATTCAAAAGGCTAATTAGAAATTGACAGGGTGGTCAAACAAACTTAAAAAATAAATTCCAGGGTTTTTCATGGGTTTCACGATCATTTTTTGATTTTTTTTCCAATGCTTAACCCTTTCTCTAGAGCTCCTTTTCAACGAACTTGAGACAAACCGATTTAGCTAAATACTACGCATCAGTTACTAGAAAACAACGAGCTACACACTCGGTTCCAATGGCTTTTGTTGCGAAATCAGAAGTTATGCGAGTGTTACACTATTGGACTAATATATGCACTATTTGAGTACTCTAATGAGCTCACATCATTCAAAAACTACTTTATAATATTTGGGTTTATTCTACGAGTGGCGTGAGGTGACAATGGGTTACATGCTTGGCCTGATTCGCTACTCACCACATAATAACGCACTTGCGCTAGTGTCTATGCACGAAAAATCGCTAAAAGGTAACGCGAAAAATATTTGTATGGCGAGATGCATCTAACGAATTATTTCTCAAAAATGGGAACTATTTTCGAAAAAATATTTGGTACCGGTTGTACGTAATGATAATGATTATCACGCCTACCAAATATTTTTTCGATTAATGCTTTCATTTACGAGAAATTTGAAGTTAGATGCCCTTCCCCATACACAATGAAACGAGAAAACTTCTGCTGACCAACGTGTAATGACAGAGATAAGGATAAAAAACTTTTATATGTTTTCATGGGGTGAACCCCAACTTTTGCACGCGAGTGTACCTGGAACCAGTTCAATTCAATTGGGTTAATTCTAGGAGTGGCGTGAGGTGACAATTCTCAACTCGAGTGAAGTGACTCGCCGTGCATCTCAAATGGAGAGTCACTTCACTCGAGTCGAGAATTGTCACCTCGCTATACCAGAGGCGTCCCGTGAGGAATTTGATTACCTGTGCACTGACTCGCACAAACCGTTTATTTTGAATTATGAGTACGAATTTTTCAATTGATTTTTTTAAATGTATTTCAGCTTAAAATGTAATTTCTTATTATTAACACCTTAAAATGTAATTTCCAATACTGTATGCAATCTTGAAGTGTCTGGAAGCTATTATATTTGTTGCTCCTTGGACGTATTTTTTGTTTGTTTTCTTCGTTTCAATCACTAGTTGTAAGTTTTAAGAATTTTGAATGATTCCAATATACAATGTTTAGGGACAAGGACAATTCTCAAAATTTCGCTGATACCAAGGCGATGGAAGAAAAATTTTGCGTATTAATCGCGGACCCATAGTTTGATAATATTTGACATAAAAATGTATATTTACAGTAAAAATGACCTTCATGTGCGTAAATTTCAAGCATTTTTCGTATTTTGCGAACTGAGATAATAAGTTTAATATCATATTATCAACACAAAATTTAAAGCAAGAAGACGTTTAACTTGAAACTAAACGATTAGCACATTTTTTTAATATGAAACTCGGCTTACAAATAAATAAACCATTCTTATGAGCAAAAATCTGAACTTTTCTGAGATTAGCATATAAATCTTCAGAATTCAACTATTTACGCGTTATTTTCCAAGTTACGCGATGAAGGATAAATTCCGTGGATTTCGTGGTTTTCGCGAAATTCCGAATCTTCATTATTCCTAACGTTGTTATTCTATATAATAATTCTTATTATTTACAGCTTGTCAATTGTATTACGATATCTTAGCTTTTTGACGATGTCCAGCGCTGGTACATCTCTTTGTATACTTCTGTTGATACATCAAAGCTTTTAAATAAAATGATGACTGACTGATGAACGCTGAAACCCACTTTACGCACACTGCAATTTATCAGTTGTCGGTCTGTTGAGCAAGAAAAACTATATTCACACATAGTTATAAATCAATTCAAAGCCACATAAATTGTGTGTATTTAATAAGATAAAACATAATCAATTTGGCCAATATGTTTAACATCTAGTTTTGGTTCCAATCAATATTGTGCATACTATCGCGCGACACCTGGAAGCTCCATGCAACATACATACACACAAAGCATGTATGGCGTTGACGCTTTCGCTTCCAACAGCAGACGTCGTGACGCCAGTTGCGCGCGCTTTCTCAATTCTTGCAAACCAATGCGAGTGTCATGGTCAATTTCTCTCTCGGGTGCACAAATTGGAGTGAACCAGATTTTACCTATACAACGCCACTGTTGCTCTAGAAATGCCAATACAAATGCACATTCCTGCTGTGTCCATACCCGCTATTTTCGTGCACAAGAAAGAGGCTGAAATGAACATTCTCTGCAATACGATGGAGGCGCATGGCAGTTTGTCTTGTTTGCTTTGCTGTTTTCGCTTGCTGGTTGAGCAAGACCATTGAGGGGGAGAATCAAACGGCTTGTTCACTGAGGGCGATGCACCAATTCTCGCATACTCTGAGATAACGCCCTAAAAGCCATTGGTAGCCACGTATGTAGCTCGTTGTTTCTGAGCACAAGAAATAGTAAGCATCCAAACCAACATCACAGGCAGGTAGATAATGATCTTTTCTTTCCCATAGCGTTGTTAAATAACATGAAAATCCATTCAAATGCTCAGAAACAACAAGCTACACACATGGTTACTAATGGCTTTTAGGGCGAGATCAGAAGTTATGCGAGAATTGAAGGTGAAGAAATCAAACAACATTTTCAAGCAACTACACATTATGAATGTTGGAAGTATTGAGAAGTATATTATATATATTTAATTTGTTAGTTGGAAATCTTTGACTGTGCAGTGCACCAAGTGCACCTTAGGACGAGACGCCACTGCGCTATACGACACCGACAATGGGTGACATGCATGCCCTGATTCGCTACTCGCCACATAGTAACGCACATGCGCTAGTATCTATGCACGAAACATCGCTAAAACGTAACACAAAAAATATTTGTATGGCGGAATGCTTCTAACGAATCATTTCTCGAAATTGCGAACTATTTCCGGAAAAATATTTGGTACCGGTTGTACGTAATGATGATGGCTATCACGCCTACCAAATATTTTTTCGATTATTGCTTTCATTTACGAGAAATTTGAAATTAGATGGCTTTCCCCATACAAAATAAAACGAGAAAACTCCTGCTGATCAACTGTAGACAAGAGCAAAGCAGGTAATCCATTGTCACCTCACGCCACTCGTAGAACTAACCCAACTACCAACATTCTAGAATGATACCAAATGAGTTGCTATTGTTATACAGGTTATATAAGCGAAGGTCGAATAAAATATTGTTCTCTTTCGACTTCATAAACTAAGTTGGGCTATACATTTTACACTCGAGTCGAGAATTGTCATCTCGCTATACGAGACCAACAATTCTCACTTCACGCCACTCGTAGAATAAACCCAAATGATACCTTTCGACAAGAAAATTCACTGACGTACAAGTATTACTAATAATGCAAAACATTCTTCGCAGTTTGGTATATTGCTAAAATTTCAATCGCATGAAAAGCTCAGCCAAAATGAAGGAAATTCAACAAAAACTTTTATTTTCTTCTTCCATTGTAATTCTTGGAACTGAAACCAGCTGGGACGAAAGCGTCAAAGGCGAAGAAATTTTTGGAAACAATTTCAATGTATTCCGGCAGGACTGAAACTTGCAACACTGTAATAAGAAGTCTGGAGGTGGAGTCCTCATAGCAATCAATGCTGACTTTACTTTTGAAGACATAAAAACTTTCAAGCATAAAGAATTCAAAAATATTTGGTCTGAAGCTCTAATCAATGGTGAAACACATATTTTTTCGACTGTGTGTTTTCACCTGAATTGCTGAAACTATTATCTCAAGTATGGAATCAGAAGTAAACATTTATAGCGACTTCAATCAACGAAATGCCGTCTTCATGTCAGACATTAAAAATGAATCATTTTTACGCCCAGTCGTAGGCGAAGACAACGCTTTACAATTTGTATTACACAATATTACAATTTTTATCATACAAATTACGAACTTGGAAACCAGCCGAGAGTAACTGAAACAGAAAAAGTATGGCCCATAAAAAATGCAAAAATTGTTTGAACGTGAATTGACATTTACAAGCGTTATTTTCATTGTTTTTGCTAGTGAATGTTATTTCTGATTATTGCAGTATATTCTGACATAACTTCGCTATCCAGGACAATTGTTGTCATATTTTTCTTACTGTCCTAAATAATGTAATAAAGCAAAAAAGTTCAAAGGTTTTGTACACCCAAAGCTAGAAACAGCTTTTGATTGTCGTATAGGTACTCTGGTGATAAACTTTCCACCTTCAAAAATCACACTTTATTGTTGAAAATTTTAGTTTGTTTGGTATCAGAGAAGTTCTCAGAGAACGTGTTTTTCATGATCACAATAACATATTTTGCTAGAGTCATAGTCTTGAGGGCATTTGCGTCTTATAGGTTTGATATACCTTTATTTTTTGTTAAAGTTGAATACAAATTAAATACGGAGGCCTATAACAGATTTTTGAGGATGAAATTTGTTCCTTCGGTTAGAGACAACTTCTATCAATACTAGCTCATAGATTTTGAGCAAAACGGAGGTGCTTATCACACGTATATGAAGGTTCAATCAAAGCTCCCCAAAATGAGCCGTTTTTTTCGAAAATATGTTTAAGTCTCTATACCCAGGTATGAACCAATTCTATCATTTGATATGTGCGTATGCTGGAGACAAGGCCTGTGAATAATCTCACGCCATTGTTGATATTTTAGAAGCTTTCATCACACAGATATTGAACTCGACGTCCGCACGATAAAATTTAAAGGGATATTTCCAATTCGTCTCTGATAAGGTGAAAGTAACAGATAAAAATCATGTCCAAAGCGAAAAACTGAGTCTAAATAGATTAAACAATACACGTAAATGAATAATATTTATGTTTCATTTACATTTGCTGTGTAAAAACTATCATAAAACATGATATGACGATTTTCGCATTTTTTATGGGCCATACTGTATTGCCATTGTAAAATGTAAAATAAGCATTTGCCTAATGTGTGCATTATGCCCCATAATTCCCCTAATCATGATTATTTTGCATATTATAATAATTCACCCTTCTTTCAGTAAATTCCCATAAAACATACAAACTATATGTTTATTTTTGCCTATATAGTGATGCATCCTTCTTTCAGTCTTATCTTATTAATTATATTATAGGCAAAATATATCGATGAAGAGCCCATATAACATAAGGTCATTTGGCATAAAATGATTTGGTATAAAGTCATCAAGCCATACTTATGTGCTTCTTTTCAAAAAGGATGTTCTTCATGTTATGTCAAATGGTCCTTGATCATTTAATCAATCATGCCAAATGCCTTCTTGCCATTTGGTATCCTTACGGAACATTTTGTCTACATCCTTAACAGTATTAGACTGAAAGAAGGGTGCACCACTATTCTGTGCAAAATTAAACAAGTCATTTGTATTTTTTAAGCTTGGCGTAAAGAACGGCGTATCATTTTAATATGCGTAATAGTACGTTTTTATTTTGCCGAATTTACGTAATAGTTATATCGGAAACGTTCAATATGAAACTACGAACGTCTTTATTCCATTCGGGGTAGCCTCAAAAGGTAAGCTATGATGCACCTTCTTAAAACATTGATGAAAAGCTGAATACATCACTATACTTGATAAAAATTGGATATACATGTGAAATTATACATTTGGAAACTATTATACCGAAAGAAGGGTGTAGCTCTATTATGTGCAGAAAAGTGATGAGTTGCATATTATTTTAAATAAATATTGGATATTCTGTTCAGTCTCCATAAGTGCCAATATAAGTGAAACTACTGTGATAGTTCATTTGCAAAAGAAAATTTGAATTATGCGTAAAGTGTTCATAATTAGCAGCACGAATGCTAATCTTCTCATGTACTTGTAAACAACTTTGTATGAAGTTTCATTTTCAAGTATTTTTATAGAGACAATTTAAAAGACAATTTACACCGTCTTCAGCACTTAGGCAGCACAGACTGAACGATCACTAACATTAGGCAACGGACAACACGAAACACCCAGTAGCCCAGTGATGAATTTTTCGTTTGACGAAAAGTTTTCACCGACTGGAGTGGGAATCGAACCCACACTTCGTGGCAACATACGTCTAGACGACTGACGCCGCTAACAGTAAGGCCACGAAGCCCACCAACTAGATAATTTGAAAACTTTAGAGTTGGTATATAATTTTCTGGGGAATAGTCCATTCTGGGGATTGGTTTTCTGGGGAATGGTTCATTCTGGGGAGTGAAATTCTGAGGAATGGTACATTCTGGGGAACGGGTTTCGGGGGAATGGTTTTCTGGGAAATGTTATAGAATCTTCTTGGGGCCTTCCTTAACCGAGTGTTTAGCGTCCGCGGCTACAAAGCAAAGCCATGCTGAAGGTGTCTGGGTTCGATTCCCGGTCGGTCCAGGATCTTTTTGTAATGGAAATTTCGTTGACTTCCCTGGGTATAAAGTATCATCGTGCCTGCCACACGATATACGAATGCAAAAATGGCAATTTGGTCAAAGAAAGCTCTCAGTCAATAACTACTAGAACACTACACTGAGTAGTCGGCTTTGTCCCAGTGGGGACGTTAATGGAAGAAGAAGAAGAAGATGGAAGATTCTTATAAACGCAGACGACATGGAGCTCTTCATAGGAGTAAGTAATTCTAGCGAAGAAGTATTCCAGAATGAAAGTAACTTATTCTTCCCTAGGTGCAAAAAAGTCTACTCCAACTCAATGTCAAAAAATGTAATTCAATGGCATGTAGTCGAAAACATGTAACACCTCCAATAGACTGACGAAGCTCAGTATGGTAGAAAAATGAAGTTGTATAATTTTACGGGGCTTCCCCCCTGGAAGATTATAATAGGAAGACTTCCTTAAAAATTCAGCTCAATTGGTCGTTCCATGGGCTGGCGCATTAGATTTGAAGTTATTATGGAAAACAGCACATCATCTACTGTTTGGTTCAGGAAAATTGTTCATCACGTTCAATTGAATCCAGAATGTCAAAAACACTACTTTATATCATAGCAAACAATATTGTAGAAGGTTGTACCACAATTGTAATTGAGAAAGTTTGCGTTTTAACTATCTGAAGTAGATTTCTTAAGCACATGCAATACTGCTTTGTATTTCTTCTCCAATTGAAGTATTTTAAGTAATTCAAATAGTGCAGAAGTGTAAAATGGTAAGGGATTTGGGAGTAATCCTAAACTCAAGACTCACTTTTGCAGAACATTATAATACCATAATAAACAAAGCAAACAGCATGCTTGGCTTTATTAAGAGGTTCTGTAACAATTTCAAATTCTGGAATACTGCCACCTATAATGGAACCCGTCCAATTGCGATGTTGTGTATTCGCAAGTTGTTAGAGAAGATGATTCTCTTTCGACTGGATAAATGGGTTGAATCGAATGGCATGCTGTAAGATACGCAGTTTGGTTTTCGCATAACCAAATGAACGAAGGGCTGTCTTACGTTGCTTTCTACAGAAATTCAACTTCCCTTTGCCCAAAAGGAGCAGATGGGTTCAGTGTTTTTGGATATTAAAGGTACTTTTGACTCAGTTTGTATTGATGTCCTTTCAGACAAACTTCACGCAAGTGGCCTTTCATCAATTTTGAACAATTTTTTGTACAATTTGTTGTCCGAGAAGCTGAAACTCATATTCACTTATGGCAACTTGACAGTTTCACGAATTAGCTAGATGGGTTTTCCCCCAGGGCTGATGTCTGAGTCCCCTTTTTTATAATTTTTACGTGAGAGACAGGGATGACTGTCTCATGGAAAACTGTTCATTAAGACAGCTTGCAGACGACTGTGTTGTTTCTGTCGCAGGACCAACAGCAGCCGAACTACAAGGACCCTTACAAGATACTCTGGACAAGAAGTCTACTTGGGCCTTAACCCATATCCGCCCAGCGTCCTAAAAATAGGACAGAAGCCCCGAACGCCCAGCGTCCTATAAATAGGACAGTACTTGTAGTGCAAATATCTTGAAAATAAAGAGGTTTAGGAGAAAACTGTCTTCTGCAAAGTTGATCACAGGACTGCTGACTTCCACTTGGTAACTATTTTAATTCAGAATTAACTCACCAGGTGGCGCACAGACGCCAACAAATGTCGCATATATAGGCAACATATGAAACAACTTTCCAGCGTACAAATATTTGCTTCGTTTATATCTCAATCCAGCGATGAGATACAAAATTGGTGTCTTCGACAAAGTTGAATAACTAAATAATACCTATTCGCATAGAACCTTACAAATTCGGAAAACACTCCCAAGATGGCGCTAGTGAGCCAAAACTTTATTTGCTTATATCTTAGCCCAGTTATGAGATACAAAAATGGTGTCTTCGACAAAGTTGAACAACTAAATAACACCTATTCGCATAGAACCTTATAAATTCGGAAAACATTCCCAAGATGGCGCTAGTGAGCCAAAACTTTATTTGCTCATATCTTAGCCCAGTTATGAGATACAAAATTGGTGTCTTCGACAAAGTTGAACAACTAAATAACACCTATTCGCATAAAACCTTATAAATTCGGAAAACACTCCCACGATGGCGCTATTGAGCCAAAACTTTATTTGCTTATATCTTAGCCCAGTTATGAGATACAAAAATGGTGTCTTCGACATAGTTGAACAACTAAATAATACCTATTCGCATAGAACCTTATAAATTCGGAAAACACTCACAAGATGGCGCTAGTGAGCCAAAACATTATTTGCTTATATCTTAGTCCAGTTATGAGATACAAAATTGGTGTCTTCGATAAAGTTGATCAACTAAATGGGAACTATTCACCTAAAACCTTATTTGTTCGGAAAACACTTGAAAGATGGCGCTCATGGTCAAACATTTTGATTGTTTATACCTCAGTTCAGTGATAATATACAACGTTGGTGTCTTCGACAAATGTGTTTAACTGAATGAGATCTTTTCGCCCGAAAACTTATTAGTTCGGAAATCATTCACTAGATTGCGCTAGTGGGCAAATATTTTATTTGCTTGCATCTCAGTTCTGTTATGAGATACAAAACCAAACGCCTAAAACCATATTAGTTCGGAAAACACAAGTTGGCGCTAGTGGCCAATATTTTTTTTTATCATTCCAGCGATGAGACTGAAAAAATCGAACTCTCGAAATTGGTATCTTCGACAAAAGTGTTCAACTGAATGGGATCTATTCGCCCAGAAACATAGTAGTTTGGAAAATTATCCCAAGGTGGCGCTAGTAGACAAACATATTATTTGCTTTTATCTCAATCTAGAGATTGGATACAAAGTTAGGGTTTTTGACAAAGTTGGAGAACTGAATGAGACCTATTCGCCTGGAACCTTATTACTTTGGAAATCACCTAAATGTCACTACTGGGCACACATTTTATTCGCTTATATATCAGTCCACTGATTAAATCCGAAGAAAGCTATTCGCCTTAAACCTTCTTAGTTCGGAAGTCATTCTCATGATTGATGTCCAGTGATGAAAAATTTGGTATCTCCGAAAACGATGATCAACTAAAGTAGATATTTTCACAAAAAAAACATATTAGCTGGGAATTGCTTTTATGTGCGGAATCAAGGAAACAACCAATAAGAAATTGGTCTGCCTAGATCAAAACAATGGATACTTACTATCAATTCGAGCAACAATCGCTTATTTCGGATGCAATGCTCCTTACATTTTTAGATGAACCTTGACACCATTTAGATCTCTTGATCTTTTGAAGGGAGTGAAGAACGAAAAAAAAAACGACAAACCCATGAACTGAACTCCAAGGGTGAAGGGCGGCTGTCAAATGAGAGTAAAATTGAATAGCCGCCAACCTAAATCCAGAAACAGTTTTAAGACTTAAACGTGGAAAAGTAAAAATTATTATTCGCAATATTACAGGTAATAAATGCGCTTGAAGGATATTGTTTGCAAGCAGTTGTTTACTACGCGCTACTGCAGTGCGTTGTTGCCAATTTAATCAGAAAATTCTACTTAATTCCCAAAATGAATGTTTTCGAGAAAATTGATTACGCCTTCGCCATTGTTTGGTCGTAGTTTTGTATGACTGTTTACTTTTTAGAACCAGCGACGCGTTGAGGTAGCAGCAAAGAGCCTTCCTTGCTGAACTCACTCGGTCCAAGAATTGTGACATTTGAGCGGGCACGCTTCCGTATGCTCCCCAGGTATTCTGGCCAGCTCTAGTGTCAAAAATCTTGGACCGCGTGGATTCGGTTCTATCGGTGTGAATAAGACTATATGCATCAGTGATGCAGTAACTTAAACGTTATAGCCGAATAATGTTGGCTTCAAATATTCACATCTGTAAAGCATGTAATAGTTAGAGTCCAATATTTGACTGTCATTGGACTGAAGGACTAACTTTTGATCAGCACTAACGAAATTCTGATTTTGCCAAATGTAAATTTCAATCACTGTCAGATCAGAGGCACATTGTATACTAATAACTTGAACCAGAAAAAATATTTTGATAGTTATGTTGCCATTATCAGCTGGCAAGTTGTATATAATCTTTTTGAAGACTATTCTGAAACATCTGTAGGTTTTTTTCTAAATCAAAATATTTGATGTAAGATTTTATTTTGTTTTTGGTATAAATGGTTTAAGAGTGCATTATTGTACATGTACATGTATGGAAATGTATGTATGTCTGTATCTTACTTACGTGGTAGAGCAGAACATTGAATTGAAGTCACTAAATGATTTAGTTCTGCGATGCACCTTTTGCCTCTGAAATTTTTATTCTTTATGTTGCAATTTCTTTATCAGGGTACGTCCATAAATTACGTCACGCAAAGTTTTGCCATATTCATCCTCCTCAATTTTCTTCTGTATCACACTTTGTGTATGGATTCCAATTCTAGCGTAACATTTGAAAAGGGCCTAACTGCAAAATGTAAACAAACTTGATTATTCATTATTCGTATCATTTTTTACGTAAATTACTCCTACAAAATCTTACGGGCATGCAAAATGCATTATTAATGGTAATTTTATTCAAATTTAAAAGGGCCTATCTGAAAATGATAAAACTAAGAGGGCCTAACTGGTCATAAAAGGGCCTAACTGAAAATTTCCATCAAAATCAGATTGGCCCTTCCGTGCATTTTTAATTTTCCTCCATATTTTTCAATATTTAGCCATTGTATAGTGTTTTTCTCACATAATGGAACCTAGTGAAATATTTGAAAAGGGTCAATCAGCATAACGTAAAAATTGAGAAATGCTCGATTGAAGATTCTGTAACATATTGATTGTTACTATTTTAAACTCATTGCTATCTAATAGTTTTAAACTTTTGTTCGACACTCATAGTCTATTGCTGGGCCACGTAACGTTTTAAATCTAACATAACATAAAAACTAGTAAAAAATGTTGAATTCAAACATCATCGGCAGATAGGCCCTTTTACGAGTATTCAAACCAGTTAGGCCCTTTCAATTAGGCCCTTTAATTGAACATGGTTTCAGTTAGGCCCCTCCAGTTAGGCCCTTTTATTTAACATAGTTCCAGTTAGGCCCTTTTGGGATTTGTTAATTTTATTGATTATTGAATAGATTTTCAAAGTTTTAGAACAAAATCAATCGATTATGTGAGAAAATCAACATTGAATATTTAAAATTCTTTATTGAAGATTCAGTACTTTATTGATTATTCATATTTCAAACCCTTTCCATTATTTACTAGTTTTATACTTGTGTTCGACACAAGGTTCGACACTCATAATAGTCTACTAGGTGGCCCATAACGTTTTAAATTTTAAATAACAAAACAACTCGTGAAAATGGTTGAATTCAAACATCATCGGCAGATAGGCCCTTTTACGAGTCTGCAAACCAGTTAGGCCCTTTCAGTTAGGCCCTTTGATTGAACATGGTTTTAGTTAGGCCCCTCCAGTTAGGCCCTTTTATTAAACTTAGTTCCAGTTAGGCCCTTTTGGAATTTGTTAATTTTATTGATTATTGAAGTGATTTTCAAAATTTTAGATCAAAATCAATCGATTAGGTTTGTGAGAAAATCAACATTGATTAATAAAAATTCTTTATTGAAGATTCAGTACTATATTGATTCCTATTTCAAGCCCATTCTCTTTTTTACTAGTTTTATCATAATATTAATGCAAAGTTAACTGAAAAACTGATTTTTTATCCTGAAAAAAAAATCAATTACATTAAAAATTTTGAATAATTTTTATTTGTTAATTTTTATTTGTTGCCTCTAGTTGTGGATCGAGTTCCAAAAGTCGCGATTTTCACAAAAACAAATTCGTTTGTTTTTGTAACAGCCCTGCAAGAATTCTTCTTATACTTCTTCTTGGCATGACGTCCTCACTCTGAACCTACTGAACCTTCAAGCCTGATTTGCTACTGAAAAGGAATCGCGAAAGAAATTTCTCGCCGATTCCTTGCAGAAATTTTCTACAGCGACTCCCATTTGAACTGACATTTCTTTTTAACTGCGTACTGCGATCAGAAAAAAGCGCATTCTTGATCGATTCCTTGCAGAAATTTTCCATGCATCAAGATAGGCCGAGAAATTACTTGTCAGCAGCGAATTAGGCTTCAACCGAGAATATCCAACATTTAGCTATTACATTGTTTTTCTCTCGCTTTATTTTATTTAAAAACTATGAAAATCACTTCAATAAGCAATAAAATCAACAAATTCCAAAAGGGCCTAACTGGAACTATGTTTAATAAAAGGGCCTAACTGAGGGGCCTAACTGAAACCATTTTCAATCGAAGGGCCTAACTGAAAGGGCCTAACTGGTTTGAAGATTCATTGAAGGGCCTAACTGCTGATCATATTTGAATGCAACCATTTTCACGAGTCGTTATGCTATTTGAGATTACTATCGTTCTGGGCCACGTAATAAACCATAATGAGTGTCTAACACAAGTATAAAACTAGTAAAAAAAAGTGAATGGGTTTGAAATATATGAATAATCAATATGTTGCTGCTTTTGTATAGAATAGTTTCCAATATTCAGCTTGTATGATATTGTCACAGACAAACAGACGTAACGCTTAGAACAAATCTCGATCAAAATCATAGTCACGAGGACATGTACGCCCAATGCTAAAATTAGTGTGTTTGGCCGACGGACCAACAGATGGCGTTAGTGTGTAAACGTCAAACGCGAACAAAAACGATGTGAGCGCTGCGGGTGGTGGATTGGCCACCTACCATATTTTTGAATCGACCGTTAAAAAGGTGGTCGATGGAGAATGATGAGAGTGTGACGTCTGTTTGTCTGTGATATTGTGTTGTTTTCTCACATAATCATTAAATGTTGTCGAAGAATTATGCAAATCACTTCAATAATCAATAAAATTAGCAAATTCAAAAAGGGCCTAACTGGTTTGAAAATTCGTAAAAGGGCCTATCTGCGGATGATGTTTGAATTGAACTATTTTTACAAGTTGTTGTGCTATTTCAAATTCAAATCGTTGTGAGCCACGTAATAGACCATTATAAGTGTCGAACACAAGGGGTTATCCGAAAATGACGTCCATCAATTGGGGCCTCCTCCAATGGGGGGATTTACGAAAATGTGACAGTGCATGGATTGGGTATTAGAAAAGCGTGACAGAGGGGGTAGAAGGGTTCCTGAAATCCCGAAAAACGATGGACGTCATTTTTGGATCTTCCCCAAGTATGAAACTAGTAAAAAGCGAATGGGTTTGAAATAGGAATAATCAATATGGTACTGAATCTTCAACCGAAAATTTCCAATATTTAGCTATTATATAGTGTTTTTTCACATAATCGCTAAATTTTGTTCAAGATTTATGCAAACCAATTCAAAAATCAATAAAATTAGCAAATTATAAAAGGGCCTAACTGAAACCATGTTCAATCAAAGGGCCTAACTGAAAGGGCCTAACTGGTTTGAAAATTCATAAAAGGGCCTATCTGCCAATTATGTTTTAATTCAACATTTTTTACGAGTTGTTGTGTTATTTGAGATTAGAAACATAATGGGCCACGCAACAGACTTTAATAGGTGTCGAACACAGGTATGAAACTAGTAAAAATGCGAATGGGTTTTAAATAGGAATTATAAATATGGCACGGAATCTTCAATTGAGAATTTCTCAATGTTTACGTTTTGCAGATAGGCCCTTTTCAAATGTTACGCTAGAATTTTTATATGGGTAGTCACGTTTCATTGTAACCCCCTCCTTCCTCTTCTGTACGTGACGTAATTTATGAATTACCCCTCACCAGCAGTTTTTTCCAACTTGTTTACATTGTAATGGGTCGAACTGCATGAAAATATATTTGATTTATCTCGAAAATAAACTCATAGAACAGCTAGATATGGACGACACACTTTCAAGAATTTTTTTGGATCCCCACCATAGACTTGAATTTTTTTGGTGAAATAAGGTTTAATTTATGGGAATACGACTATGAGTAACAAAAACGGAGCAAAATTGCAATTGTGAGATACCTTGGGCGTTAACGGGTTAAGGTGATTGTAGAACGAAGCCACACCTCAAATTTTCAAGAGCACAAGATTCGAGAACGAAACAGCGCTCCACGTAGAAAATCTATCCCATTGGTCACCACCAGAAAGCAAGCAATTTGATTGGTTTTCAACGTGAACTGTTCTCAGATTCTCTCGTCTTGTGCATTTGAAAATTCAAAGTTTGGCTTCGTTTTATAATCACCTTAAAGCTGGGAATCGAATTCTCTACGGAGAAAACCGAGATGATTGTCTTTTCAGAGAAACACAAACCTGCCAAGTTTTCGCTTACACTCATGGGTAAGACAATCGCTCATAGCATGTCTTCTGAACATATCGGGGTCTGGTTCGACGCCAAATGCACCTAAGGGAAAACAATTGTATATCTGACACAGAAATGCCAAAAACGAATCAACTTCATGGTGGGAAGCCCATCCGGAAGATTTGATCAAGCAGTACCAAACAACCATCTTTATCGGTCTTAGAATAGGTAGCTTTTGTTTTCAATCCGCGGCGAAAACACATATGCTGAAGATTCAGCGGGTTCAGTACCGCTGTCTCCGCATCGAGCTAGGCTGTATGGACTCGACTAACACAATGAGTTTAGAGGTACTTGCAGGAGTACAGCCTTTGACAGATCGTTTCGGGGAGTAAACCAGGGTGTCGACTCAATTTTGAAAATAAAATTCCCTGACTTTCCCTGACCTTCCAGTCGTTTTCCAGAAAAATTCCAGGCCACTCAATTGGTTAATTTGAACCAAAATTAGTACTATTTGTACAAGAAGATACATATCCGATGATTGGCATGATGTAAAGTTTATGTTATAGGTCGTATGAATAAACTGAACAAAGCTATTACTTCACTGAAATATATTTGTCAGACAACATTTTTTAGCGTCTATTCAAGTTGATATGATAAAACTGAGCAATTGAACAAAAATGTGCTCGGCTACTGAATTACTTCAAATATAATTTCACAAATTGCAGGCATAAACGACAATTCTGGACCCCTTCCTGATTATACTTGATTACAACTTTCATATATAAGAAGCAACACTATTACGATCATCCACGATGCTTTTTAAGTGTAAGAAATTTATCCTGAAATTTGGCTACTATTTCCAGGTAAAATTCTTGCTGTTGCCGAAGAACTTTTTTGGAGAATGGCTTTAAGAAATTCTACATAAATTTCTCAGAAATTCCTCTTGAAATTCATAAACATATTTTTTACATATATTGCTTCAATTCTTCTACATGACGGTTTCCCCTAGAAGCTCATCATCTCCATGGCTTTCTAAAAATTGTTAGAATATTTATTTCAATCTTGAATTTCTCCAAGAATAGAGTTTTGATTTTTTTGGGTTTATTTCAAGAATACGTCCAAATATATTTATCCAGGAATCACATAGAGTTTTTCTTAAAATGTGTTTATTTTTTTTCCTTAGAATATTTTTGATAACGCTTCACGATGATTAGTTACAGGTAATTTATTTTAGTTAATATTTTAGGATTCCGATATGAATAACGCCTAGGGTTTCACATCAAGGAGTTATCTAAATATTCTTAAGATGAAAATGCAACGAAGCCACACCTAAAATATTCAAAAGCACAAATCTAGAGCACCAAATAGCTGTTCATGGTCCAAACTTGATCGATTGGTCACACGCTCATGATGATCCAATTCTCAGAGCGAACGATTACTTGGTTCACTAGATTTATGCTCTCGAAAATTTGAGGTGTGGCTTCGTTGTATCTTCAATTAGGATGATTATAAACAAAGCCAAATTTCGAATTTTCAAGCTCACAGATCTAGAGAACCTGACACCCGTTCGCGTTGAAAATTTGATGAGTTCGTTGCATTCTGGAGGAATCAAACGATCAAATTTTAAGTGCAGAGCGCTGTTTGGTTCTCTAGACTAGTGCTCTTGAAAATTCGAGGTATGACTTTGTATTATAATCATCTTAAAGGAATGCATTCAGGGAATGAATTATGCGCTAATAATAAGTGTTCTGATGCTCCTCTTGAATTTGTCGTGCCTTCAGCAACGGTCCGAGGAACTCCTCTAAGAATTCTTTCATGAGATAAGAAATCTCACAAAATGTCAAGAGCTTATTAAATAGATTATTTCAAACAATATTCCTGAAATGTCTGCTTCCCAATAATGTCCTGGATTAAAATAAATCGAGAAATTTCTGGAGAATTTCCTGGGTATATTTTAAGAAAAAGAAACTGGTCATATCTATACGAAAGCTCCTGATAAAAATCCTGAAGAAAGGCGATATTATATGAACAAACTATTTTCAGAAACAACTTAAAAAAGAGGAAAAATTCTGTCCATATCCTGCAACATAAGTATTTTCGACAAAATTTCAGTTTTTTTATTTATTTTCTCGTGCTGCAATCATCAGGAGCACAAATCTAGAGAATCAAACATTGTTAAAAGCTGAACAATTGATCGATTGATCACCACCAGTCAGTAATCTTTTTTTTTTTTTAATTATTGTTTGATTCCAGATTTATGCTCTTGAAATTCTGAGATTATAGTCTTTTATTCATCACGAGAATCCTTATTGGTTTTTTCTATACTTAGTTTTACCAGTTCTACTTGGATATTTTGAGCAAACTTGTAAGGATTGACATAATTTGATGGATTGGACTCCATTTTTTCAAGAGTTTGAGCAAAATGCGCCATACTAGGTAATGAGTTGATCTATGAAACTTAACAACAAAATATTTTTAAAGCAATCCACGTCAATTTCGAAGAAGTTGTTCGGAGAGTACTGTTGATGCTTTTTAATTCAGAAAATTTGAATTCTGAGGATAAATACAAGCAGTAAAGTACAGTTTACGTAAGAGCATTTCCTCAATGATTAACTGCTATTTTGAAAGTTTGATTTCCCTTTTTATTCCATGTATCGTATTTCATATATCGTATTTCTGACTTAAGCTAAGTATGCTGTTCCGCTCCAGAAAAGTATAAAATTCTGCTCAAGAAATGGTCAAGAAATTTCCTGCAGTGAGCTCCATTTGAAATGACATTTCTTTTCAACTGCGTACTGCGATCAAAGAAAATGCTTTTCTGTAGCATTTCTTGCAAGAAATTTCCCACGCATCGAGATAGGCGATTACTTTTCTGTTGAAGTGCATACTTCGCTTTAGCCTGAACAATAACTCTCCAGATAATCAACTCATTTGATGTTGTAGTATTGATATTTTTTCCCTGACCTCAAGTGAAATTCCCTGACTTCCCCTGACTTTCCAGGTCAAAAATTGAATTCCCTGACATTCCCTGACTTTCCAGGTTTTACCAGGTAGTCGACACCCTGTAAACACTCAGGTTCCTCATCCGTTGTGAGGTTCTCAATCCATTGGTTATTGAAAACTTCCAAAAGCTGCCTGAACATAACCCTCAGACTCGTTTCATGAGTGTGTACTACTGGTACCTACATGACGCTGGAGATCAGCCCATCTTCGGTTAACAACAATCGTGACAACTTCATAGACTTCGACTGTAGTATTTGATTTGTCCATTAAGCAAGATATCCGTGGTATACCAGATCACTTTGGTTCAAAGTTTATCTCTCCCATGTTTGCAAATAAATTCGGGCATGTCAGCGAGAACCGACAGTTCTTCACTGATGGGTCAAAAATGGATGATATCACTGGTTTTGGTGTCTACAACGTTTTTCATAGCGCCTTCTTCATGCTTCTTCATGTTATCTATATGTTGCTGTTAGTTAGGCAACCATTGTTACTAGAGACCGAGTAATCTTCTGCATCTCCACAGTTATCATGGAAAGTTATCATGGAGAAGCGATCCACGCCTGATCGCGAGAGCATACGATAAGATCAAAATATCAAACATTTCTAACGTGATCCGGGACACTATCTGAATTTACATTCAATATAATTAAACCCGTATTATAGGCCTGAGTGAAGGCAAAAATACTAATACCCTCGTTGCTCAGCGAATTTTTAGCGGATTCAAATGAATTTTGTCAGTTTACTGGCCCACATATCTAGTTTCTAGAAGTGGCCAGAGGAACTCGGAAATATTCCTGTGGCCGGAGTTATTTCGGTGGGTCACTGGGTCAAGTCGGGAAAAAAGAGCTATTTTTTGGGACGTGCCAAGTTACTTTTATTTATTTGCTATGACAATCATTTTAATTCGCATAAATCATTAAGATCTGATTTTCAACATTATAAATGAAGAGTTTACACCGTTTAAAATATACCGGATGTGGCCATTTGGACGTAATGCCCGGAAGAACCAGCTATAGATTTGTTGGATACTAAATCGAAATGTAGAAATCAAACATAATTGCAGTGCTGGGAATGGTAATAGTAGTAGGCTTGAATTTCACGAAAATCACGTGGCTCTTTCACTACAGTAGTTCAAAAACGTGAATCTCATCAAGTAGCCTATATTGGATACATGAATTTCTCTAAATCAGTAGTGTCATTGAAGGCTCTAAATGCGGGAAATGCAGCGGAAATAGAACTTAGAAACGGGTGTTTTGCAATTTTCAAGGCTTTTTGCCTACAGCAGCGATGGGCGTGAGTTTCACTGGCTTCGCTGACTGTGATTGGCTTTTTTTGACTACTGTAGAGTGAATTTCAGATTTTTTCCCAACCCTGCATAATTGTGCACTAAAATGCGTTCCCATAAGCTTGGCGCAGATGTTCAGATACAAATTGGCCACTTTATCGTAAGTTAGATGTGTCCCGGAACCCGAAAATGGTCATTTGTTGGAGCTATCAAATGCAAAACTCATAACTATTCAATTCAATCATTTCTCAAAAGGTTTACACTGATGCAATTTTCTTAAAATTCCTTCATATAGTGGCCACATTATTACCAATTCCGGAAATTATCTGTGACTTGAAATTTGTCTACCTCCAGGGGCACAAACGCACATTAACCTTTTCACCCGACCTGACCCAGTGACCCACCTGAATAACTCTGGCCACAGGAATATTTCCGAGTACCTCTGTCCACTTCTAGAAACTAGATATGTGTGCTAGTATACTGACAAAAAATGATTTGAATCCATTAAGAATTCGCTGAACGGTGAGGGTTTTAAAATTTTTGCTTTCACTCAGGCCTATACGGGTTAAGACAAATTTCGATTGGAATTAAACAAATTTGAATGATGCAACCGTTATTAATAATCCATGAGTACAGAGATGTCCAATTCTTTAAAATATGAAAAAAAAATATGATGTTTCATCAGCATTCCCGAGGTTTTCCCAAAATTTCCGTCTTGGTGACCACCCTGTCAATAATAAATTGGTATTCTCTATAACGCTTACCTTCAGAGCGCTCTCCAGTTGCTTGCGCTGCGAATCATCCAGTGGCTTGGCGGTCTTGACCTCGCACACAACCTCTCCCCGCTCGGCGGCCATGATCAGCGTATAGGCATTGATAATGCCATCCAGCCGGCCAAGGCGACCGTTTTCCGCCAACACAGTCAGCAGATTGCCGGTGGCGGCGTTGTACTTGACCCGAGACGAAACCTCCTTCATGGCAGCAGCCTTGACGTTGCGCTTGATCGTCGGGTTGATCAGCAGGTCGCGCACCTTCGGATCCGACCGCATCTGGCTCTGGAGGCTCTTCAGGTCCTTCTCGACGGCTTCCAGGGCCTTGGTCTTGTGGGCAGCCGAGTACAGGGCGCAGGCATAACGACCCTCCAGTCCGAAGATCTGAACCGGTGGCTTAACGAGCTGGGCAGCAGCCGAACTGGTGCTCAGCTGGCGAGCCTGGAACGGAAAAACAGACAGGGTGCAAAATTACATAACCAGGAACGGGACTGCATAACCTTTCAACAATAGGTTCGCGGATTCACACAATACGATGTTTATCATTCTCAGTTTACATCACTCACGCGCACATTCCGCGACTTAGATCGATAAGCTCATAAATTTAAAGTTTTCCACTTACCAAAACCGAAAGTTTTCCCGATGCAGCCATTTTTCTACGCGAATTCTGGAGGATTTTCCTTCTAACTTTAGTCGCTTGCCTCGAGATGACTGAAATCTGACAGTGTGATCACGGCGGTGACAAACGAGTGTCAACGGTGCACACAGAACCGAAATCAGCCAAAATGAAGCGTTACCACCCGTTACGTTTGCGTGTTTTCGACCTGTACCGGCCCAACCCGATTTTGTACACACTGAAATGAATTTTATTGTAGAAACTACAGTCGAATTTCGTTCGTTGCACTATCTTTAAGTGGGCTACGTTTTAATTGGGCTCCCGTTAGTTGGGCTATAGCCCACCTAAAACGAAGGCAAACGTCATTTTCTGACATAAGACGCAATTTATCAATGTTGGTAGCTCTGTATTTCTTTTGTTCTATGTTATTTGACAGCTAGAAACTCAGCCCGATTAGTGAAAGTCTTTCACTAAGTGGGCTACAGGTTTAGTGCAACGAACGAAAGTTGACTGTACTCGTCCCCTTAATGCTACAACTACACGCAAACAAATTTTGTAGTATAATCTACTGAATCCATGGTAGAATTAAGAACTACACCAAAGATTTTCAACCGACTACAAAAATCTGTTAAGTTTACAATAATCTGGTAAAAATCACTGAGCAGTGCAGTAAAAGTGACCATGTCCATAGTAGTCTCGACTACATAGCATTGTATTTCAATCCGTGACACTCACCTTACAACACAGTGTGGCCAAACTTGTCAAATCAAGAATGTTTCAAGTCATAAATACTGCAACTGTGGTTAAATAAACAAAAAATATTTTCTTATGTAGTGATGTTGACTATTTTCTGGTAGACTTAACAGAATAATGTAGTCGGTTGAAAATCGTTGGTGTAGTTCTTAATTTTACCATGGATTCAGTAATTTTTACAACAAAATTTATTTCAGTGTAGATAACTCGAAAATCAAAATTTTGGGATGTGCAACTTTGAAAATAAGACCGTTTTACAAGGTGACGGTTAATCGCAGAGGATATTGTTCAAAAATAAACTTTAACTTGTGTATTTTGAATCACACGCTTAGGGCCCATTCACAAATTTCGTAACGTTGAAGGGGGTGGGTGGGCGTCTGACAAGTGTTACAGCTCATACAAAATTTCTAAAATGTCCATACAAAAAGCGTTACGAGGGGGTGGGTGGGTATCAAAAATGACCATTTTCGGCGTTATGAAATTTGTGAATAAACCCTTATGAGCTGTAGGTATTTACAAGATCTAATTAAGAAAAATGTTTTGGCATATTGAAGTCAAAAATTTCAAATTTCGAGTTATCTAGTTGTAGCATCAATGGGACGTACTGAATCCATGGTAAAATTAAGAACTGCACCAACGATTTTCAACCGACTACATTAATGGTTAGTATCCACTTCGTAAGTACTGTGCAAAAGGATAGGACAAGTAATGACCAAGAAATACTTCAGCTGTCCAAATTACTTGAGCTGTATCCAGTTGACAAGTAGAGCTGATTTCATAACATTGGTAACGCCTGCCGTACAAATCAAATGGAGCTGTCACTATTCCGTACGGAAAAATGTGCCGCTCAATTATTCCGCAAGTAAAAGTGACACTTCGGTCATTCTGGATCAGCTGTCAAAATTACTTTGGTAATTAGCAACAAATTGTACTTGACCGCTCTACTTAGGATGTGGATACCAGGCTTAATCTGTTAACTCTACCAAAACATAGTCAACATCTGGGAGGGAGAAACCGCTACTACACACAAAATATGACACAAATTTATTTCAAACTGCAAGAAAATTCAAGTTTGCCAACGACAATCAAGGCAGACTTGATTAAAATCGCTACACTGAAAACAGCTTTGTAGTGAAAATTACTACAATAGGGGTTACAATTGACAGACTCACACCAACGATTTTCAACCGAAGTGATTTCATGATTACCATAAGAAGAAGTGTTGTAGTTTTTACTATTATAACAGAATTTTGTCGAGGTTGTTGGCTTCACTAATGAATACTATATTACTATTCAGTAGTTAAATATACAAGAAAACTCTGTTATTTGGACTGTGTTGATGAAACTGCTGCATAGTTCATGGCGGTAATTTTACGTATTAGGATCCGTGCTACACTTGTAAGACGCCAGTAACATGGAGTCTTAAAAACCATATTACGTACAATCTTTGTGCTTCACGAACTTGTTCCCACGATGACCTGAAGATGCAAACAGCAGCAAATAGATGAAAAAAACAGTAATTTATGTGAAATGTTGACTTACCCAATATAGTCTTCTATGCTCTGAGCTTAGCGTTTATTATTCTCACGAATAACAGTGGTTTCATATGCTATTAAGACGGAAACATAGCAATTTTTCTTCACTTCCACTTGTAAATATTAGGGATACAGATGAATGATAAAATGGTGGAACGTAAACAAAAACGAATGGAAATTTTTACTTCGAAGTTCGTCAATTTTACGTTCTAATTATTGTAGAATTGAGAATTGTACCATAATACATTCTAAATTCAACAATGAATATAGTGGATTGACCCATAAAATAACAAAATATGCGTGGACTTTTTACATAAATGACCGAGCACATTCTGAAAATAACATAATGAAAGTCATTATAACTGATTTTATAGTAACTTTGACAATATTTGCTCATTGTAAATTCTACTGATTAAATGTCGTTCGATTTGCGAAACAATTCATTTCAGTGTAGTTTTCTTTTGTAGTGCACCTTCGATCGTTCGGGACAAACATGGAAAAAGGGCCGAAGTTTTCTATGCATTTAATTTTCGTTTTTAGTGGAAAAAGTAAAATGATGCGTATCAAAATGAAAGGTGCTATCGTGACATTACTTTTAAATCATCATGAATAGCTTTTCAAGCGATTTTTTGTCAAATTTGAAAAAATGCAAAAATATGTTTTGATCAATTACGCGCTTTTATAAAGTTTGTCCATTGTTTAAGATCTGGACAGTGACAGTTCGTGACAGCAGAATCTCGGCTCACCTTGACGTACATAAATTTCGTATCGGTTTCTCCCTCCCAAGTCAACATCACTACACAAGAAAATTTCTTCTGTTGATTTAACCAGATTTGTAGTATTTTTGACTAGAAACATTCTTGATTTGAGAAGTTTAGCATCATATTTATGACCACACTGTGTTGTACGGTGGGTGTCACGGATTGAAATACAATGCTTTGTAATGGATGCTACTATAGTCAAATTTACTGCACTGCTCAGTGATTTTCACCAGATTATAGTAAACTTAACAGATTTTTGTAGTCGGTTGAAAATTGATGGTGCAGTTCTTAATTCTACCATGGATTCGGTAGATTATACAATAAAATTTGTTTGCGTGTACGCGTAACGTTCTGTCCAATGTACTTTGATCCGTGCGCATATGGAAGCGTTACAGTACGTGCGGTTGTTTCGACCTATGCAGTCAAACCCTGTTTCTGTGAACTGTCATTAAAAAAAAACAAAAATTTAAGGACGCGTCTTTCTTGTTTTGTTTATCAACCAAACTGTTTTTATCCGTTTCTGTGATTTTTTGGATGGCAATATTTCCTAGCGGAAAGCCGGAATGAACCGCCCGAAAAAGTGTTGTGTTTATCGTGATTGCATTGTGAATAGCCAAACCCATCCGGAGCTCACCTTGTTTCAGTTCCCGAAGAGCGAGGAACGTGCAGCCAAGTGGTCCGAGCTGGGGTTGGTCGATCCTACCGAGCTGCGACTGCGGTATATGTGCGAACTGCACTTCCCGCGGATATATATGTGCTTCAGCTCCCGGCGGAAGATGCTACTGAGTACGGCAATGCCCCATGCCTATGGTACGTGTCCGGAGGGCGAGCAGGAAGTCCAGAGCTCGTCTATGGTGGAGGAGGAGGAACATTTGGACGAAAGTAAGTCATGATCCATGTCCTTTGACATTTTTTAATCATTCTAAGCAATTCCAGGTATGATTGATGAAAATGACGATGTAGCCACGGAAATCGTTTACGTGCAACCGGAAGCGGACGACCCCAATGAGGGAGATGAGCTTATCGAACCACTTCCGATAAGGAAGCGATCGTCCTCAACTGAATCCCCAGTCTTGACGAAGATCATCAAAGTGGAAAAAATGCCCGCCATTTCACACTCGATGCTCGTGTCGTCCTCGTCATCGTCCTGTACACCTAAACCGTGGCCGCTGGATGATGGACAGAAATTCACCACTCCGCCCAAGGGTGCCATCTTACGGAGGGTCAAACTGAAGAAACGTCCCAGCGAATCGAAAACAATCGTCATCAACAAAACATCTCCGAGTTCAGCAGCTCAGAGCACCACCACTGAGGCCACAGCAGTTTCGATAGCTGAGTCAGCCTTGAGTTGTCCACCCGAGAAGAAGACTCCTTCCAATTCCGATTCAGAGGCTTTCGACAAAGTGCCGCCGAAGGAAGTACGATCTCCGAAGAAAGCCATCAATCCCGTGGCAATTAGTAGCAGCAGCAGCACAGTCGTAAAGACTAACACAGCGAAGCCAGTCAAGGTGGAAGCTAAACCGCAGGAACAATCCTGCAGTCCGGTCAAGAAGGACGAATCGGTCTACGAGTTCATCTTCAAGGGCGAAGAGTACCTCCAACTACCGAAAGCTAAGTATTACGAAGAGCAGAAATTACTTAGGGAGCAGTTGGAGCAATGTGAAGGTGAGAAAATTAGAATGCAGCAGAAAGTTGAATACTATCGTCGAACGATAGGCGAATTGAAGAAACTTCTGGCCAATGTAAAAGATGGTGAAGACGATGAAACCGATGAATGAAACAAAAGGAAAATTTAAACAAAACGTTGTCATCAATTATCTTCGAAATCACCTAAAGTTGTTGACCAGTTTAATGATAATCAAGAATGTTGTAGAACTTCTTATGTAGGTAGTATCAAACCAATGTCAAACGGAATCTTTATATCTCGCCCGTTGACTGTGCCCAACTTTAGATAAGAATAATAGCCAGGCTTGTTATTTCAACTTCAACTTCAATTTCATGCGAATAATTCAACTTGTTATTCTTGGTATCTCTTTGCTTAGAGTTTGAATATTCGTTAAAATGGTTTGGCGTCTGGACGATCAGATCGAGGATCATAATAGGAACAACCTAAGCTAAGTCAATGCATAGATTATTGTTATTAGTACTACAAGGAAAATTTCTCTCCCATGTTTCACTTCACTATTTGACAAACAAAACTAAATTCCTATCATGCCTGAAAACAAGTAGGTATTTGAGAAAATTGAATTTTACGCCAGTCAGGAAGTCAAAATTATCATAGAATCTTGGAAATGTTTTTACAGAGTACTTCGGCAATGTTGAACAAAATCTGACAAAACTCTCGCAATCTTAGGGACCGTTCATATATGACGTAGCATTTTATCACTGATTTTTACTCCCCCTTCTCCCCTCGTAGCATTTAGTCACAAATGCTGATAATACGTAGCATATCAAGCATCCCCCCTATTATTTTTTAATTTGGTTTCTTCAGTGATTGTTTTAGCCCAAAAAAATATAAAAATCCGGAAATTCTAAACAAAGTTTGATAATTATTGATATTAATTATTGACAGAAACGTCAGGATGATCTGATGAATAAAAGTTAAATAAGGTACCGCGGGGTAAGTGGGTAAATGGGGTAAGTGAAAACAATTGATATATTTTACTGAATATGTGAATTAACGTTTTAAAATCATGCGTAAACCTTTGAGGCCATTGAGAACATTACGATAGGTGCCAGATTTCTGAGATTTTTCAGCCATTTTTGCATAATAGAGCGAAAAATTGTTAACCTGTCAACTGTTACTCCGTAACAAGTTGGCGGCGCACAATCTTATTCTAATATTTTCAGTGGAAAAAAGTTGCGGAAAATAATTTCCTGTACCATTTCTTAGTTGTCCTCTGTGACAATTTCAAACTGCAATAAAAAAAGTTTTAGAATTAATTCGACGTAGACCTAAAAATAACTAAATTTAAACACTGTCAATTTTCTTATCAGGTGGGGCAAGTGAAAAGTTTATCATTAGAGATTGAATTTGAGTTTTCTCTTTAAGTAGCCATAAGTAACCATGATTCGCAATTATCATAGAAAAACATAACGTGCTGATAATTCAAGAAACACTATACTCAAGCGTTAAAAAGCTATTAGAAATCATGGAAATTCTCTAAAAGATGTTGCTAAACATTACAATATTAATATGTCTGCTTCGGGCAGTCAATTAAAAGGAAGACGTTGACTGAAAAGTTGCAATATTAGAGAACACACGGAAATCTCGTAGAATGTCTATGTAAGCTAGTTCAAAACATAAAAATGGGTATAGGTCTATCCACATAAAAAATATTCTAAATACGTTATTGAAGGATTCCGTTTGATTTCTCCCGAAGGGTTATCCGATGTCATATTCGACTTTCTCAAAAACAAACAACGAGCGGTGGAAATTCTACCGAGCAGAAATGCATTTGCTGACTTATAATGTAAGAACTAACATTGGAAATGTTGCAGTTATAATGTTGTCGAATCATTTCAACTAACATAACTGAACAGAAGAAAATTCAAGTGAAAAGAATAACATTTTCTTTGTTTACATGTTACTTATGTTATTGTTCATTGGGAAGCCTTAACAAATGTTAAAGCTAATAGAAATCGTGAATATAACTGTTTGTTTTTGAAATTATTGTTCAAAACGGTAAACTTTTCACTTGCCCCACTTTTGGGGCAAGTGAAAAGTAAGGAGACATTTTTCAAAAATATTTTCTGTATTTTTTTCTTTAATTTTTCATAAAAATCAATTTCAGCATGCTGCTTATATTTGGTGGGAGTCAAGCTAAAAAATATACACGACCTCATTTGTTTCAATTTAAAGTCTCTAGAATTTGAAGAATCTCAACTATGCGAATTCCATTACCCACTTGCCCCACGGTACCTTATATCCGCAGTGCTCAAAACTAACATATTCAGCTGTAAATTTGTTTTAGGATTTCATTTCTAAAACAAATTTACAGCTGAAAATGTTGAAAAAAAAGTCAAATAAATGATAAAGTTAGCACTAATGAGTGAGGGTACAACATATTTTGTAAACATTAAAACATTTGTTATATAGGAGGATTTTTTTTCTATAATTCGTGCTTAAGGAACGGCTCATTGTCATTATTATCTAAATTCAAATCCATTCAGCAAACAGTGACCAAATAGAGAAAAAATAACAATTGTAATATGCGCCCAGAAAGTACAGGCACGACTTTGGCAACGTATATCACAATATATTTTCAAACAAATAAATATTTTTATATTTTTTGTATTTTGTTTAAATGCTGAATGTGAAAATTTTGATTGATGAAATAACCTTTTACATTGAAATTTTTATTTTATAAAATCAATTCTTGTCTAGCCTGCACAGGCCCTTCCTTTTGTGTTTTGCTAGAACTTATAACTAGTCATGGATGTTTTTATCAAAATCCTTCCTCATCACTTAAAGAACATTGTATCTAGGGTGTTCCACACGAATTTTGGTTTAAAATTTTATTTGGCTTTGCTAGAAAACATTTGACAAAATGGTAAAATTCTAAAAAAAAAATAATATTTTTTCTCTCCATATAAGAAAATTTTACAAAATCATAGCTATTCAGGTGTTTTCAAAATAAATAAAAATAATACATTTCTGATTTACTTATGTCAAATATCTATTCTTTTGGATAGGCAACACAAATTTTAGATTTTGACCATTTTTTAAATCGACCTCAGCTGAAATCGGATTATTAGTTTCTATTCAAATTTCATATACTTAAGTTTTTAATTTCCATTAAAATAAGTGATAGTGTGATCATTTGTCGCATCGGCAATGAGAAATATATTTTTGAGATTTCTATTGTACGTACTTTATAAAACCTAGCACAAATTTCGTACAACAAAGTCACTCAGATATAACGCGATTTGTGCAAAACTGATAAGAGGAGCTTCTAGTGAAATGTAACACCACCAACAAACAGGTAGCGAAAAAATCGCTGAAAATTCAAAATCTGCTCTTGATAAGTGCAAGAAAAAAATGTGTGAAAATCAGATTTTTATCTGAACTAGTCTTGAAATGATACTATCGTAAAGTCGTGTCCATGCTTTCTGGGACGTTCTTTATTTGGAATGTTTAGAAAATCTTAGCGATTTTTATACAAATTATTAATATTACTACTAAACTTCATTTTCGCTACCTATATTAAAATATTCTTACACAAATCAAAATGGAACAATGACACAGCCAATTCAGATTACCGACCCCAGTAAAATTTTACTGGATTTTTGAACTACAGTGGGGATTCGCTCGTTGGGGGTCCGCTACATGGAATGACTCGATGGTTGGATGTTCGCTGGTTGGACAAAATTCCAGTAGATGTCAAACTGACTTTGACGTCTGACTACCGTCGCATTGAAGTGTCCATATCTGGACAAACATTTCAAAAGAGCACATCGTCATTGGTAATAATTGGCTTTGCAAGCCGCTGTTGAACCCATTTCAACTCGATCACGCTCACCAATACCACTATCAGGAAAAACTAACACCAATCTTTCTGATGATACTGGGGTTGGTTTGCATGGGCGGGCTAAAAAGGGCTCAACAGCAACGTTTCTGAAAAAAGGCTCAAGACTCCTTGGGCCCTTTTCAAATGTTTGTCCAAATATATAGAACAAATGTGTACGTATATGTGCATTTTGTGACGATTTACGCTCCAGATGCGTTAGTCTGAAGCATTTTCACCAGCTTTCAGTCGTTCCAACTAACAGGTGGGACTCGTGGCAGTCGTGTTCCAACCAGCGAATCCCCGCTGTATCATAATTGTAATAAGCCATTTTACGAGACGTTCGAATGACGTTTTCTGGCGGGCCGCTCATTGTTGATGTTCAAAAAACTAGCATGACATCTAAATGGCGCTGATCACTTTTTTGTTGGCGATGACGTCCCCGTCTCTTTCAGCGCATATTTCTACCCGGTTCACATGTAAAGTAAATGAAAAATATCTTCCCTGCCTACTGATTTAAATTTTTCATGCGAAAATGAAAAACTTTGTAGCATTGCCACCAGCGCCATTGTTGAATATGCTCCTTCCAAATGTAGCGCTAGAAGTAACGTAAATAAATCGGCCCGCCAGCAATTTTCAAAGCTGGTAAACAAACGGAAACCATATGATTCGAAACGTCTCATAAAATGGCTTTAGCAACTTGCCCTTACAAAGTCTTTTCATTTATACATTATACAAATGGCAGCACTGAAATGCTGTAAGTTCTTAAAAAGGAAGCGAAGCACGTTTATTATTTTATCTGCTGCTTCTACACTGTACACACATCGTTCGAGTGTTCGATATATTTTTAAGTTTTAAAGTTCTGAGACTCTTAATGAAAAGTTCTGAATGAAAAATGCATAAACTTTCGAAGATTTTCCAACCATCTTTAATAATCCCCAAGAATGCAATTGTTAAGAACCAAGACATCACATCCAAAAGCCAACGGGTAAGTTCTGTCCACATAATATTATGTTAACCATTGCGAAACGAAAGTCACTCCAACACCACCCACTTCACCTCACCAGCTGATGCTCGAACAAGGCCTTATGCGGCAGGCCGGCAACGGCACCTTCTACATCCTGCCACTGCTGCAGCGTTCCGTTCAGAAAGCCATCGACCTGGTCGATCACCACATGCAGCACTTCGCCGGGGCGGAGAAACTCACCCTGCCGATCCTCACATCGGCCGATTTGTGGCGCAAAAGTGGACGCCTCGAGACGGCTGGCGGCGAACTGATGAGCACCACCGATAGGCACGGCAAACGGCAAATCCTGGGACCGGTGAGCGATTTAGATAAAAGAATAATTGTTAGAGCCAGTAGCGTGACTCAAGTAAATCCAGGAATCCAGCATTATTGCGCCACCCAAAGGCTTGCGCCCTTGGCATGGGCCAACCGCACGCTACGGCACTGATCGTTCTGAGCGATTTCTGATCGATTTTATTCTTTTCTATTAGACGCATGAGGAAAGCATAACTGCCCTGCTGGCGGCGATTTCACCGGTATCCTATCGGCAGTTCCCGTTGCGGTTGTACCAGATATCGACCAAGTTTCGGGACGAGATGAAACCTCGCTTCGGGCTGATGCGGGCGAAGGAGTTCCTGATGAAGGACCTGTACACGTTCGACGTGGGATTGGCCGAAGCGCGCCAAACGTACGAGGTGGTAAACGAGGCTTATCGGAGGTTGTTCGAGGCGGTTGGAGTTCCCTTTGTGAAGGTAAGGGGGGACACTGGAGTTATGGGGGGATCCACGTCACATGAGTACCACTTTCCCAGTGAGGTCGGGGAGGATCAGTTGGTTTGCTGTAGCGTGTGCGGCATGGGATGCAATCAGGAGATGTTCGATGGTGAAAAGGCTTGCGAGAGATGTAACAATAGCAATATTGGGCGGCAGGCAGGAATTGAGGTGGGCCATGCCTTTATACTGGAAGACAAGTACAGCAAGGCACTAGGGGCCATGTTTCTGAACCAGAACGGGAAGCCTGAGGCGCTGCAGATGGGATGCTACGGGATAGGCATAACTCGATTGATCGCTGCCGGGGTTGAGGTACTTTCCAGCGAAAAGGAAATTCGATGGCCCCGTGCGCTGGCACCGTTCAAGGTCTGCTTAATTCCACCAAAGAAGGGAAGTAAAGAGGAATCCTTGGTTGAACCCTGGTTGCATAGATTAGAAGATGAAGTTAGTAAACTGTCCAGCGTTGGTTCGGAAGTTGTGGTGGATGATAGAACCAGTCTGACGATAGGGAAGAGACTTTTAGACGCTAAGAAAACTGGATACCCTGTTGTGGTAGTTATAGGACCTAAGGCAGCTGACGAGGGCGCCGAACTGTTTGAGGTTCACAATCAAACGGACGAAACTCAGAAGCTGTTGGGCTTTAGCGAAACGGTTAAGGAAATAGAACGGAGCTGTTCATAGTACTTGATAGAATATGTATAATTTTACATCAATGCATTTAAAAATAAACTGATTTCAGTTAGGAAGTAGGTTTTGACTACGAATGCTAAAAGTACGATGACAGCCGATTTGGTCCAGGAACATTGGCTAACCACGGAGTGTATCTGGATGAGGGAGATCACAAAATAGGCCACCACCAGCGAGATGTGGATGGCCATCGCCGAGTCGGTCGTGTGTTGCTTCCAGATGATGATCGGAATGAAAAAGAATTTGGCGATGCTGGCCAGGATCGTGCCCTGCAGCAGCACTAATGGGTAGGCTTTGCCAGTATCCGATCCGATGTTGGCACAATGCAGCATAATCCTCGTCAGTAGGTAAACGAAGGTGTATAGAAGGATTGTTCCTGTAAAGATATGTTGAGTTAGTTAGTGAAATTGTATGGTAAATCAAACTACCTACCGATCAGAATATGTAAGGATGACAAGTAAAAACCCTTCTCGGCCAGGAATGGATCCGGATGGTCCGATCGGTAGCATACATTGGTGAACTTACTGAAAGTTTCTGTCCACAGGCAGTATGCCTCCAGCAGTATCAGTATAATGCCAATCTTCCACAGGTTCTTACAGTTTGAGTTGTAAAGGATGTGTCGATAGGCTGATTTGCTGAGCAGGACCAGATCAATAAGAATTATCAGCGCTTCGAACTCGATATACTTGTCCGCTGGTGTCTTGCACTTTTCCTGCAATTGAGAGATAGAGATGGAGATTTGAGTTCCAACCTCTTTAAATCCTAGTGATTGGCACACCATGGATACAATTATGGAACTTATTTTTGGGTCTTGACAGAAAGGAAATTGGATTGGGAATACACTCAATATTGTCTTGTTAATCTGTCTTCACAATTGTGTAACTCAGGTGATGATCTTCCACGTCCCTCTTAAACAGCCTCTCCTAAATCATGTCATATGCAAATCTCTACGGAAGCATACCGTTAAACAGCGTT